>NC_081407.1:739771514-740109014 GCF_030272615.1 Cryptomeria japonica
GAGTAATTTTCTGATTTTGATGGATGGATTTTTCAGATTTTTCATATCTTCATGACTGTACCTATCTAATTCCCAATTTTGCAACTTTAGAGGCTTCGTTTAGGGTCATACGACCTCCTTTTTAGGTGCCATTTTTTTTGAAAGTGCATAATTTTTAGTCTACTTTCATAATCTGCCATCAATTTGCGATGATTTCTAGTAGAAATTGTACTTTCAGTATTTGGTCATTTTTGGCCTATTTGGTACTTGCATTTTGCTTGGACCTCAGTTTAGATCACTTGAAATTTTGTTTGGAGTCTCTTATAGCCTATTTGAGGCAGTTGTAAGATTGAAATCAGAATTCCACCTTGCCTTGTTTTGCATGTGGCCCATTGTATACGCACTAAGTATAAAGTGCCAAATCACCATTGTTTTTTTGGGGTGGGGTTTCTTGATTGAGTAAATTGGTGGGGGCTTTGTGTGTGATTGTGCCTCTCTCTATCTTGTATTTTTTAATTTTGGTGCTATGGGTTCTCCTAAATTTCCACTTTTAACTCCTCATAATTATGCTTCATGGAAGATTAAGTCTTGGAGTAAACTAATGGAAAAAGGACTCATTAATTATGTAAACATAACTATTACAACACCACCTGATCCTAAGGATAATCCTAATTCTCAAATTGAATGACTCACTAAGAATTCTATGGCACTTGGAACTCTTATAAAGTATGTATCAGATGACCTTATTTTTGACATTGATAAGTGTACTACAATTAAAGAGGCTTGGGATATTTATGAGAAATTGTATGGTCAAGTTGATGAGATTAAGGGCTACAAGCTTGATAGTGAACTCACAACTTTAGATCTTAAGGATTTTGATACAATCTAGGATTATGTCACAAAAGAAATTGAGCTAAGAGAATAGCTAAAGGATTGTGGAATTGACAAAAAGGATGCTCTATTGGTTTACAACTTGTTGGACAAGCTTCGTTCAGAGTATGCAACCTTTGTATCTACCTTTCACACCCATAGGTTAGCTCAAGGTTCCTCATATACTTCTCCCTCATTTGATTCATTCACGGAGATGATACTTGAGTAATCTAAGTTGACCAAGGTGGGGATTCTCAAACCTTCAAAGTCACAAGATTTGGTGGCTAACAAAGGGAATCAAGGCAATCAAGGAAAATACAAGAATAAAAGGAAACCTAAGTCAAAACCACAACAAGATGGAGTACAATCTTCCTCTCCACAACAAGGTGATTCTACATTCTCACCTAATATGAAATCCTATAAGGACAATATTTTTGGTGCATATTGCAAGAAGTCAAGACATGATGAACACCATTGTTACAAGAAGGATATTGATGAGTTGAAGAATCTTCTTGAGAAGAACAAAATCAACCGACCTTCTAGAATGTCTACATTGACTTCTTCTTCCAAGGATAAAGGAAAGGATCACTTGTTTGGAACAGATGAAAGGAAAGGGACAAGCTCTTTGTGCTACTACAAGTCATGATTCAGGGAGATGGCTTCTAGATTCAGGGCTTCTCATCATATGGAATCTTCATAGTCTATGTTTTCTATATTTGAGCCTTGCCACATGCCACAGATTTTGATGGGATATCATACATACATGGATGTGATTGGGAAAGGATCTATTTCATTGGGGATAACCCCTTCAGTGATGTGTTGTGTGTACCCCACTTGACAAACAATCTTCTTTCCATCTATCAAATCGCACATGGGGCAACAAGGAAAACTATGGAGTTCACACCTGATTCAGTTATCATTAGAGACTTGGAGAGTGGAGCTATCATTGCGACTAGGGTGGTTGATCATGCATGTCGATTGTACTCCTTTTCACATTTTGGTCCTATTGATGAGGATGATTCTTCCTGTGTTGATGATTCAAATTTTGAGGAGAACTTTGGGTACTTGAACTTGGGTGTTCTCACATGTGATCCTATTCCAGAGACTTTCATTTCATTTCCTCCTATTGATATCACATCACCTATTACACCTGATGATGCAGCTAGTGCATTAGTTTTGCCTTCTTGTGATTCAGTACAACAAGATATTTAATGTCTTCCATCTTCAGTTCATTGGGATGACTACTTGACAGACATTGCAAGTTTGTTTGTGGAGTCCTACATTGCAAATTTGGGAGACATTATTGATGAAGATGATCCTTCTTTGATTGTTGTGAGGGAACACTCTGACCCTCTTGTGCATTCTCTACATGATCATTCTTTAGAGGTTGACATGATTGTGGATACTTTTGTACAATAGTTGGAGGAGGTCTCTTTATCTTAAGAGGACGCATGTGAGTCTTTGGCTATTGTTCTACATTCTTATCTGCTAGATCTTGGAGTGCATTTTTTAGTAGTATGGAGCGTTTACCACCTTTGGAAGCGGTATCTTTCAACATCGACATGGGGACACTTAAGCAATTTTTAGAGATTCCATTCATCATGAGTATTTTTCCTACATCTTGTTAGGATTCCCACAGATATTGAGAGGGGGGGGGGAGTGAATCAGTATCTAACCGGTTAGAAGATTTTCTCAACTTAAAACATTTAGAGCATATTAATATTGTATACCGGTAAACAGAAAGTAATGCAATAAATAGAGATAACAACAACCACATGAAAAACACACCATAACACAGTAGTTTAACGAGGAAACCCGGTGTGGGAAAAACCTCGGTGGGATTTGTGACCCACAATATTCACTTACTCGCCAATAAGAGAATATTACTGCTACAATAGGGGCCTGCACATACACGAAGGCCAAATGCCTAGAGCTCACTACTCAATTACAAAATGGGAAGTCTCACTGACTTACAAAATGGATTATATAAATCCAATGTCTTGTACTACTTCAAAATAGCATCTACTATGCCAGATCCAATACCGGTTTGTAGCTCTGCTTCATACATAAACCTTTAACCTATAATTCACATAATAGATCTACCTTATTTCGCCTAATTACATTCCTCCATACTTACCAAAATGTTCTACAATGAACTCTCTTATATATAAGAGTCATTTTACAACTTGCCAAGTCGGCTTACAATGATTTTACAATAATTAACAAAATATATTACAAACAAAATTCTTGTCAGCTTTTGTGCCGGTATGCTTCCTTTTACTACCGATGCCGATGGTCTAAGTGCCAGTGTAGTGTCTAACCTCGCTAGTGCCAGTAAACTGTCTTGCCGGTGTCATAGGATTGTAAGGTTTCCATCAATGACAAAACCTTCAATCACCTACAATGTCTCATTGGAGTGTGCATTTGCCAACAATCTCCTCCTTTGGCATTGATGGCAACACTCATGAGAAAAATCCAAAAATCTGTCATCCAAAAAGAATCTGCCGGAATTGACTTACCAAAAATTGTGTACCAAAAGAATATGTGTACTCCCCCTGAGTTGAGTTGTTTGTTGATTATTTTTTGCTAATTATTTTTCTCATATCCACTACTCCCCCTTTGGCATCAATGACAAAGGTTGTCAAGGTGCCAATAGAGTGTGGTTTCCTATTTCAACCTTGTAACCGGTTGGTTACAATCTGAAAAAGATCTATGAAAACCAAATTCAGGCTGTCAATGAACTTTTTGTTGTCTTTTATTGTGGCCTCTGTCCTCCAAACTGTACCGGTGAGGTATTGCATTTGCTCTACTGGAGTTTTCTGTCCTTGAACCAAAGCATTAGATATTTCTTTCCTTAAGGAGGTGAGGTAGTCCAATTTTGGACTTAGTCTCCATTTAAGATCTTTAGCTTTACCTTTTATTCTTTCCTTTTCTCTTTCCAACTTTAATAGTTCTTCCTCAAAACCTGTTATTTTCTTCTCAAAAATTGATAACGAATCAGATGAATTAATGAAATTGTTAGCTAGTTGATTTATTTCTTCCTGTATCTTGTTGATCTTCTGGTCTATATCAACTGTTAAAAAGTTAGTTTTACATGTATCTCTATACAGAGTTTTGAATTCCTTCAATGCACTACATAGTTCCGGTAGAAGTGTGTCAAATTTCCTTGTACACTTCTTTATTTCTTCCTCAAAGAATTTGTGTTTTTCCTTCTCTAATCTCTCCTTGAATGCTTCCTCTTTTATTTCTTCAACTATCACAGTGTTGTCAGTAATATACTTAGACAAAGTGTCAAGTTGATTCAAAGAATCTTTATTATCTACATTACATTTAGGTGCAATCATTTTCAAAATTGGAATGGTATCATCTATTGCCTTGTATGCTTGTGAGCTACAATCGGTTATTTTCTTTATGGAATCCAAAAAAACTTCTATTACATTAGTTGGTTTAAATTCTACACTTGAAGAACCAACACTCTGTATTCCACCAGTGGGAGCATTTTCTTTTCTTATGGCGACCTCTGGTAGATTAGCTTGTGTTTCCATTTCTTTAAGCAAAGGTTTGTCTTGCTCAACTGTTTCCGGTGGCACTTTCTCTGTATGAGCCTATTGTTGTGATGGAGCCTGTTGCTCTGCCTATTTCTCAATGTTATCAACTGTCGGTTTACCTTCTATGTTATCTATTGTCGGTGGCTCACTAGCCATATCTATTTTTCTAGTTGAGTCGTTATCTACCACAATATTAACTTCTTGAGTGTCAATATCCACTGTGTATAACACCTTAGAATTGGGATTGGTGTCCTCTTGTGGTATGTCCATACTCTCACTAGCCGGTTGATTATCAGTGGTAACTACCGAGGGAGTATCTAAAGGTGGTGGGGATAGATTATCTATTATTTTTATGTTAGGTGGTCCACCAGCCTTGCCTTTTCCCTTATCCTTATCTTTTTGGTAAACTTTGATAGGTTTAGGGTTTCTATATTCTTCCTAATTTTCCTTTTCTACAAGGAATATGTCCCATGCATTTGCAGTTTTCTCTGTAACCTCATTCACTCTACCAACCATAAGTGCTATATGTCGGTGTGCAGTTGAGAATACTGACCGATTAGCTTTAGAGATGAGTTCATCTATCTCCTTTGGTGAGTTAACAGGATAAACAACAAGTAGTTTTTCAACTTTTATTTTCTTATCAAGCTCTACAACAACTTTCCTTCTAGCTTCATGTCTTTTAAACAGTTTGACTGGTAATTCATCCACAACTTGCATCAAGAATTTCTTGTAGATATCCAAGTGTATAATTACACTATTTTCAACTTTTTCCTTGTCATCAACTGATAGTGAATCATATAATTTATTGATGTTCTTCAGCTTTCCATCCTTCATTATTTCTTCTAGTAGTTTGTCAATTGGAGCAATATTTTGTTGAGTCTTCTTCTTGGGTGTTAACTTCTTCTTCTTTGGAGTTATCTTCTTAGCCGGGGGCCTTACTACCTATTTTTTTTGTCTGGTTCTTCTAGGAGAAGGTGTAGATATCGATGAAGGTTCTCTTTCCTCACAACTCTTTTAAATGCAGCTGACATATCACTTTTTGAAGAAGTTGCTACCGGTGAAAGGTGAGTTTCTGGCTAAAGTGCTTCTAACTCATATTCAATGATACCATTTTTTTTAAGTACATCTTCTTTGATAGCCTTAGCCTGCCTTGATCCTCTTCTCACTGTTACTTCTACCTTCTTTACCCTTTTCTTAGATTGAATTTGGTTCTCAATAGTTTTAGCACTGCCAAATACCTCTTCTTTAGGTTCCTTAGGTGCTTCCAAGAGGGCTTTTGCATATGTTTCAATTATGTGGTCATCAATTTCATAAACCATTTCAGTAAGCCAAATGATTCTTGGGATAACTACCTCCATCCAAATTTCATCCTTCTTAATAACAAAGCTATTTCATCCTTACACTTATTTACAATTGCTTGTGACAATCTGACTCTAGTATTCATCTGGGCCTTTAATGCTTGAAAGTACTTATTTATATTCTTTTCTCTATTTTCACCCATGTTGTTTAGTAAATCAAACAATTGTTTGCCTACCGGTATATCAAAACCAAGATTCTTGTTACCGATACCGGGCACCTGTTTTGTTATGTGCAGCATTAAACAGACAAGTAGGTTTCCAGATCTAAATGTCCCCTTTTTGTCTTTCTTAATCTTTCCAAGATTGTCAATCAGTTCATCCTTCAACCATTCACACACATCTATTTTTGCATTATCTTTGATCATGTCATAGGCACTCTTTATGCATAGGCTAGAGACTGAATTTAACCTATTTGCATGTGTGGTTTTATAGCCTAAAATCATGCTAATGAATCTAACATTGATGTCAGTTACATCATTTACTCTTAAAGATCTCTTACCAGATGTCGCACCTGTTAGGTTTATCACTAGGTCATTTGAGACCTTCTTTGTCTTATCAGGTTTGTTACCAGTGGAGGGTAACCCTATCACAACTTTTACTGCCTCTTTAGTGATTTTGTGAACGACGTCTAACCAGAAGAATGCACCATGTACCCTGCTTAGAACTATCCTTATAACTTCTTTAGGAAAGTCCGGAATACTGACAATTTTAGTGAATCCTAGGGTTTCTACTATTTTGTGTTCAGGCTTACCATTACTGAAATCATCACAAATTACAGTCTTATACATGCTCTTGATTTCCTCATCACCTAATTCTTCTATGTGACAATGAATGTACATTCTAGGGTCTTTAGCAAAAACTACTCCTTTGGGAATTTGAGAAAATGCACCAACATTATCATCCTTTTTATCTATTTCGGGAACTAACTGAAATACGGGTCTAGGGCGTTTGATTACTTCGACTACAGTAGGGTTTTCTATGAATTCGGGAACAAATGAAGAAGCCATGATTATAAATACCTTTATCTGCCTTAGGAATGATTGCTTGCTGAATTGCTTCACTTCTTTGCTCATAATGTCTTTGCTCAGGAATTTTCGTGCTCTTCGAATGTTTGAATGCTTGATGAAATGAAAAATGGAGCCAAAACACGAATTTATAATGTTAATTTTCCAACCACCACATTTAATGCTTGCCGGTTAAGTAATCACTTAACTTTATTTGCCGGTATAAAAGTAATTTCAACTTCTCACCATCAACCGAGGGAATAATAGCATTTTTCACATTTGATTGCCAAATCCTCAAAGGAATTTTCTTCAGTTAAATGAAGAGACTCCTGCCGGTAGAGTGTTACTCTATTCTGCCAGTGGAGGAGTATTCCTATCAAAATTCAGTTCTGATTTCCTGATCCATTGTTTTGAGAATTCATGCTTAACTTCTTCAACCTTTTCTTTTCCTTTCAAACTAGGACCTTTGTTATTTACCGGTGAGGACTTGCTTCTACAAAATTTAGCAATATGTCCAATCTTGTTACAAGCATAACAAGTCACATTATTTTTCTAAATAGCTTTTCCATATCCTATGTCGGTTTATGTTCTGCATTGATTAGATAGATGTCCAAATCTTACACAAACATAACATCTCACGTTCATTTTTCAATTTTTAGAATTATGGCCAACTTTGTTGCATTTTGAGCATTGACCGGTGGGTGAATTGGTATTCTAATAATTTGTAGATCTACATTGATTTGCTCTATGACCATACTTGTTATAGTTAAAGCATTTTCCATTGAATTTATATGCAGTAGGTTGTCTTACCGGTTTGCTATGATCCTATGTGTTTGTAGTACTGGAGCTTTCACCAGCTTCAAAGCCAAGTCTACAAGTGTCACCATTAGGTTTCTGATTCTTCAATAAGTCACCAAGTTCTTCTGAGCTTTTCTTGAATTTCTCTTTGTGCTGATTTGTAATATCCAATTCTCTTTCTAAGATTTCTTTCTGTCTCATAAGTTCATTTGAGTCATTCTATGTATGCATTAGATCTGTCTTCAACAAATCATTTTCATAGCTATGTCTGGTGTTCTCATTTGCAGCATCACTTAGTCTTCTAGTAAAATCTTCTTCATTCTTCTTTCTATCTTCAATTTATTTACAAAATCTCATAGTCATATCCTGCATCTCATTCCTTGTTGTCATGTTTCCTTGTTTCAGCTTGTTTATCAGATCACTAAGAGTTTCCTTTTCATCATTATCATTTTGCATCTTTTCACAAAGTTCTCTTCTCTTATTTCTTGCAATGGTAAGATTTTCTTGAAGTGCTTGAATAATATCCTGTGCTACCTTTAGATCATCTTCAAGTTTGATATTTTTCAACTTTTTTGCATCATAGTCTGAGAGGGCTACTTCTAATTGCTTCATCAAGTTTTCCATTTCTACCAGTGTCCAGATCTTCCTCAAGCTATTAGGCTTCTGAAAATAGAGGACCAGGCTCTGATACCAATTGTTAGGATTCCCACAGATACTAAGAGGGGTGGGTGAATCAATATCTAACCGGTTAGAAGATTTTCTTAACTTAAAACATGTAGAGCATATTAATACTATATATCAATAAACAAAAAGTAATGCAATAAACAGAGATAACAACAACCACATGAAAAAAACACCATAACACAGTAGTTTAACTAGGAAACCTGATGTCGAAAAAACCTCAGTGGGATTTGTGATCCACAACATTCACTTACTCGCCAATAAGAGAATATTACTGCTACAATAGGGGCCTGCACATGCACGAAGGCCAAGTGCCTAGAGCTCACTGCTCAATTACAAAATGGGAAGTCTCACTGACTTACAAAATGGATTATATAAATCCAATGTCTTGTACTGCTTCAAAATAGCATCTACTATGCCAGATCCAGTACCGGTTTATAGCTTTGCTTCATACATAAACCTTTAACCTATAATTTGCATAATAGGTCTGTCTTATTTCGCCTAATTACATTCCTCCATACTTACCAAAATGTTCTACAATGAACTCTCTTATATATAAGAGTCATTTTACAACTTGCCAAGTTAGCTTACAATGGTTTTACAATAATTAACAAAATTTATTACAAACAAAATTCTTGTTGACTTCTGTGCTGGTATGCTTCCTTTTACTACCAGTGTCGGTGGTCTAAGTGTCGGTGTAGTGTCTGACCTTGTTGGTGCCAGTAAACTGTCTTGCTGGTGTCATAGGATTGTAAGGTTGCCATCAATGACAAAACCTTCAATCACCTACAATGTCTCATTGGAGTGTGCATTTGCCAACACATCTCCCCTTCATGATTGGGCAGACTTCATAGATACACCTTTGGTTTTGTTTCTTCCTAAGGGGAGGAACATGGTTTTATGTTCGTGGAGTAGTTTCTTCATTCATCTTTGAGCTTCTATCATTGGTGCATATTCTACATTGAGGGGGGCCTACATAGCTTATCTTCTTCTCTCATATGGGGGGGACTTTTTCCTCACATGGGGTTTTGTTCCTCACATGCTTCTATGAGAGTTCTTTGTATAGTTTTCATCTCTCTTTTTTGGGGAGGGTTTTTCCCCATTTGGTTTTTCTCTCTTTCCTCGCTTTATGAGAGATTTCATTGCATTGGTTTTCTTTGTATTTGCATTTGTACATGGGTACCTAACATGGCCTAGTAACCGGAACCCATCACATTTCTTAGTTGTATTGTAGACTTAAGTGCATTCCCCTAAGTTGCACTTAAGGGGGGGTGTTGGTGTAAATAATTATTCATCATGGATATTATTACACCTTACTTAAGTTTACTTAGGATAATGCATTTCATAGTAGTTTGGGTATGAGACACTTGGGTGTTTGTGCCACATTGGGATAGTCTGTGTAGGAGAATTTCCACCTTTAATGGTGTTGATCTTGTTACTACTCTATCATATACACTTATTATGGACTGATAATTCCAACTTTGATGGGTGATCTACCTCATGTGGAATATTTTAGTGTTTCTTCTACCTACCACACCTATTTTCTACCTACCCTTGTTTCTTATTAAGCCACATGTCATGTTTGTGTGTGTGCATATCCATATAACCTTGCCTATATAAGCAGGCTCATATTCATTGTATGTAATGATTGATGATCTAGTTGATCAGTATTTTCTCTTGATAGAATATAGTTTATTCTTATCAATATTTTATCTCTCTATTTTACTTTTCATTGAGCTCTTGATCTTGGCAAAATCTCACAAATATGATAATAGATTTAGAATAAAGAAGTACAAATATGCAACAAATTGAATAAGGATGAGTGAACTCACATTTTACAATCGTGAAGATTGTGCTATGATTTGTCCAAGAGATTGCAATAATGGTGGTGTTTGTGAGAGAAGTTATGAACACTATCCAAAGAGATTGCCAAAAGCTTCAACCTATAAGAAGTGATCTCACAAATGCCAAAATATCCCAAAAATGCTATCAAACGAGAGATATATATGCTCTAGACCAAAAACCAATGTCGGTGGGCACACGTAGGGGTGTTACGATTCCTTTCAAGTGTAGGTGTAACTCTCAAATGGCCACCTATGTACTGTCAGATTCGTGGGACACTAGCGTGCCATGTAGAAGTCTCCATGTTGTGCTATAGTCCCGAAGGTGATAGGTCAACAGAGTTGGTAAGGTTCTAGTTTAAAGATAATGAAGCAACCCTAATGGACAAAACGACAAAGATGGTGGTACATGACCTCTCATGACATGGAGTAAGGTGCCATTTGTCATGATGAATTAACTGTAGCATCCTAAAATTGTGACACTTGTAATTTCGACTGCATTTGGGTCTTCACGATGGCGACGCAACACGCAACCTGGATGGAGACCTCGAAACCTGATTATGACATTGAAAACTGCATTTTCTTGCACCCTGGCCTGAACCTCCTTTGCACCCTGCTGTCCCGGGAGGTGGGACCAGAGCACCCAGCGCCCAAGTCCCCTAGGACCATGGCGCCCAGTGCCCTGGTCCCCTAGGACCATGGCGCCTAGCGCCCTAGTCCCTGGGCCTATTTTGGGCCCGGTCTCCTAAGGGGTCTCGGGTCTTTTTGTTTGCAAATTGGAAATTACATTCCCTGGTCGGCCTAAGGTCGGGAAAATCAGTCTTTTAACCCTAATTGACAAGTATATAAACTACATTTTTCTCTCTCATTCGGCATGAAGAGGATATGTGTACAAAGCGTGGAAACTATACTCAAGCATTCAAGCATTCAAACATTCAAGCATTCATTCCAAGTCTCCATTCAAGGCTAAGTGTTGCATTCAAGACAAGGATTCAACCATTGAAGAGGAGATCACATACTACATGCTACATACAACATACTACATACAACATACTACAACAACATACAACATCTATACCTTCGCACATAAGGATACAAACATCCTTAGAACAAGGTATTAGTACTTGTTTTACAGTCATTTACATTTACAGCACTTGCTCATTTCTTGGTTAATTCCAAAACCGGGGTTTGACCTAATGGCAAACCTGTAATCCCTAACCCCCCAATCGTCTTCGCTTTCTTGTGTGTAGGTTGCAGGTACGTGGCTGAAATTGAAGATCTAGAATCCTTGTGCAGAGACGAACAGATCCCCCTTCGTTTCGCGGATTTTTCGGAGGACCGTGGCGCTGGGCGCCATCGTCCCGACAACTTTTGCTCAAATTTGCAGGACAGCACCGTATCGACATTTTACTGCTAATTCCAGGTCCGCAGCTTCATCCTATATCCCTATCTCAGTTTATAAAGCGAATCTTTGTCACTTTCTATGCATTCCTAGCCTAATTCTCCTATGCACATTCTTTACAAAAGAGGGTAGCCTTGCTGTCTTAACCCCTTGAAACACATTTAGCATCCAATCTTGCCTTGTGTGGGATTGGATCTTGTGGGTTTCAACCCCTCTTTTGAATGTAAAGTCTCTCCCCTAAGTGAAAACCATCAACCCTAGTGAATCTCCCTTCTCTCTCCTTGGAGTTGGAAGAGGGGAGAGCAACTAGGGTTCGATTGCGATTTTTTGCTTTACATTTTGGTGAACCCGACGTGAACATCCTTTCTGATTATTCATGCTTAGATCTGAAAATTGATTCCTTGATTACATTTCCATGTTTGATCTTTTGCAAAATTTTAGAGGTGATTGCATAAAAACCCTAAAATTTCTTTTTAGTAATTGAACTTGTGAAATATTTAATTGTTAATGCTTGCTTCAGATCTACCCTTCTATTACAAATTATCAGTTCATATTTGTGCTTTAATTTTGAAAATTAAGTGGTTAAGTGTCAAAACCCTAATTCTTGAAACCCTCTTGATTCAACCTTTGTCCGACAATTTCACTGATCAAAACATCTCCAAATCAGCTGTAACTTTGGATTCTGCAATAAAATCACAATATCTTTCATCCCTGAAAATTTGGAAAAAAGTTGCGAGGACCGTGTGCACTCCGAGCGCCATCGTCCCCGACATTTTTTCCGAAATTTCGGGAGCGAGATCTTACTGTATTTTCCTGCTAAAATCCAGAATTTTGGCTGATTTTATCAATTATAACACTTTCAAAATTACAGTCAAAGTTGGTCTTGTGATTGCTTGGATTAAGGTTTCTAATCATTCAAAAATCATCGAAATTGAAATTTTGTGTCAAAATTGTGTTCTTACTGCCCTAAATCTGAAAAGTGTGTTAACATTCATTCGAAATTTCAGTGCTTTATTCAAATTCTTACAATTTGTGACTTTTGAAATTAAGTGCTTAATTACAACAACTTTAATTTCCGCTTTCAAAATTGAATTTTGCGTGAAATTGAGTCAATTTTTAAATTTCAAAATTTGCATTGCTCTTAACATTCCCTCTAAAATCATAAAATTCAAAATTTCAGTTTCCCTCTCTTTTTCAAAATTCAAATTTTTGCATTTTTTGACAATCTTGGTAGGGTTCAATTTTGAGATTGCAACTTTAATTTGGCCTATCTACAAATCGTAAAATCACTCAATTTTTTCAGATTAGCTTCAAAATCATCATACCTTTCATCCCTGCAAATTTCGAAAAAAGTTGCAAGGACCGTGTTGCACTCCGAGCGCCACGGTCCTGGACATTTTTCCTA
Organism: Cryptomeria japonica; assembly: GCF_030272615.1. Taxonomy (NCBI): domain Eukaryota; kingdom Viridiplantae; phylum Streptophyta; class Pinopsida; order Cupressales; family Cupressaceae; genus Cryptomeria; species Cryptomeria japonica. The sequence continues at coordinate 739,784,401 of NC_081407.1, forward strand.
AAATTTTGGGAGACTATCGTGATTGCATTTAACAGCTTAAATCCAGAAGATTGGCTGATTTTACTGAAAATTGCTACCTCTAAATTCAAAATCTTCTCTCTCTCTCTTTAGTGCATGAGTTTTACAACAATAAGCCCTACTTACACTATTCCCATTAGACGAAGCCGTAGAATTAAGTCTTTCCGAGGTTTAATTACCGAGGAGATGGAACCTAATTTGAATAGCCTTTTTAACGAGGACATGGGTAATTCCTCTAATCCTCCTAATGATGAAGAAGCTCTCCATGAGGTTTCTGTAGAACAACTTTCGAAATTGGATAACCAATTTGACGATTTTCGACAATGGATGTCTCAAGAATACCCTGATAGTCAAGCTCTTCCTTTAATTGAGGGTCTAAAACGTATGCTTCAAAGTGATAAGAATGGAATTGATATTTTGCGTGGTATTGCACACATTGTGGATTCAAATGTGATGCCTATGAAAAGTTGTGCCGAAACCTTAGGTTATACACAACCTCCTACTCAAGTCAATCATTCTATTCCTTTGATGACTTCTATTGCTAGCATACCTACCTTTACATCAAACATAATGGCTACTTCTATGCAAGACATTCCCCCTGTGATCACTAGTCATGGGGGCAATCCCTCTTCTTCAATTAACCCTATTCCTTCATTCAATCCAACTTCTTCATACATTCCTTCAATGAGTGTTCCTATTACATCTTCACAAATGAACATGACGCAAGGGGGCAATTCATTTAACCATTCTATTCTTCCTTGTAGTGTTCCTCCTGTCCAATCATCTCCTATGACTAATTATCATAGAGTCCCACCACCTTACTCTTTACCTTCTTTCAATAACATAACACCTCCATCTCAATCTAACACATCTAATATGAATTCTTCGACTGAAGCGACCATTAACAATCTTGCACAAACTGTCTCTTCTTTACAGCAACAAATTGCCTCTATGAATCAATCTAAGTTTAGTGTGCCCACATTTGATGTTGCGAGCCCACTTTCTCTTGACATTGTTCGAGCCATCCCTCCTAAACATGTTGAAATTCTGCATTTGGAGCTTTATAATGGTAAAGGTGATCCTCTAACACATGTTAAGACTTTTCAAACAATTTGTACTGATTTTGCTTATGACCAAAGGTTGCTTGCAAAACTGTTCACTAGAACATTAAGAGACAAAGCCCTACAATGGTATTGCTCGTTGCCTTCTTATTCTATTACTTCTTTCGAACAACTTGCAAATGCTTTCATTCAACAATTTCAAAACAATATAAGTCCTAAAGTTACTTTGATTGATTTAATGCATTGTAAACAAGGTGTTAAAGAAAAAGTGACTGATTTCATTGGTAGATATAAGCATTTGTATGCTCAAATTTCTTTTCCAGTGCCTGACAATGATATTCAAAGAATCTTTATTTCTAATTTACAAAAAGATATTCGAGACAAACTTCTGTTTTCTAAGTTTACTTCTTTCCAACAGTTGTGTGCAACTCTTCACAATTATCAACTGACTGTGAGTCGAATGGAACAATCACATCCTATGGCTCCGAGTGATAAGGGTGATAGCAGTCAACAACCATTTGGGAAGTTTAAACCAAACAGAGATTCCATCAAATTCAATGAAAACATCATCAACAACAATGTGAATGCAGCATCAGGTGTGCCTCCTATTTCTAAATTTTTCAAGAAAGAAAGAAAGTATACTCCTTTGAATGAATCATTGCATAGTATTATGAATAAGTTATTGGAACAAAATGTGCTTACTCTTCCTCCTATAAGACAAATTGATCCTGCAAAGATTACTTCACCTTATTTTGATAACAAAGCTTTTTGTCAATTTCATCGTCAGCCTGGGCATGATACTGAAAAATGTTTTTCTTTAAAGGGTAAAATTCAAGATTTGATTGATAATAATACTATTTCTATTTCTGGAGTGAATGATAAAGGCAATACATCTATAGCTCCTCCTAATCAAAATCTTCAGATTTTCACTGATCCATTACCTTCTCATACCGTTAATGCAATTGAGGCTAATGATTCCTCTCTCTCATCTGATGGTCTTGTGTCTATGACTCCGAATGTGATTAACTTTGTAGAGCAGCAAGAAAACCCTAAAGAACCTTCCATCACATTTGATTCCAGTGAAACCATTAGGGCACCTGATGGTCCTTTATACATAGTTGCAAAAGTCAAGAATACACCTTGCCGTGGAGTGCTTATTGATCCTTCGTGCATGATTAATGTTATTACTGAAGAATTTCTTTTTACTTTGCAATTGAATCAAGTGATATATGACAAAACAGATGTGATTGTGAAATTATTTGATGCATTTTCTTCTCCTGCAATTGGTTCTATTACATTGCCTATTGAGGTCCATAACAAATCCCTTGATGTGAACTTTGCTATTATTCCTTCATCCGAACAATTTTGTGTGAAGCTTGGCTATCCTTGGCTATCTTCCATGAAAGCTATTGCTTCTCCTATTCATAAGTGTTTGAAATTTCCCCATAATGGTGAAGTTGTTAATGTCAATCATAGTCTCTTTAAACCAGCTGAAAGAACTTCTAGCGTTCCTCTTGATTACTTTTGGCCTAAACAATTCCAATCTCTTCCTCCGCGAAGTGATCATCTTTTCAAATCTTATCAAAAATGGAAAACAGATATGATCCTATCTCTAAGTGAACCTAGAACACCCAAACTTGATATTCCTATCATTCTTGAGAAGGAAGTTCTTCCTTTGAAAGATAAAACTAATGTCTTTCCTCAAGAAGATTCCCAACCCGTTCCCATGGATGTGACTATGTCTATGCCTAATAAACCTTCTAAGAGTAGACCTATACCTCCTCGTCATGATGGACTTGGTCTTCTTCCTAAACCAAATATTCCTCCTTTGTATGGAGCAGTCCCTCCTTCTTCTTTTTATAGAGAGAAGAGACCTTCTTCTTCTCCTATTATCCAGCCTAAGAGACCACAACCTAAACACCCAAGTGATAAGGATGAGAACATTCCTCCTCCTCAATCTTCTCCACTTCCTACTAAGACTAGACGAAATCGTTCTGCACGTGAACGCCGATGAAAGCGTCGTCTTAGAGCTCAAGCAGCTGCTTCTCAAACTTTGCAATCTCCAAAAACACCTTCAACAAGCATTATTCCATTTTCTCCAAAATCTCCAAAACATAAGATGCATGATGGTCTTGATCCTGTGCAAGTTAAAGATCCTATTTTTATAAATCTTGATGATGATATAGATGAAAATGTTATTCATGATGAAAATGTTACTTCTCTTGCTTCTGATAGTAAATATGAACTTGTTGATATTGATAACAATTTATCTAATGAATTTTCTAAAGCACTTATCCTAGCTCCTAGACAAGAACAATGTGGCTTGGAACATGAACATAGCCCTTGTTTGGATCTTGTGATAGCTCCATCTGCTGTGTTGGGTGTTCCTCCTCTAGCGTGTTCCCTGCCTTCCCGAAACATTGATCAGCAAGATTGGGGGGTAGATGACGTGCTAGACTAGTTACATTAGCATAGCAGATTCTCTCCTCCTCTCTTGTATTACTTCTTCTATATGTTATTCTCATTCTTCTATTTGTTGTCCTTAGTGTTGTCTACTTGAGGATGATGCAAAGCATTGAGATCTCTCGATCTCTCTCATGTTGACTCAAAAGACACACGTGTTCCCTTCTTCTAGGTGACCTTCCTTGATTGGGGAATGAAGAACAATTATGCATACATACATATGATATATATACATGAATTATCATACAGCATACTGACCCCGAGGAAAGTGAAGTCACCTCGTGCTTTGTGTTTTGTGTCTATTATCCTTGGGTTTATCTCACACTTGGGGGCTAAATCCTTACGATAACGTGCTCCTTTCCTTTTTCATTCTTATATGTATCACTACCTTAAAGCAATCACCCCCGTTGAGGCGTGTGCGATCGCTTTAACGTAGGGGGGCATACATCGCATTCATATCTTTTCAAGATACTTGAAAATTTCTTGGCAAATTTAGCTTTGCCTTGAAAATTTTTGATATCTTTCTTGCATGACTCATAGTGAGGGAACCTTACTACTGACAGTCATGGTTCTCCCTCATGATCTTCCCTTTTACTTTGTCAATCGAAGTCGTAAGATCCTTAGTCCACTGGGGGCTTGGTGTGTCTTGCCTCCTTGATGTGGTGAAAGTCTTTCAATATTGTTTCCTTGTACTTTACTGGAAGTATGAGCATACATACTCCCGCTAAAGTGGGGGCTAAATGTAGCATCCTAAAATTGCGACACTTGCAATTTCGACTGCATTTGGGTCTTTACGATGGCGACGCAACACACAACCTGAATGGAGACCCCAAAACCTGATTATGACATTGAAAACTGCATTTTCTTGCACCCTGGCCTGAACCTCCTTTGTACCCTGCTATCCCGGGAGGTGGGACCAGAGCGCCCAGTGCCCTGGTCCTTCAGGACTAGGGCACCCCCTAGGCCTATTTTGGGCCCGGTCTCCTAAGGGGTCTCGGGTCTTTTTGTTTGCAAATTGGAAATTACATTCCCTGGTCGGCCTAAGGTCGGGAAAATCAGTCTTTTAACCCTAATTGACAAGTATATAAATTACATTTTTCTCTCTCATTTGGCATGAAGAGGATATGTGTACAAAGCGTGGAAACTATACTCAAGCATTCAAGCATTCAAACATTCAAGCATTCATTCCAAGTCTCCATTCAAGGCTAAGTGTTGCATTCAAGACAAGGATTCAACCATTAAAGAGGAGATCACATACTACATGCTACATACAACATACTACATACAACATACTACAACAACATACAACATCTATACCTTCGCACATAAGGATACAAACATCCTTAGAACAAGGTATTAGTACTTGTTTTACAGTCATTTACATTTACAGCACTTGCTCATTTCTTGGTTAATTCCAAAACCGGGGTTTGACCTAATGGCAAACCCCTAATCCCTAACCCCCCAATCATCTTTTCTTTCCTGTGTGTAGGTTGCAGGTACGCGGCTGAAATTGAAGATCTGGAATCCTTGTGCAGAGACGAACAGATCCCCCTTCGTTTCGTGGATTTTTCGGAGGACCGTGGCGTCGGGCACCATCGTCCCGACAACTTTTGCTCAAATTTGCAGGACAGCGCCGTATCGACATTTTACTGCTAATTCCAGGTCCGCAGCTTCATCCTATATCCCTATCTCAGTTTATAAAGCGAATCTTTGTCACTTTCTATGCATTCCTAGCCTAATTCTCCTATGCACATTCTTTACAAAAGAGGGTAGCCTTGCTGTCTTAACCCCTTGAAACACATTTAGCATCCAATCTTGCCTTGTGTGGGATTGGATCTTGTGGGTTTCAACCCCTCTTTTGAATGTAAAGTCTCTCCCCTAAGTGAAAACCATCAACCCTAGTGTATCTCCCTTCTCTCTCCTTGGAGGTTGAAGAGGGGAGAGCAACTAGGGTTCGATCGCGATTTTCCGCTTTACATTAACCAAGATGTGATTTCTAATATTACATTTTTCTAGGCCCACTTTAGCGAGCATGTCTTTGTTGAGAGATGTGAATCTAAGGTAGGGAAGATAAAGAGATGACAAAAAGGTAGAATTTTGTTGATCAGATGAGGTTACCCCCTGCGAAACGAAGCGAATATTTTGAAATGGATATTGTTAACTGATATATCACAAACATTGTAGCTATAGATTAACATGTCAGATGGTAAGATAAAGGATAGATTTAGATGGATGATAAGATAGCGTAACAAAAATGAACCTCATTTTGCAGGAAAGCTCCTTATTACATAAAAGATACAAGATAAGTAGTCGCCATGATATGAGATTTATACCAGTATGGATAGCAAAGTGAATTAGGCTAGACGTGTTGGAATTAATGAATGCTGAGAGGGGGGGTGAATTAGTGTTATGTAATTAACAAATTTCTTACCTGATTCTAGAACCGCCAGATGGAAATGAATAAAAAAAAAGTGTAGAAATTGAAAGCAAATAACCACAAAACCATAACATCAGAATTTTTATGTGGAAACCTGGAAAGGAAAAAAACACGGTGGGATTAGAACCCACAATATTATAATACTGTGATAGAGAGTATAATAATATTACAAGAGGGGAATGCACATACATTTAGGCACACTTCCTAGAGCTCAATGCTCAATTACAAAAGAGGGTTGCAACTCAAAGGAGGGTTCACTACCTTACAAGTGATTACAAATAAGAACAAGAATGTCTGAACTAAATAGTAGCATCTACAAATGCCTAAAAGCAGTTCCAATTAAGAGAATTTAGACTTCTACCACTGTTCTATCTCTCTAATCTATCATATACTAGAGCACAAATATCTTCAACCACACACATAAAACTTTACACAATCACTCACATGATCTTCCCACACTCATACCATATCACAAAATTCTCAAATGAATTGGTCTTATATATACACATCAATAAAATAAATCAATTTCCATGTCGGCTTCCAAAAATCACATAGCATGCAATATGAAACATTTTTAACCATAAGTCGGCTCAATTTGATTACCAATCCATATGTGGACCCAAAAAAAATGATAACAAGCTTCACACATGTCATCTCAATCACCTCAAACTCAAAACCAATCATGGAAATCATCCCAAAGATTCTGCATCACACATTACACCAAAATAACTCTATTCTTCTTGAATTATCTATTATCAAATGTTCAATCTTGCATGAGAATCAATATTAGAGGCTAGAATTGCAAATCAAGTTTCCTCAAATATCTAACAATCTAACTCTTTCACTTCAACCAAAACTATGCAACCAAAATGAAGATCTACACAATGTATTCGTACTCTGTATTCCCCCTTCTAGACTAAAGCATAAATGAATATAAAAAATTCCCAAACTTTTGGTAGATCACTTCTACATATATCAGATATGATATCTGATCTTAGTTTCAATCAATGATAACCTCAAAACAATCTTAAAGCACTAATCTCCACTGATATAGTATCTCTTGCAAACAGTCTCCCCCTTTGGCATTGATGGCAACACTGATGAAAAATGACATTGTAGTTGCAAAACTTCAAAACTCATAGCTCATAACTCAATAAGCTCCTCTATCTTCCCCTTTGGCAACAATACCAAAGGTAGGTATCTACCAAAATTTATATACAAGGCTATACACAATTACTTACAAAAATTTTAAAATATCTGCAAAAATTATTTTCAAGGACTACATGTGGTCATCCCAACCTTTCTTCAAATTACCCAAAATGTTGATCAGAGCACTAAAAAGATAAGCATGCATCTTTGCTCCTCTGAGAACTATCAAAACATTATTGTTTAGAGCATTCATTGCATCCTATTGACTTCTCAATAAGGTGTCCAATTGGGGAGTTATCAAATTCCAGAGTTCTCCCACTCTACCAATTACTCTATCCTTTTCTTGATTAAGGCTCTTGATTTTGTCTAGTAGATCCATCACCTGTGCTTCAAAATTACTAGCAAAAAAATAATGAGGGGCATAAGATTGAGATATACCAGCTAGCTTCCCTTCACATTCCCTAATCTACTTATCTATCTTAATTGTAAACTTAGGCAAAATAAGACATCACTTATATATCTTACTGCCTTCATCTAATGCATCCTGAATAGACTTCACAACTAGAGTTCAGACTAACCCTATTGCATTTGAAACCATTTTCAAAATTGTCCTTAGCCACATGGCATTAAATTGTTTAAGGATCTTTGCATTGGCCGCTTGCTCCAAGGATACAAAATGAGAATCAATTGCTTGCAGCATACTCCTTAGCTTCTCAGAGGGTGATTCACCTAAGTCTTTCTTGAAAGTTGTCAAAATATTCTCTAGCATATCTGTCGCAATGGATTTCAACTCTTTGTCCTTTGAATGATATTTCAATTTCTTCACTTTCCTTGTCTTGTAGAAGAGTTGCATGTTTTGGTGCTTGGACCGGGGATAGATAATTAAGATCAATAGGTCTTTGGGTGAGATCAACTATGTCAGTGATTATTTTCTTTCTCTTATCTACAATCATAGTGTCTCTTGCCACTGGAACCCGTTCAATCTTGTCTCCATTTGTCTCCTTCTCTACCTCTTCACCTTTCTCAATATATTCTCCCTTTTCATCTCCAACCTCCTTCGATGCCTTCTTAGATTCAACATTTGTCACCAGAGGATTCTTATCAGCTTCACTGGACTCATCAATCTTCTGATTATCAATAGTTTCATCAACTATATCTTGAACATTTTCTTGCACATCCAAAGTGGAGGAATCTTGTACATGCACTGTTGAAGAGGTGTCATCTCTTGATGGATTGACTTCATACCTGTACTCTTCCAAAAATTATTTCAAAATTATTTCTGTCTCCATGGCCACTTCATCTATCTTTCGTAGTATGATCTTGTTAACTCTCTTTTTGCTTCTAAATATGTCCTCGGCAATCTTGAGTAATATATCCACTTCACTCTTTGAGATCACAGAACACAAGTTAACTAATACGTACTCTCTTATTCTTTCATCCTCTAAACTAGTCGCATGCCTTCTAGCATCCATAATTTCATATAAACCCTTCAGAATCATAGATGATAGTTCTATTAGGGCTTTCCTATATACATTCATATATTGAACAACAACTTCCTTTAATGCTCTTTGATCATTTTCATCACAGTTCTCATAGTACAGATATTTATTCTTCAAATTTACTTCCTTCACTACTTCATCAACTATTTCACTTAATGACATTGGGGGCACATTAGTATAGGTACTTTCTACTTTATTGGATTTCAGAGCTTCATCAAGCTCAAACTTAGGCTTCCTGCTTGGACGAGGTCTATTGAACTGTTTAGCTACAACTTTAAGCATTTTGCTTGGCTGACCTTCACTAGATGGTGGCTTCTGGACAACCTTGGTAGAGGTAGCAGTCTTCTTCACCTCTTGCACTACTTCATCAAATTTTGTTTCTTCCTCAGCAGTGGCTACCACATAGAATCTCTTAGGCTTCCCTTTCTTCCTCTTCTTTACTCCATTGAAGGATTTAGTTTTAGGTTTAGGTGGAGGGACAGGCTTTTGTGCACTAGAGGAAGGTGTTGACTTTGATTTCCTTTTCTTTGGAGGAGTAGAGGCATGCTTAGTCTTCTTTGGTCATATCATATCCTCCTCCTTTAGGATATTTTTCTCTGTACTTGCGGATAGCTTCCTTTTTCATACCCATGTTCTCAGCGAGATGTTCAACTTCTTTCCTAACTCTCTTCTTCATACCAGGGTTAGTGAATTGAGAATGCAAACTTAAACTTTTCTCCTTATAGATGCCAAATCTCTCTTCCTTCTCATCCACTGGCTTTCTCAAAAGATGTTGAGCATACATGTCAAGAGTATTAGCATCAAATTCATACCCCATGGGCATGATCCATACTATTCTAGGTTCTACCACTTCCATCAGACACTAGTCAATTTCTACCATAAAGCATATGGTGTCCTCATATTTCTCTACAATCTCCTCTGGGATCCTTTCCCGGCTTTACATTATGCCTTGGAATGACTTGAAATAGCCCCATAAGATGGCTTTCTATGCTTGTCCATCACCCAATCCTTGTAAGACTTCCTTAATTTGTACCACCACTGGTTTATCATATGCCCATTGAATTTAAATTACACTTGGGATCTCATTCATGACATAGAGGGCCAAACAAACAATCAAAGTGCCAAACTTAAAGACATGTTTCTTCTCTTTCTTAATCTTCTTCAAGTTTCTCTTCAATTCACTCAACAGTACTCCACACAAGTCATATAACTTATTCTCCTTTAGGATTTGATATGTTGCATAAATAGTTGTACTGGAGACTGAATTAGCTCTGCTAGATTGATATATCTTGTAGCCAATAATCATGGATGCAAATCTCACATCATATTCAATGATATCACTTATTGTCATGGACCTACTCTCATTTTTTGAATTGGTTACCTCTATCACAGTTGCGTTCTTTATATTCCTCAAACCGAGGACTTCACTGGTTACATTCAAACATGTCACATCTTGGATAGCAGTCTTAATGATATTGTGAGGTTTGTCTAGCCATATGAATTCATCATGTACTCTGCTCAAAATATACCTAACCCATCTGGGTTCATCAAAAACCAAAAAGTTCACAAATTGAGTGAAACCCTTATCCTGAAAAGATTTGAAATCAAGTTTAAGATTGCCCATATCACCAATCATATGCTTGGTATAAAGTGACAACATTTGTGCATTTCCAAGATCCTCAATATTGCAGTGAATGTATGCCCTAATGTCTTCGACATGTAATACCCCATAGGGAATAGATGAGAATGCACCATACAGATTGTCTTCCATTGATTTGTAAGTGTTGGTGTAATTATTTATTCTCATAGGATATAATTACACTTTACTTAAGTTGACTTTGGATAATGCATCTCATCGTAGTTTGGATATGAGACACTTAGGGAAGTGTGCACATAGGGATGATGCTTGTAGGATAAATTCTACCTTTTGTGGTCTTATCTTGATGTTACATTCCACATTCGATGGGTGATCCACCTCTTGTGGAATATTATATTATTTCTCCTACCTACCCCTACTTTTTGTTGCCTACCCTTGTTTTTTATTGAGCCACATGTCACGATTATGGGCTCAAATATCCATTTGGCCTTGCCTATATAAGCAGGCCCATATTCATTGTATTGGTTAATCTAGTTGATCACTTTTGCATATTGATGAGAATATAGTTTGATCTTGTCAAACTATTATCTCTCTTTTGTGTTCTTTTCATTGTGCCCATGATCTTGGCAAAATCTCACATGGTATTAGAGCCATTGGGGCTTCATTGATTGGTTTTGGGAGACATTTTGGAAGGCTTCTAATTTTGGATCTGAGGTATTGCATGTTTTGGAGGTATCCTAGAGTGTTTTCAACCTCACCATTGCATCCGGGAGGCCATTTCCATAAAAATCAAGTATAAACTCATCCATATTTGGCGAAAGTCAAATTTTGGGTTTTGGAGGAATTTTTTACCCAATTCGGGTAGTACGGTACGAATTTTCAAAAAATATATTTTTTTTCCAGTGAAAAAAAATTAATTTCATCTATTTAAAAATTTGCATATTTTTTATAAAAAAAAATATATTGTATTGCAAAGTTTATTTAAAAAAACAAAACTATATTATATTGGGGAGTGGGTACACTAACCCCACCCCCATACCTTGTACCCTATATAGTTTGCAAGGACCCATCGTGTTTTGTGCACCATACTACCTACCTCCATCGTATGTCATTTGGACTCCATCTTTTGGACAACTTCCTACCATCTGGAGCGACCACCACTCACATGACTTGCCAGCCCCGATGCCTCCTGCCGCTGTCGCCTCCTATTGCCTTTGGTGCCTCCTGCCCGAGCTCCGACCAACTTCTCAATGACCTCCTACCAGCTTCCTAGCTCTAGTGCATTAGGATAGCTTCTTGATGATGTCCTTCCCACTTCTTGACTTCGACGCCTCCTCTCAAGCCACCTGACGACCTCTGACAGCTCCCACACCACATCTCTGGCACTGTCAAGCTCTTGCTGGTGCTCGTAGCTCCTGTCAACACCTGCCAACTATCCACATGGAGCCGCATCATCTATATAGATCCCACCATGACATTCATATAGACCAACATGTCATAGCCCTGTCAGCGGCTTAGTTACCTGCTACATAAGCATCTATACAGTATGGAATACACAGTCATCACGCTAGTCAGTCTACCACGTCACCTTATCCGTATGGTTAGCAAGGGAGGTGTGACATTTTTTTGACGAGCATGTGGCCATCAAATTTAACATAGTGAACTGCTGATGTCAGCTTGCATCAACACCTTTTTTTGAAAAATTTAGACCCCTCACCATTGAGCAGTTTGATTTTTTTGGTCAACTTTGAAGGCCCATAACTTACTCAATTTTGTTTCTTTTTGGGTGCAATTTTTTTTATTTGGGCTAATATTTTGTTCTCTCCATAGTGGTTTGATTACTTTATGATTTTGGTGAACAAGTGTTTCAGAATTTTTAGATTCTCTCAATTGTACCTATCCAATCCTCAATTTTGCAACTTCAAAGGATTCGTTTGGGCTCATATGACCTCCTTTTCAGGTGCCTTTTTTTTTGAAAGTGCGTATATTTTCATCTACTTTCATAATATGTCATCAATTTGCAAATATTTTGAGTGGATATTGTACTTTCATAAATTGGTCTTTTTTGGCTTGCTTGGTACTTGTAAACTACTTGGATCTTTGTTTAGATCTCTTGCATTATCAAGTTGAGTCTCCTTTGGCCTCTTTGAGGCAGTTGTAAAGCTGAAATCAGAAGTCTACTTTGCCATTTTTTGCAAGTGACCCATTGTACATGCACTAAGTATAAATTGCCAAATCATCATTTTGTGAGGGTGGGGGGGTGTCTTGTGTGATTGTGCCTCTCTTTCCTTGTGCTATTTCATTTTTGTTGCTATGGGTCCTCATAAATTTGCACCTTTAACTCCACATAACTATGCATCTTGGAAAATAAAGCATGGAGCAAACTAATGGAAAAAGGACTCACACATTACATAAATTGCATGGCTCTTGGAACTTTGCATAAGTATGTACTAGATGACCTCATTTTTCACATTGAGAAGTGTTCTACAATCAAAGAGGCTTGGGATATCTTTTAGAAATTGTATGGTCAAGTTGATGAAATTAGAGGCTACAAGATTGAAAATGAGCTCACCAACTTGGATCCCAAGAGTTTTTATACAATCCAAGATTATGTCACTAAATAAAATGAGCTAAGAGAAAAGCTTAAGGATTGTGGAATTGACAAAAAGGATACTCAACTGATATTCAACTTGTTGGACAAACTTTCACCCGAAAATGCAAAATTTGTTTCCTGCTTCCAAACCCATTGCTTGACAGTGGGGAGTTCCTGCACTATGCCTTCATTTGATGCTTTCACAAAAATACTGATGTTGGAACAATCTAAGTTGTTGAACATAAGGATTCTCAAGTCTTCAAAGTCCAAGGCTTTGGTGGCTAATCAAGGGAGTCAAGGGAGTCAAGGCAAAGGTTCCAATAAGAAGAAGCAATCTAAGTCAAAGACACAACAGGAAAAAGGACAACCATCCTCTCCATCACAAGGCTATTTTCCATCCTCTTCCTAAAAGGGGAATCCACCTAAGAAGGAAAAACCAACTTGTGCTTATTGTGAGAAGTATGGTCATGATGAGCATCGATGCCAGACCAAGAAAGTTGATGAGTTGACAAATCTTCTTAAGAAGAACAACATCAATTTTCCATCCATGTACAATAAGAAGGAATCATCTCCTTCCACTTCCTCACAGTCTTAGGGAAAAGGGCAAGCATTTGTGGCTACAACAAGTTCTTCACATAAGTGGATACTTGACTCAGGTTCCTCTTATCACATGGGTTCTACAAACGAGCAGTTTTCTTCATTGGAGCCATCAAAGGTTCCTCACATTTACATAGGTGATGATAAACAAGTTGATGTTGAAGGGAATGGTTTGGTTGCCATGGATGATGGAACATTTGAGAATGTTATTTATGTTCCTCACTTGTCTACCAATCTTCTCTCTATCTACCAAATCACTCACTATGGGAATGGGAAAAAGGTTGAGTTTACACCTGATTCAGTTGTGGTAAGAGAATTGATAATGATGCCTTGGTAGAAGTGGGACAAGTCAATGACAACTCAAGGATTTATTCATTTTCCCAATTTGTGCCAAGTTCTCCTTCTATGACCTTTCTTACTCATTCAAATTCAAAAAGTAAGCTATGGCATGAGCGATTTGATTGCCTCAACTACCGCTATCTTCAATAGCTTAGCACTAAAGACATGGTCACAGGTCTACCTCGAATGTGTTTTTCATAGGGTGTATGTTTAGGATGTTCCATGGGCAAGCATCTTGAGCAGAAGTTTGATAAGGGGAAAGCTTGCAGAGCTTTGGAAGTTATTCATCTCATTTACAATGATGTAGCAGATCCATCTCCATCACCTTCATTTAGTAGGGCCCAATATTTCCTCACCTTGATTGATGACTACTCCCGCTTCACTTGGGTCTATTTTATTGTTCATAAGAGTGAAGTGTTTGACATATTTCTAAACTTCAAGGCTCATGTGGAGAAGAAATTAGGGAAAGTGGTCAAGATCCTTCACACAGATAATGGCAGGGAATATGTGAACAAAAGAGTTGAGGATTTTTGTACATTTGAGGGGATTGATCTTCAACATTGAGTTGCCTGCACTCCACAACAAAATGAAGTTGCAGAACATAAGAATAGAACTCTCAAGGAAATTTCTAGTTGTATGATACATGAATGCTCTCTTGATCTTGCTTTTTGGGCAGAGGCTATTAGTTGTGCTACACACATCTAGAATCAAGTTCCTCAGAAAGCTTTGATGGGTATTACTCTTTTTGAGGCTTGGGCTGGTAGGAAACTCATTGTGAGACATTTTAGAGTATTTGGGTGTCTAGCATGGGCTCACATTCCTCCACAGAAATGCAAGACATTGACACCTCAGAGTAGGCCTTGTATTCTTGTTGGATATCCCAAGGGTGTTAAGGCATATCGATTGATGGATCTAGAGACACATGAGGTGTTTATTGAGAGGAGCGTTCATTTTGAGGAAATCTCTCCTAGCTCAGCCTCACTTCCTCCTCTACCTTCCTCCATTTTGGATAGTGATGAGAGTGATTCAGATGATGAGACTCCTTCAACTCCGAATCGCAGGGTTACACCTACATAGGGTCCACTAGTAGTTAAGGAGCCTTATCCTCCACCTCCACCTAGACCTTGTTGGGCTCCACAGACACTTGAGTCAGTGGGTTCTCTTGTTGGGGATTCTTTAGATACACAAAGGCCTCTATCACAACATCAAGACCTACCACATGCATATATTGCTACCACTTCTGATCCATAGACATTTTAGGAAGCATCTGGGGTTCCCGAGTGTGATTAAGCTATGGAGGAGGAGTATAGTTTCTTGATGATGAACAACACCTGGGATTTAGTCCCTCTCACTAAGGGGAGAAAGATGGTTTAATGTAAGTGGATCTATCAGACCAAGTTTGTAGCAGATGGTAGTGTGGATAAGTATAAGGCTTGAATTATTGCGAAAGGTTTCTCACAGGTTCCAGGTGTTGACTATACTGAGACCTTTGTGCCCATAGCCAAGATGAACTCTATTCGCTTGACATTTGCTATTGCAGCAACTCATGGTTGGGTTGTCCATCAGATGGATGTGAAGAGTACTTTTCTTCATGGGGATCTTGATGAGGAGATATATATGAAGCAGCCATAGGGTTTCATCCAAGATTCATCATTGGTTTTCTGACTGAGGATATCTCTCTATGGCCTTAAGCAGGCCCCTAGGGCTTGGTACGCTAAGATGGATTCCTTCCTTCTCTCAATAGCATTCACTAGGTGTCATTCCAATCCAAATGTCTACATTTTGTGACAGAATGACTCACACTTGATACTTGTGCTTTATGTTGATGATTTGATCATTATAGGGAGCACCTCCTCCATCATTAGCAATGTCAAGTTTGCTTTGCATGAAATATTTGCTATGACTGACTTGGGTCTTTTGCACTAATTTCTTGGGATAGAGATTTCACAGTCACCTTCTAGGATTACACTTTCGTATCCCATGTATGCTCTTGATCTACTTGCATGCTTTCATATTTCTCATTGTAAGCCTCCATCGACTCCCTTTCTTTCAGGAGTCAAGCTTGAGGCTAAGTTCTCTTCTCCACCAGTTGATGCCACATTGTATCATCAGCTTGTGGGTAGTCTCATCTACTTGACTCACATATGCCCTAACATTTCATTTGTAGTTGGCATGGTTTCCCGCTTTATGGAGGAACCACATGAGCTTCATTGGAAAGCTACCAAACACATCCTACACTACATCTAGGGTACACGTCACTATGGGATTCACTATGCAATAGGCACAGGACTTTGCTTGGTTGGATACACAAACTCCGATTGGGCTGGCGATCTTGATGATCATAAGTCTACTTCTGGTTACAGCTTCTACCTTGGTTTAGGCCCCATTTGTTGGCAGAGCAAGAAGCAACATGTAATTTATCTCTCTTTGACTGAGGCTGAGTATCGAGGGGCCGTTAATGTAGCGACTGAGACTATTTGGCTTCAACATATTCTCACAGAGTTTGGGTTCTCCACTCCATGGATGATAATTCTGCATTGTGACAATCAGAGTGCTATTGCAATCTCAAAGAACCTGGTTCAGCATAAACGAACCAAACACATCGAGACTCATATGCACTACATTCAGGAGCTGATTCAGGAGCAAGTCATTGATTTGCAGTATTGTCTTACAATGGAGCAGATTGTAGACTTATTCACCAAACCCTTCACTGAGAGTAAGTTCGAGAAATTGTGAG
Source organism: Cryptomeria japonica (assembly GCF_030272615.1). Taxonomy (NCBI): domain Eukaryota; kingdom Viridiplantae; phylum Streptophyta; class Pinopsida; order Cupressales; family Cupressaceae; genus Cryptomeria; species Cryptomeria japonica. The sequence continues at coordinate 739,800,891 of NC_081407.1, forward strand.
ATCTCTTGGGGTACGAGACGTTTCATCAAGGGGAGTCAACTGACTTCTCCTTCCTCTCTTATGGGGGGAATTTTTCCTCTTTGAGGTTTTGTCCTTCTTCTTTGAGAGTCTCTTTATACACTTATCTCTCTTTTGGGGGGGAGTTTTTTTCCACTGGGTTTTCTCTCTTTCTCCATTTGTGAGAGATTGCATTGCATAGGTTTTCTTGCATTTGCATTTTGTACATGGGTACCTATCATGGCCTAGTAGTCGAGACTCATCTTACATTGTTGACTTGAGTCTTAATTCCCCTAAGTTGCACTTAAGGGGGGGTGTTGGTGTAATTATTTATTCTTATAGGATATATAATTACACTTTACTTAAGTTGACTTAGGATAATGCATCTCATCATAGTTTGTATATGAGACACTTGGGGAAGTGTGCACATAGGGATGATGCTTGTAGGAGAAATTCCACCTTTTGTGGTCTTATCTTGCTATTACATTCCACAGTCGGTGGGTGATCCACCTCTTGTGGAATATTATATTATTTCTCCTATCTAACCCTACTTTTTATTACCCACCCTTGTTTATCATTGAGCCACATGTCATGATTGTGTGCTCACATATCCATTTGGCCTTTCCTAAATAAGGAGGCCCATATTCATTATATTAGTTAATCCAATTGATCACTTTTGCATATTGATGAGAATACAATTTGTTCTTGTCAAACTATTGTCTCTCTTTTGTGTGCTTTTTATTGTGCCCTTGATCTTGGCAAAATCTCATAGTAAGGGTTCTTCTTAAATTGAGGCCTTTCCCTATTAGTTATCTCAACAACAAGTGGAGTTACCACACCAGAACCAAAAGATTCCATTATCACAATCTAGGTTATATATAGATATATTTAAACTCCAGAAAATACCTATTTGACTTCAACTGGATAGAAGAAATCTTCTTCAAATCTTCACGAGCTCTATTTTTTATGCACAAACTTCTTCGCCACACTCCTTTTCTCTTTGCTTCACTCACAATGTGAAAAATTAATGTTAAATTCCCTTTTATCTTTTGCATACCTAACTTTAAGGTGCAATAAATGCTCAAACCTAAAGTTCTTTTGGATACCCTGAAAAATCATGAACATTCTACCAGAGCATCAAATCAACATCAAATATTTTGGATATCTCTCATAATAATTTGCACAACCATATACAATCATCTACAACCATCTGCAACCAGTTACAGATCTTTGAAAAGGGGTTTTAAGGATCTACAAGAAAAGCTTCCCCCTAAGGCCAAAATGCCTTAGTTACTAGATGAAGATCCAACAGTGGACTTAGGTGTGGACCCATTCTCAATGTTTGACTCATCCTTCTTTACCTACATTTCCTTGTATTGCTCCTTGATCTCTTAAACATTTTCTTTTTTCTTTTCATCTTCTTTGTTCTTGTGTGCCAAAAAATTCTTGCTCACATTCTTGCTTCTACAATATATTTTTTTCTATATGACCGGTTTTGTTGCAAGCATAATAGGCAATGTTGTTTCTTTGATTAGGCCTGAAATTTCCTTGATTTTCTTTTGATCTGCATTGGTTAGAAAAATTTCCAAATCTTCCACAAGCATAGCATCTTATATTCCTCCTATTTACCATACTTCTACATTCAACTGACTTATGACCATACTTATTGCAATTGAAACATTGATTGGAGAATGATGTAGTATTCTGATCATCTCTATTTCTACATTGACTTGTCATATGACCAAATTTATTGCAAACAAAACATTTACCATTGAATTTATAAGCATTTGGTTGTCTTACCAAAGGTTTCTTATTCTTCTGATGATTTCTTTGACCAGATCTGGAGCTTTCTCCTTTCTCAAATCCAAGTCCTCCCATATCACCTTTGTTCTTTTGACTTTTCAGCATCTCATCCAACTTAGCTAAGATAGCATTGAATTTCTCTTTGTACTCATTAGAAGTGGTAAGTTCATCTCTCAGAATTGTGATTTTTCTTTTAAATTATTGCTCATTATTTTGGGACTGTATTAGTTTGATGGGGTTCACCTAGTTTGCTTAACACTTCACCTAGATGGTGTTGCTCAATTCCACCAAATCACTAGGTCTAGTTGCTCTCTAGACCTCCAAGTCCTTCTTAGTCTTTTCTAGGGCTTGACTCTTTACCTTCCCAAGGTGTTTGCTTCAAATGTTTTGGCTACGAACCCTACCAATTCACAGTGCTTCCCAAGTGCTCATATATGGATTCTTGGCTTCAAGTTGTCACATTGAACTCCTACCATTTTGAGATGATGCGGAGGTGTGGAGGTGTATTATTTTATATTTTTAATGCATTTAGGGTCCATTTGAGGTTTGCAAGCATTAGGTCTCTTAACGATTCCAAAAATCTTGCCTAGAAAAGTTCTACAAGGAATTAGCCCAATTAGGCCTCCTAAAATCATTTTTTTAGGGCTCGAGTGAAAAAGGTCCAAAAGATCCCCTACCAAGTTTAGTTTTCCTTCAATGGTTCATCAAACCTCAAGATATATATATTTTTTTGGATTCTTATTCCACCATACAATATGCTAACCCAAAATGAGGGTTTTGAAGGGTTTTCTAGGCCTCTAGCCGGCAGTGGATGGTCAACTTGGGGTTTGAGAATTAAATGACCTTGTCAAGGCTTCTACTTGCATTGGAAAATATGTCCCAACTCCATGGACCCCTCCAAAATCTTGGATAGTGATTTGGTATTCACCCTTGCACTTTGCACCACATTTTCACCTTATTTCCTCTAGTCGGGTTGCTCTTGGACTCGCCTAGAACAAGGTGACAGTCATATTGAAACTCTTCTCCAGCATCTGCCCCTACATATGTACATTTTACAAGTGGTTTCCCTTCATATTCCAACAATCCATAATGGAAGCACTTGTGGAGTTCATGGGGCAACCATTTTCACATAAAATTATTATATACAAGCCAAAACTAGCTGTTTGCAAACTAAAGAAAGAAAACTCTAATGAAAACTATCTACAAAGATTGAAATTGAACCAACAACACTATAAAACACTAGAGAAACTCAATCCATTGCTGGATCAATAAATTCAATCTATTTTCAATTACAAAATGAGTAAAATGAAGCCAAAATGCTGTCAACTAGTCATAAAATGAGTAGTTTCATATTGTTGAACTTACATGACACATTCTCCAACCTTGGTAACCATGCAAAAGAGGGTACTTACATATTTTACTAGGTGTGGAGTCATCCTAGGGTGTTGGACAATCCCTAACTTCATCGCTAACCAATTCAGGACAAAAGTTGTCATGACAACGTTTTGGTCTTTCCAACCTATGAGAGTTATTCTAAGTCATCACACATGACTTTTAAAACATGCCTAAGACTAATTTATTCCTCTCTAATGCCTATACCAATTTTTGACATTTTTGACTATCAAGAAGGTCAATTACGTACTCAAACCCATTATTTACAGAAAAATGTAAACCTAAGAAGAATGGACTCAACTTACGCCTACATTGACTCAAAACACTAACTCTTGGACCCTCTTGGAGTCCTTATTCACTACTGACTTGGCTAGGGTCACTACAAGCCAAAATTGAAAAAACTAAAAATTCTAAGTCGTAGGTGCTCCTACACCATTCTCCCAAACAAAAGAAGATCATGTCACCTCCTTCGGAATCAGATTCTGATCAATTCCAAGCTTCTTAAACTTTGTCTCAAGAACCTATGTAGCTTTTGCATCATCCATACCCTACCATTTGATTAGGTGCTCCCAATAGGCTTGATGCCTTGTCTTCTTGGTGATCCTTGAACTCAACACCTTCTCGGCCTTTGGAATTGGTTTGGCTGGAAATTGAAGGTTGTTCACATCATCTAAAACCTCTGAGTGACTACAATCTGAACCTTGAATTGGTCCCTTGTAGGCAATGAAGTCTTCTATGTTGAAAACCAGTGACAATCCTATGTCACTAGGTAGATCCACCTTGTATGCATTTTCTCCATACTTGGCTAGAATGGCACATGGACCTATCCTTCTCATTTGCAACTTGTTTGGCACTCCTTGTTGTAGCCTTGCTTTGTTTAGGTGCACCATGACAAGATATCCTACTTGAAATTGTAGGTTCTTCCTTCTTTCATCAAATTTTTGTTTGAGTTTGCTTGTATTCTCCATCAATGCTTGCTTAACTGATTCATGGACCTCCTTCATTGATTGAGAAAAGTCCTCTGCATATCCACTTCTTCCTGTTGCACTTCCTAAGTCTCTCAACTCCAAAATGCCTCTTGGGTGCACACCATAGACCACTTCAAAAGGGCTCTTTTCGGTAGTCCTATTCATGGTGTCATTATATGCATATTAAGCTTGTGGGAGTACTTGATGCCATGTCTGACCATATTCCTTAGGAAGGCACCTTAATAAGTTTCCCAAGCTTCTATTCACCACTTTGGTCTGCCCATCTATTTGAGGATGGTAGGCTAATCCAAAAGAGAGGTTGGTGCCAAGATTTTGCCATAGTGTCTTCCAACAATTACTCATAAAATTTGAGTCCCTATCTGAAACAATGCTCATGGGTAAACCATGGATCCTCACTACCTCTTTCAAGAACAATTGAGCTATTTGGCATGCATCATGAGTAGTCTTGCAAGGCACAAAGTGAGCCATTTTGCTAAATCTATCCACAATGACATAAATGTTGTCATATCCATGCTTTATCCTTGGTAAACCTACTATAAAGTCCATGCTAATGCATTCCCAAGGTCTATTGGGTATGGGAAGAGGTTGGTATAAATCAGCATTTGTAGAAGTACCTTTGGCCTTTTGGCAAACTATGCAAGTCTCCACATATTTCTTCACATCTTGATTCATCCTTGGCCAATAGTAGTACTTTTTAACCAACTCTTGAGTCTTATTGACTCCAAAATATCCACTAAGGCTTCCATTATGCTTCTCTTGTATAAGGTTTTCTCTCATTGAGCCTATAGGCACACAAAGTTGCCCACCTTTGAACAATAGTCCATTTTGCAAAGTAAAATTAGAATACTCACTATGGAAGTGATTTTGATACTCCTTACACACCTTGTAGGAATTTTAGAAGTATTCATCCTTAGGGTACAAGCCTCTTAAAGTGTCCACACCTATGCTTCTCAATTGGATTTCTTGGACTGTCAAAAGCCTCCTACTTAATCTATCAGCTACCCAGTTTAACTGCACTTTCTTGTGCTTAATGGTGAATGTATAGGCCTGCATATACTCCACCCATTTCATGTGTTTATGACTGAGTTTGTCATGTGAGTTAAGAAAACTGAATGCTTGGTTTTCCATATAGACTACAAATTCTTTAGGGAGGAGATAGTGTCTCCACTTCCTCAAAGCCTACACTAAAGCATATAACTCAAGATCATAAGAGGAGTATATCCTCTTAGCATCACTTAGCTTCTCACTATGGAAAGCTACTAGCATTTCATCTTGGCTTAGGACAACACCTACTGCAAAATTGCTTCCATCACATTCTACTATGAAAAGTTTCTCAAAACTAGGCAACACTAGCACCGGTTGAGTAGCTATCTTCTCCTTCAAGGTTTCAAAACTTCTTCTTCACCCCAATAAAACTTTGCCTTTATTCCACCTCTAATGGTGTCTAGCATTGGTGCACATATAGCACTGAACTGCCTAATGAACTTCCTATAGTACTGAGCTAGTCCATGGAAGCTTCTCACCTCTATTGCTGACTTAGGAGTGGACTAATTTACAATGGATTCAACCTTGCTGGGATCCATCTTGAGGTTTCCTTGAGACAACACAAACCCAAGGTAAACCAACTCCTTAAAAAACTCACACTTATCTAAGTTCATGGTTAGCTTTTCATCATACAATCTTTGTAATACATCTTGCAAATGATTAATATGATCTACCCTATCTTTACTAAAAATGAGAATACCATCTAGATATACCACCACAAATTTACCTATGAAGTCCTTCATCACCTCATTCATGAGTCTCATGAAGGTGCTTGGAGAATTGGATAAGCCAAATGGAATTACAAGGCACTCACAAAGACCCTCAGTAGTCTTAAATGCAGTTTTCCATTCATCACCCTCCTTAATCCTAATTTGGTGATATCCACTTTTAAGGTCAATCTTGGTAAAGTACTTAGCTCGTTGACTAGGACATGTTGGTCTTTGTTCAACCAAGTGACTCTATAGGGATTGTTGTGAGGTATACTTTGCAATTTAAGCTTACTCACTCCCTCTTCTGACACAATATTGTCTGTAGACCCTGAATCAATGATCACTTTGCACACTTTGTCCATAATCTTGCATTTGATCTTAAATAAAGACCTTCTTTGGCTTAGCTCCTCTCTGATTGGTTCTTTGATCAAAGTTCTCCTTATCATCAAGTTGCACCTACCTCTGACTCTAAGGCCACCTCTAAAGTATTGCTTCTTGAAGACTCTTCTTGAAGATAGCTCACTCTTCTTTCACTACCATGTGATGATGATCCCTTCTATGGACACCTATATGTTGGATGACCAAGTTGGTTGCAATGGTAACACTTCATTGCTGCAAAATATGAGGAACCTCTACCTTGGCCACTAGATATTCCTCTCAAACCACTATTGGATCCCCTTCCTCTATTGAATCCTCCTCTATAAGGGTCACTCTCTTGTTTCTCAGTGAGTTTAGACTCTCCTTGTGTTCTTTGTTCATAACTTCTTCCTCCAAAGCCTCCTCTATGGCCTTTGTTGTCCTTTCCTCTACCCCTGCCCCTATTGTTGCTTGAGTCATGTCTTCTTTTCAGTTTTTCCTCCACCTTAAGGTAAAGTTGATAGGTTTGATGGTGTTAGGATTCCCAAAGATACTGAGAGGGGGTGGTGAATCAGTATCTTGTTAGTTAATGGATTTTCTTGATTTATTAAATGAAAAGCATTCCAAAACTGTGTACCGGTAAACCAAAATTAATGCAGTAAATAAGAACAATAAGCACAACATGAAAATCACACCATAACATAATATTTTTAATGAGGAAACCCAGTGTGGGAAAAACCTCAGTGGGATTTGTGACCCACAATATTCGGTTACTAGCCAATAAGAGAATATTACTGTTACAATAGGGGCCTGCACATGCAAGAAGGCCAACTGCCTAAAGCTCACTGCTTACATACAAAAAGGAGAAGTCTCACTAACTTACAAGAGTGGATAATGAAAATCCAATGTCATGTACTGCTACAAAAGGGCATCTGCTATGCCAGATCTAGTACCGGTTTAAGCTCCGCAACTTCCAAAACCTTATTCCAAACTCTGCCTTAATATTTGCATCAATTATCTAACCATATCCCTATCTATAAAATGATTTACAAGAGCTCATACTTATATATGTCATATTTACAACTCGCCTTGTCAACTTACAAAAAGATATTACAATTAATTACAAAATACAATAAATAACATCCTATCGGCTAGGGTGTCGGTAATCAATCTTTTCGGTGTCGATGAACGTATGTTGGTGTAGAGTCTACCAATGTCGGTGCCTACTGGTATCATATGATGGTAAGGTTGCCATCAATGACAATACCTTCAATCACCTACACTTTCTCATTGGAGTATGCATTTGCCAACAATCTCCCCCTTTAGCATTGATGGCAACAGAAAAATCCAAAAAGTATCCAAAAATGTTGTCCAAAAGAATCTGCCAAAACTATCAAAAATATGTTACCAAAATGTGTGCTCCCCCTGAGCTGATGATTTCTTTTGCTGATCATTTTTCTCATCTCCACTACTCCCCCTTTGGCATCAATGACAAAGGTTGTCATTCAATGTCAATGGAATGTGATTCTTGCCTAGATCCTTGTAACTGGTGGGTTACAATGTGATAGATGTCCGCAAATGCAAAATTTTGACTGTCATTGAACCTTTCGTTGTCCTTTATTGCTGCTTCTATTCTCTAAATTGTACTGGTGAGTATGTGCATTTTCTCTTCCGGTGTCTTAAGTCCTGGAACTAGAGCCTCAGAAATCTCTTTTCTCAAAGAAATGAGGTTATCCAGTTTAAGGCCTAGTTTGCACTTTAAATCCTTTTCCTTAGATTTTATTCTTTCTTTATCAGCAATAGTGTTGATTTATTTTTGTCCTCTGTCAAAATGTTAGTTTTGCAAGTATCTTTGTATAGTTTCTTGAAGTACAAGATTGTTTTTCCTAATACTGGTAATAAGGTTTCCATTTGTTCCTTAATATTCTTAACTTTTTCCTCAAAGAATTTTTCCTTTTCCTTATTCATTTTCTCTTTGAAGGTGTCTTCATTTATTTGATCTAGTGTTAATAGGTTGCTGGTTATATACTAATACAATGTGTCTAATTGGCTCAAGGAATATTTATTTTCAATGTTACACTTTAGAGCTATCATCTTTCAAAATTGGTAAAATATCATCTATAGCCTTATACGTCTGTGCATTACACTGTTATTTTATTTATTGAATCTAAGAGTACCTCAGTTACATTTGTTGGCCTGAATTCAATCATAGATGTATTGGATGACTGTCCAATTTTTTTCACAATCTGTAAACCACCGGTGGTTGTGATAGCTTTTCTTTCCTCTTTCTCTGGAGGATTAGTTTGTGTTTGCATTTCAGATACTAAAGGCTTAGGCTTGTCAAATGTAGCCGGTGGCACTATTTGTGAAGGAGCCTATTTCTCTACCTGTTTCTTAGTGTTTTCCTCAGTATGAACCTATTGCTCTACCAGTTTCTCTTTGTTCTCTCCTGATGGTGTCTTTGTTTGTGCTTCAGATGATTTCACTGTGTCATCTACTGCCGCATTTTGTGATTCTAGCTCTGATGTATCTATCAGTTTCTCTTGGTCTACCTTTGTACTGTTTACTTCCAGTGACTCAGTAGATACATTAATGTGTGTACCTATGGTATCTACCTTTCATGTATCCAGGGGATCATTTGGTGCTTCAGTTTGTTGTTCTGCCCCAACTCCAATGTTTTCAACTGCAATAGTTTCTGTTGGTGGCTCTATTGCCACATCCCTCTTGTCAGTTGTTTCTTTATCTACCGCAATATTGACTTCCTGTGTGTCAATGTTCATTGTGTACAACACCTCAGAGTCGGGATTTGTATCGTCATGTGGTGTATCCATACTCTCTGTTGCTAGTTGTGTGTCAACAATTTGTACCAATGGAGTATCAGAGGTTGGTGGGGGTAAATTATCTATTATCTTTAGGCTTGGAGGTCCACCTACCTTACCTTTCCCCTTATCCTTTTGGTATACTTTGATAGTCTTTGGTCTCTTAAGTTCTTTTTGTTTTACCTTCTCAACAAAATATATGTCCCACTTATCTGTAGTCTCTTCTGATATTTCATTTACTCTTCCTGTCATTAACGCTACATGCTAGTGTCCAGTTGAGAATATTGTCCAATTAGCTTCACTAATAAGCTCATCAATCTCTTGAGTGGAGTTCACTAGGTGAATTGCAAGTAATTTTCCTATTTTGATTTTCTTATCTAATTCAACAATAGCTACCCTTCTAGCTTTTAATCTTTTGTACAAGTCATTTGGTATGTCATCTACAATCTCCATTAAAAATTTGTTATAAATGTCTAAGTGTAGATTACACTATTTTCTATACTCTCTTTTTAATCATTGGATAGTGTATTATACAATTTACTGATATTTGTCAGTTTTCCATCTTCAGTTATCTCTTCCAAAAGTTTGTCAAAAGGAGGAATAACCTGTTTTTTTTTTCTCTTCTTTGGGGTCAATTTCTTAGTTGGAGGCCTAACTTCCTTTTGTTTTTGTCTTGTCTTTTTGGGTGTGGGTGAGGGTGTCGGAGAGGGTTTTCTCTATCTTTCTACCCTTTTGAATTCAGCCAGTATCTCACTATCAGAAGAAGTTACAACTAGTGAAAGATGTGCTTCCGATTGAAGTCCTTCCAGCTCACTCTCCTTAATACCAATTTTCTTTAATATATCTTCTTTTATTTCTTTAGCCTATCTTGTTCCCTTCCTCACTATCTATTTAGTTTTCTTAATCCTTTTGTTAGATTGGATTTTGCTTTCTATGGTCTCCGCATTGCCAAAAACTTTCTCAGTTGGTTCCTTAGGTGCTTCTAAGAGGGCTTTTGCATAGGTTTCAACTATGTTGTCATCTACCTCATATCCCATCTTTGTAACCCAAATAGTCTTAGGGACAACTGCCTCCATCCAGATTTCATCTTTCTTGATCACAGAGCATATCTCTTTTTGATACTTATCAACAATTAATTGATATAGCCTTATTCTTGTCTTCATTGTTGCTTTCAAAGTTTGAATATATTCATTTATGTTTTTCTCCCTGTCATCTCCCATATTGTTCAGTATGTCTAACAATTGTTTTCCTACCGGTATATCAAAACCAAAGTCTTTCCTACCAATACCAGGTACTTCCTTAGTAATGTACAACATTAAGCACACAAGCAGGTTGCCAAATTGGAAAGTTCATTTCTTATCACCTTTGATTTTCTTCAAGTTGTCTATCAGTTCATCTTTAAGCCACTCACATACATTGATTCTTGCACTGTCATTCACCATGTCATATGCACTTTTAATACATAAGTTGGAAACTAAGTTTAGTCTATTTGCATGTGTAGCCTTATAACTAAGAATCATACTGACAAATCTAACATTTATCTTTCACATCGTTTAATCTTAGGGATCTTTTATCGAAAGTTGCACCAATTAGGGTTATCATAGTGTCATTTGAAACCTTCTTTGTTCTGTCAGGCCTGCTACTGGTGGAAGGTAAGCCTGTCACTGCCCTAACTACCTCTTTAGTAATCTTATGGATGGAATCTAACCAAAAGAACTCACCATGTACTCTGCTCAAGACAATTCTTATCACATCCTTAGGAAAATCAGGGATACTAAGAATGTCCACAAAACCTAGGGTTTCCACTATCTTCTGTTCCGGTTTAACATTTCCATGTTCATCACAAATTATAGTCCTATACATGTTCATTATTTCTTCAGCTCCTAGTTCCTCAATATGATAATGTATATACATTCTAGGATCCTCAGCATAAACTACTCCTTTGGTTATTTTCGAGAATTCTCCTAGGGTATCATATTTCTTTGCAATTTGGGGAATAAGTTTGAACACGGGTCTAGGGTGCTTGATAACTTCAATCATAGTAGGGTTTGCAATAAATTCAGGTGCAGAGGAAGAAGCCATTGTTATAAATACCTTAATCTGCCTTTAGGATGATTTTCTTCACTTTATGCTATGGACGTCTTCGTTCGGGATTTTTGTGCTCTCTGGGGATTTGAATGCTCAGTGAATGAAAAAAAAACCAAAACACTTGCTTTATAGTGTTATTGCCTTCAACTACCACATGTAATGCCTATCGGTTAAGTCAAAACTTAACTCATCTGTCGGTAAAGAAGTAATCCAACTTCTCACCATCAACCAAGGGTCAATTAGCATGTTTTCAATTAGTTGCCATACCCCCAAAGGATTTTCCTTTAGTTAGATGAAGAATCTCCTGCCAGTGGAGTGATACTCTATTCTACCAGTGAAGGAATAGCTTCACTAACATTCATGTCAGACTTCCTAATCCATTTTTTTGAAAATTATTGTTTCACCTCTTCAACCTTTTCTTTGCCTTTCAAACTGGGTCCTTTGTTATTTGCCGGTGATGCTTTACTTCTACAGAATTTTGCAATATGTCCAATTTTGTTACAAGCATAACAAGTCACGTTGGTTTTCTGAATAGCTTTTCCCTATCCTATGTTGGTATGTGTTCTGCATCGATTAGATAGCTGTCCAATCTTCCACAAACATACATCTTACATGCAATTTTCTGAATTATGACCAACTTTGTTGCATTTTGAACATTGATTGGTGGGTGTATTAGTGTACTAATAATTTATAGATCTACACTGATTTTCTCTATGACCATACTTGTTACAGTTAAAGCGTTTCCCATTAAATTTTTAAGCATTAGGTTGTCTTATCGGTTTGCTGTGATCATGATTGTTTGCAGCACTAGAGCTTTCACCAACTTCAAAGCCAAGGCCATTAGTGTCTCCATTAGGTTTTTGAATCTTCAACATGTCATCATGCTCTTCTGAACTTTTCTTGAATTTCTCCTTGTGTTGATTTGCAGTAGTCAACTCATTTTCCAAGAAATCTTTATGTCTCATGAGTTCAGTTTTATCATGTTCTAAGTGAATTAGATCTATCTTTAGTATATCATTCTCATTACTGAGTCTTATATTTTCATTTGCAGCATCATTGATTCTTCTAGCCAAGTCATCTTCATTCTTCTTTCTATCTTCAATGTCTTTACAAAATCTCATAGTCATATCTTGCATCTCATTCTTCAATGTACTATTTTATTGTCTTAGTTTGTTCACCAAATCAGTAAGAGTTTCTTTCTCATCATCATCACTCTGCATCTTCTCAAAAAGTTCTCTTCTTTTGTTCCTAGCAATAGTGAGATTTTTCTGAAGTCCTTGAATGATTTCCTGTGCAGCCTTCAGATCATCTTCAAGTTTGATATTCTTCACTTTTTATTCATCATAATCTACAAGAGATGTTTCTATTTGCTTCCTCAAGTTTTCCATCTCTACCGGTGTTAGAATCTTCCTAAAGTTGTTAGGCTTTTGAAAATAGAGGACCAAGCTCCGATACCAATTGTTAGGATTCCCAAAGATACTGAGAGGGGGAGGTGAATCAGTATCTTGCCAGTTAATGGATTTTCTTGATTTATTAAATGAAAAGCATTCCAAAACTGTGTACCGATAAACCAAAATTAATGCAGTAAATAAGAACAATAAGCACAACATGAAAATCACACCATAACACAATATTTGTAACAAGGAAACCTAGTGTGGGAAAAACCTCGGTGGGATTTGTGACCCACAATATTTTCTTACTGGCCAATAAGAGAATATTACTGTTACAATAGGGGCCTACACAAGCAAGAAGGCCAACTACCTAAAGCTCACTACTTACATACAAAAAGGAGAAGTCTCACTGACTTACAAGAGTGGATTATGAAAATCCAATGTCATGTACTGCTACGAAAGGGCATCTGCTATGCCAGATCTAGTACCGGTATAAGCTCTACAACTTCCAAAACTTTATTCCAAACTCTGCCTTAATATTCACATCAATAATATAACCATATCTACATCTATAAAATAATTTACAAGAGCTCATACTTATATGAGTCATATTTACAACTCACCTTGTCGGCTTACAAAAAGATATTACAATTAATAACAAAATACAATAAATAACATCCTATCACCCAAGGTGCTGGTAATCAATCTTTTCGGTGTTGGTGAAAGTATGCTGGTGTAGAGTCTACCAGTGCCGGTGCCTGCCGATATCATATGATTATAAGGTTTTCATCAATGAAAATACCTTCAATCACCTACAATTTCTCATTGGAGTGTGCATTTGGCAACAGATGGACTATTTTTGGGCTCATTAAACTGATTTCTTCTTGGATGTTCCATCATAGACCATTTAGGTACCTAGCAACATTGAGACTCTCTTCTTCCACCGCATGGGATCTAAGGCTAAGTTTATGAAACTCCTCCATATAGCTACAAACATAAATGTCTTTTTGTCTTAAGTTTTGCCTCTTCCTATGAATTTGCACTTCATAGTCATCGAGGAGATAGACTTCTTTTATTATGACTAACATCCCTTTCCAAGAAGAGATGGGTGCTTTGCCCATTTTCTTCATTTCATCTTGTACAAATTTCCACCATGTGAGAGAAGCTCCTCTCATCCTTAACTTGGCTACTTTGACTCTCTGGGCTTTAGTTATGCCTTCACATTCAAAATGGTTCTCCATGCCTTCTATCCATTCTAAGACTACTTCTGCCTCCATCTTACCAGTGAACAATGGTAATCCTTATAGTGATCTACTACTCAAGGCCTTCAATTCCTTCAGGAAAGGTTCTTTGTCTAGGATAGGATTAGGTTTAGGTATTTTTTCTATCTCTAACACTTCATTACCCTTCCCTTCTGCTCCTTCTACCTTTACCAACACTTCATCTACCTTGGTTTCTACTCTCCAATTCTAGCAACTTCTCCTTCAGGAGTCTATTCTCTTCCTCTTGGTCATCCACTTTCTTTTCCAATTCTACATTAGTCATCATTTTATTGTCTCCTATAGATTCCACTGAGGACATCTACTCACCTAGCCCAAATCTTATAGGGTCTGATACCAATTTGATGGGGTTCACCTAGTTTTCTTAACAGTTCACCTAGTTGGTGTTGCTCAATTCCACCAACTCACCAGGTCTAGTTGCTCTCTAGACCTCCAATTCCCTCTTAGTATCTTCTAGGGCTTGACTCTTTACCTTCCCAAGGTGTTTTCTTCAAGTGTTTTGGCTAGGAACCCTACCAATTCACGGTGCTTCCCAAGTGTTCATTTATGGCTTCTTGGCTTCAAGATGTCAAATTGACCTCCTACCATTGTGAGATGATGCAGAGGTGTGGAGGTGTCTTCTTTTATGTTTTTAATTCATTTAGGGTCCATTTGAGGTTTTCAATCATTAGGTTTCTTACCGATTTCAAAATCTTCCCTAGAAAAGGGCTACAAGGAATTAGCCCAATTAGGCCTCCTAAAACTGGTTTTTTAGGGCTCGAGTGAAAATGATCCAAAACAAAGTTTGTTTTTCCTTAAATGATTCATCTAACCTCAAGATATTTTTATGGTTTTGGCTTCTTATTCCACCATACAATATGCTAACCCCAAAATGAGGGTTTTGAAGGGTTTTCTAGGCCTCTAGCCAGCAGTGGATGGTCAAGTTGGGGTTTGAGAATTAAATGACCTTTTCAAGGATTCTCCTTGCATTGTAAACTCTGAACCAACTCCATGGACCCCTCCAAAATCTTGGATAGTGATTTGGTATTCACCCCTACACTTTGCACAACATTTTCACCTTATTTCCTCTAGTCGGGTTGTTCCTGGACTCGCCTAGAACAAGGTGACAGTCATATTGAAACTCTTCTCTAGCATCTGCCCCTACATATGGACACTCTATAGGTGGTTTCCATTCATTTCCCAACAAGCTATGATGGCAGCACGTGTGGAGTTCATGGGGCAACCATTTTCCGATAAAATTGCTATATACAAGCCAAAACTGGCTGTTCGCAAACTAAAGAAAGAAAACTCTAATGAAAACTATCTAAAAAGATTGAAATTGACCCCAAAACACTATAAAATACTAGAGAAACTCAATCTATTTCTGTATCAATGGATTCAATCCATTTTCAATTACAAAATGAGTAAAATTAAGCCAAAATGCTACCAACTAGTTTGAAAATGAGTAGTTTCAGATTGTTGAACTTACATGACACATTCTCCAACCTTGGTAACCATGCAAGAGAGGGTACTTATATATTTTACCATGTGTGGAGTCATCCTAGGGCATTTGACAATCCCTAACTCCATCGCTAACCAATTCGGGACAAAAGTTGTCATGAAAACTTTTTGCAACTTTGCACTTTTGTACTTTTTGGTCTTTCCAACCTATGAGACCTATTCTAAGTCATCACACATAAATTTTAAAACATTCCTAAGACCAATTTAACCCTCCCTAATGCCTATACCAATTTTTGACATTTTTGACCATCAAGAAGGTCAATTACCTACTCAAACCCACTATTTACACAAAAATGAAAACCTAAGAAGAATGAACTCAACTTAGGCATACATTGACTCAAAACACTAACTCTTGGACCCTCCTAGAGTGCTTATTCACTAATGAATTGGCTAGGGTTAGTACAAGTCAAAATTGAAAAAAACTAAAAAAGTCTAGTCCGAGGTGTTCCTGCACCACAGTTTAAGATTCATCGGGTCATTTTCATGATCCAATCTACAACATTCATCAAATCTATTCTTCAAAGATTAAGTCAGGCTTTCTTCATTATTCTTCCTATCTTCAATCTCCTTTGTCAGCTTCATCATAATGGATTGAATTTCATTTTTCAGGATTGCATTGTCTCTAGCAAGTTTCTCACATTTATCTATCTTGCCTTGATTATCAATGTATTGCTCTTCTTTATCCTTAAGTTTGTCCATCAACTACTTTTTCTTCTCTCTAGATGTGTTCACTTGACCTTTCAATGAATTAAAGAAATTTTTTGCATCTCTCAAATTTCTTCTTAGGTCATTTGCTTCTTTGTTGCATCTAGGTCTTCAAGTGCTACAACAAGTTATCTTTGCAAACCAGAGTCGATTGATTCAATCTCCCATATCTTCCCCAAGCTGTTAGGCTTCCTCAAAGGAACTAAGATTTGATACCAATTGCTAGAATCAAAGAACACTAAGAGGTGGGGGGGGTGAATCAGTGTTAAGAAATTAACAAAATTTCTTAACCTGATTATTAAACCCCTAGATGCAAATCAAGAAAAACAAAGTACAAAAACTGAAAGAAAATAACCAAAAAGCCATAACACTAGAATTTTTACATGGAAACCCGAAAAGGAAAAAACCATGGTTGGATTGAAACCCACAATATTATAATACTATGATCGGGAGTATAATAATATTGCAAGAGGGGAATGCACATACATTTAGGCACACTGCTTAGAGCTCACTGCTCAATTACAAAACAAGGCTACAACCCAAAGGAAGGCTCACTACCTTATAAGTGATTACAAATAAGAACAAGAATGTGTGAACTGAATAGTAGCATCTACAAATGCCAAAAAGTAGTTCTGATTAAGTGCATTTAGACTTCTGCCACTATTCTATCTCTCTTCTTTGTTCCACTTCGTTGTCATATATCAAAACACAAAAATCTTTAATCCCACACACAAAACTTTGTGCAAACTCTTACGTAGTCTTCCCACACTCATACCATATCACAAAATTCTCAAATGAATCGGTCTTATATATCTGGATCAACAAAATAAATCAATTTCTATGTCAACTTCCAAAAATTGCATAACACGCAACATGGAACGTGTAACCATAAGTCGGCTCAATATAATTACCAATTCATATGTGGACCCAAACAAATTGATAATAAGCTTCACACATGTTGGCTCAATCACCTCAAACTCAAAACCAATCACAAAAATCATCCCAAAGATTCCACAAAATATGTTACACCAAAATAACTCTGTTCTTCCTGAATTACCGGTTATTGGATCATCAACCTTGCAAGAGAATCAATACCAGCTCAGTTAGAATTGTGAATCAAGCTACCTTAAATATCTAACAATATAACTCTTTCATCACTACCAAAACTACACAACCAAAATAAATATCCGCACAATGTATCCATACTTTGTATTCCACCTTCGAGAATTAAGCATAAATGAATATAAAAAATTCCCAAACTTCTGATAAATCACTTCTACAAATATCCGATATGATATCTAATCTGACTTGCCATCAATGACAACCTCAAAACAATCTTCAAGCACTAATCTCCACCGGTACAGTGTCTCTTGCTAACAAGATAGCCATATGATAGAATGATGAGATATGATGGTATGGATAACCATACAATAGGGCGATAAGATAGGTATATTTTGCAGGCATGGGTAGTGATACACTAGATAGCCATGCAATTGGACATGATTAAAAATATATTTTATAAGTATTAGATTGGCCCCTACGATGGCAAATGAAAGAGATAGATTGAATGGTTTGGCATCCATCTAGGAAAATAAGATAAAGAAAAAGATCAAGTGGTTTGACCCCCACTTAGGAAAACATGAAAAAATGATCTACAAGAAGAAAAAACACAATAAACTAAAAGACAAATGTAGATCATGCAAATATGATGGACCCCCTTAGAATGATATGCATGTAATTCTAAGGAGAAGAGTAGTTGTGGCACATCAACATAGCGATATGTTTCTGTGGAATGCCACCAGTAGGAGGTGACACATAAATGTCCACAACATCGATGATGAATGCAAGAGGACACGAGGATCCAATAGTCTAGTATCAGAACCCATAGAAATGAGAAAGGATATGCAATACAACTACGAGATGGGTATATTGTCATAGTGCCAAAGTTATTGGATCTAAAGAAGAGTAGATGAAGACAAAGATAAAATAAAAATTCAGGTCAACATGGAAGAAGGCCCAAAATGCCCCCAACACTTTGCATCATCCTTGAGGATCAAAAAAGAAAGATACAACAGATAGAATAAGTAGAGAAACAAATAGAAGAAGATATACAAGAGAACATCTCCTATATCCAAATACCTATGGAGTAACTCGAGTCCTTCGAGAGAGCACATCTGATAAAGGAAGTCAACCTATCATATCTAAGTACCTACAGAGTAACTCGGGTCCTCCGAGAGGGAACAAACATATAAAGAAAGTACAAGGAACACATTCAAGTGCACAAACATAAAATCATGGAGGTAAGAGATAAAAACCCTAAAGGTCATCCCATAGGAGATCATCGTCCTTCCAATATAGATCATAGGGAGAAGGAAGACAAGCTCAGACAGGGACAACCACAAGAGCTTCATCAGGCCCCCCAACAATAGTGAGGGCAAGGGATGAAGTAGAAACAATGTCTACATCCATAGGAATAGAGAAGGCAAGGGTCAATGATCACATGAAGATCATCGACAAGGTTGGGATGTCTTCCAAGGAGTTGAACAAGCGAGCTTACATAGAGGAAGTAGGTGGTTCAATCGGAGAAGATGAAACATGAATAGGATTGCCAGCCTTCGGAAGGTGGGAGGTAAAAAACTTAAGAGAAGCTGGAGCCTTCTCAACCACACACATAGAAATAGGAAAACCAATAGGCAATAAAATAGGCATAGAAGAGGGTGAGGAAGATACCTGCGAGGATTTCCACTATTTAAATTATAGAACGGGGCCTTTCTTAAGCTTGCGTTTGGGTCAGATAGGAGAAGAAGGTCTCTGATCAACCATAGAAAGATGAAGGAATCCAGGAAAGCTCTAATGCTGGAATGACTATGAAGTAGGGGGACCAGACAAGCTACGCTCGGAACCACCTGTGTATGTAGGGTGAACCCACCATAGTGGGTTATGCTTTTTTGGATGAAGGAATTTGTCTCAATCGTCCAAAATCAATTTTATACCACTTTCGATCGAAATAAATTTTGATATTTGATCGAAAGTATAAAAAGTCATACTTTTGATCAAGTATAACATTCGATCGAAAGTTGTTTTTTTTAATTAATAGTTAAATGGGTTCAATTGAACCTATGTTTGATCGAAACCCTTCACTTAGGGTAGTTATTACAAAATTTGTGTCGGGAGGGTTTGATAGGAATGGGGTTTGATTGAACCCTAATAGATTTGATCAAATTCCTTTCAATAGAACATATGTTCTATTGAAAGTTCTTGGATTTGGACTGCCCCCAAACCTCTCATGGTTTCTGTAGACTTTTGGCCTTCGAAGCTCAAATTGGGGGCTCAAATGGATAAATTTTGACAAACCCAAATTCATGATAGTAGTACTCGAAGAAAGCTTTCTAATGACTATTATTTTAATATATAAAGATTTTATTATGATTTTTTTTTTAGATTAACTAAACATAGGTTTCATACCGAACATTGACTTCTGAGTTCAACGGTTATGGAAAAATAGTAAACAAGTGAAAAAAAATTCTGAAAAATATTTGTGTACTAGGTATTGAATTCCTCTTTCCAACAAAAAAATAAATGGAATTTGGATACATACACAACTGGTTATGATCAACCAAATGAACATATGTCAAAATTACAGTTAACTCAACTTCAAAACTCAATAAAATATGAAATATTAAAGATAATGTTATGAAACTAATTGCAAACATTAGATATGGATGTCACAAAACTAAATTCAAAATAATCTCATTAATATCTATTTTAGAAAAAAAGTTATGCCATACCAAATGAGTATAACTCTTTAAAAATGTTGTTTTTTGTAAAAAAACTAGTTTTCGAGGGAGATAGAAAAATGGAAATAAATTGATTAAAAAAAATTTTAAAAAATATATTTAGAATCTACATACAAAATGTCACAAATCACTAGCTCACATCATCTGCAAATTCCTTTTGGTTTAGCACTAATAAGTGTCTGAATGTGAGGTTTATTCTGAAAAATGAAAATTGAAGTGTCAAAGTTGGCAAAAAAGTGTAACCCACTATTGTGGGTTCACCCCACAACATATCAATAGGCCAAGATAACAGAGGTACATTTGGCAAGGAGGTGATGAGGGGCGGCTCCAAAGAAGGAGCAATGAAAACCTATACCCGTTTAGGGCGAGGCTCATCAATATGCCCTGAAGCAACTAGAAGAAAAACCAAAGAAGATGTAGAAACAAGAGCACTAGATGAAGAAGGAGCTGATGTAACATAGATGGGTGTTGCAAATGTAGAGAATCATCATGCTCTCAATCCAAGGCCCATCGATAGTGCTTAGGTTCATGTGCAAGTTGATTACGATAAAGATGTGAGCCACCAACTAAATCCTGAGCGGATTCAAGAGAATCATACTCCATCGGAGAGGCCTCAAAAATTGTGTTAGGCATAGGAGAAGACCCAACTAATGGTACATTAGGTGCATCTGAAATAGGCATGACATTGATAGCAGCTAATGCTCAACTCCACTTTGCATAGGGAGAAGCAGGGGGAACAAAAGGTGTCGATGCAGGCTGAGAAACATGAGAAAGAAAAGATGAATGAAGATGAGAGGAACTTTTCTCTTTCTCATAGTGAGAAGACTGAGGAATATTAGCCATGATCAGGAGCTTGAAAGGAGGGTGGGTTGTAGACTTTGGTAGCACAGGTTCCTTTCCCTTATTTTCACTAGACACAGTCATAGGAACAAAAGACACCACTGGAGGCTATCCAGTCCTATGTAGATGAGATTGTCTATTTGGAGGAACAGGCTTAGTTCCAACCCCTGATGATGAGGGGATATGGGGCACTACCGACTCCAACATGGGAATAGGCAGAGTAGAGGTTGATGCAAGAAGAGGCAATGAATAACTAGGCTAAGTTGACTTAGGGGATAACTCCCCCATCTTATAGTGATAATAAGAGTGATACATTAGATCACCTTGGAGAAGCATGGGTCCCACCAGAGCAAGCCAAAAATGGTCTACCAAAAAAATTCCGACTAGTTACCAAGGGTTGATATCCAGTATCCTGGATGACATGCACCGAAACCTGATGGGGAAACTTGAGCCATTTGTGAATTATTGAAGGGACTACCTCCACAGCAATCGAGAGGGATGGAGAAACCATCATACATCCTTAGAGTTGCTCAAAATTCATCATATGCATGCCTATGCCAACCATTCATGAATATAGTCTCCTTTGTAATAACATTGACACTGCAGGATGGGTCAACCATCACACCTATGATAGTTTGATCATTCATCTTAGGAGGGATGTATTAAGGAGCATTCTCTTCATAGTATGAGGCATCTAGAAGGGTGAAAGACACATTAGACACCTTCTCCTTCTAGCTAGGAGGTGAACAAATAGGAGTGATGGTGACTATGTTCACAAATGGACCATCATCCAATGAAGGATACGATGCAGAGATGAAATTTGATGAATATGGGGGAAAGGGATTCATATAGATTTGCAGGTCACTATTGGTTTTGTTGACGAACTTGTTTGACTTGTGTTTTTGTGCATCAACTTTTATTGCACCACTGTTGATGTAGTCCTAGATAATATGTCAAAGATGATAAGATCACTCAGTGTCATTACACACATAATGGTAATGAAAAAATTTGGATCTAGTGTACCAGCATGGATAGGGCCTACTATTGAACAATGGTTTAATCTCAGGAAGGGTGATAAGACTGTCTTTCAACAATCACTACTGAAGACTTTGTTTTTCTGCAACATAGATGGTTCACCAACCGATGGAAGAATAGTCACAATATTAGCTACGACTTTATTCTTCTGAGACCCTTTTGTGGATGTGCCTGCAAAAGACCCACCGTGAGGGCTCAAAGTGGAATCTCTAAACTGAGACATGGTGTGCTGATAATCAGAGTGTGAAACACATATTGGTGAATCTCTATTACCAATTAATAGAGAGTTTCTCCCTCAATGCCAACTGTATATTATCGATGAACATTCTCTACAGATCACTATTTGGTAGGGCAAAGGGGATCCTAGTAGAGATCAATTGATACCTTGAGATGAAATATGTGATCTCTTCATTGGGTTTCTATTTACAGTGAACAAGATCAATGATAGTGACCATGCTACCAATGTTTACCTAAAATTGTCTAAGAAATAGATCCATGAGCTAATCAAAGGTGCGAATAGAGTGATCTGGTAAGGAGCTATACTATTCTAACATGGTTCCCTTAAGGGATCGTGAGAATAGCTTAAGAATAATGAAGTACCAGCTATGGTAATCACTACACATGGTCATGAAAGAATAGATAATCAAATTAGGGTCCCCATAACCATTGAACCTATCGAACTTCAATGATTCAATGGCGGTAAGAAGGATAGTGTTCAAGATGGTGATGTTGAGGGGACTCTTCCTATAATATGGAAACATAGATAATGCCCTCAACATGTCCAGGCCTCTTCCATTAGAGATCATCATATCTCACAGAGTGTTTACAACTTTTCCAGCCTGAAGGAGGAAATTCTCTTATTGTAAGAAACCCTCAATGTCTCACAGATTCTGCACTAGCATGTTAATTTTCTCAAAATCATGATCGATTGGAGGTAAGGTGGAGAGGAATCCCTTAGATATTTTCTCTGAGAGATGGATTGCAAACCAAGTGGATAAGGACTCCCTATCAAAATGGACTTAAGGGAATGAGAAGCCAAGAAATCATTTTGGTCATTAAGTTGATCATTAAACATCGAGCTAGGCAAAGGAGGACTATAACGGTCAAGAGGAAAACTTGTCTAGATGACCTCTTGACTATGACTCATGTGGTAGTCTAGGTCATAAAGCTCATAGATGAGTCTTCTGACACTAAGACTACACTACAAGGCCATGAAAGATCTTGTCTTCTACTAAATCCCACTACTTAGATATATGAAGAGGCTAATACAAATGTTACAACAAAGATGCAAACTATATTGTTTTTTTTTTGTTTTTTATTTTTATTTTTAGATTTATGCAATAAATAGGATGATAAATGTATGATGAAAAGTGAATTTTTTTTCACATTAGGTTCACCAAAATGGAGTGGAGGAAATTTTCTACCTCAAGGATGATGAATCCTAGAGAACAAATTGACCCTCTGATACCTCTCTCGAACTAGCACTAAGGGTGAGATAGGGGATGGAAATAACAAATTGAGTAAATTGACTACAATCTGAGGCTCTCAAACGACTCTGCCCAGCCTTGGTCTAGACGATGAGCACACAAGTTTAGGACACTAGCACGGTGCATTGTCATCTGGTGCAAATGAGGTATAAAGGTCATATAGAAAGTAGTAGACACAACTATAATATGATAAAGAGACTCAAAATGATAAAACTAAGCTAGTGAATACAAACATAAGAATTAACTAAGACAAAATAAAAGGAGAGAAGGTGAGAGCAACTCACAATTAGTCCATGATTTGGAGCTTCGATCAAACTGACTATTCTTCTACGATTATGCTCCTACACGAGAACAAGAGATAAAATGTTGGGGGTTTTGTTTTTGAGCCTATCTAAGTCAGACCCCCATGTTGGTGTTTCCAATTCAATGGACAACCAAGATAAACACATGAGAAATATAAAAATGATAAAGATAATGATTAATATGATAATATATTTAGAATAAAGAAGTATGAATATGCAATAAATCGAATAAGGATGAGTGAACTTCCCTTTTACAATCATGAAGAATGCACTATGAGTTGTCTAGGAGATTGCAATAATGGTGGTCTTTGTGAGACAAGCTATGAAAGTTGTTAAAAGAGATTGCCAAAAGTGCGAACCTCCAAGAAGTGATCTCAAAATACCAAAAGACCCCAAAAATACCATCAAATGGGAGAGATATAGGGTTTGGACCAAAACCTGACATCGATGGGTGCATGCAAGGGCATTTTGATTCCTTCCAAGTGTAGGCATAATTATCAAACAACCACCTATAGACTATTAGATTCATAGGATGCTAGTGCACCACACTATAGTCCTGAACGTGACAGGTTGACAAAATTGGTAAAGTTCCAGTTTAAAGCTAATGAAGCAATTCCAATGGACAAAAGGATAAATATGGTGGTACATGACCTCTGATAACATGGAGGAAGGTTCCATTTGTCGTGATGAATTAAGCAAGATGTGATTTTTGATACTATAATATATATATGTATATTCACATAAATACACATACATATACATATGTATATATATACATACATATATACATAGATATATACAAATATTGATATATATATATATATATATACATATATATATATACATATATACATACATATATACATACATATACATACATATACATACATATATATGTGTATATATATCTATGTATATATATGTATATGTATGTATATATGTATGTATGTACATACATATGTTGGAAATCTGGAGGAATTGATTATCTGTTGCATTGACATTTTGTCATGGATGTCAACACTAGTGGTTTCGCTATCTACCAACTTTCGGTAGAGTGGTTGGATTATGGTAATTGATCTAGAAACCATCTTTGGTATTCTCCGATTTGGTTCGGCTTGTGGTATTGGTTATTCATGTGTTCCTGATGTGTATCACATTCAATTGGTTCAAGATTTGATGATCTGGATTCTATCATTTGTTCTAGTAAGACTTTTGGTCACCAGTAAGGGTTTTACTGGTGGCACTTTGATGAAGATCTTTTGATGAATCTGATAAGTGGTGTTGGTGCGGCTTCTAGAAGGTTATTAGGATGCTGATGGTTGTCATGTTTGTGTTCTGGTTGATTGGTGGTGTTTCATTTTGCTTATGGTGACCTATTATAGGTCCAGTCTTATTCTGCTAGGTTATGGACCGGTTTGTGTAACATGTTGGTTGATGCTCCTGATGCGTCACCCATTGGATTTATTGTTTGGATTATATTGTTTCAGTCTTAGGACAACTTGGTTTATCATTAGTTTGCAGGATTATTTAATAGATCTATTGTATTATATTTTAAGTGGCCGACCTAATTGTTTAGGTCCCAGGTTGGTATAAATATAATGTAAGATCTCTTTGTAGATAATAACTAAGGAGTGGGATATAAGATTATCTATGTGTGAATAATGTTGTAATCATATATAGATGTTTTGGTCAATCATAGGTGATCAAATTGGGTATGTGAAAGAGGTTGAAGACCTCCAGTATTGAGCTTAACTAGAACTATACTTAGGAATAGGAGATGCTATTCTTGTTGTTCACTCATTTTTCCGGATTGTAGTTTGGATTTCTTTGTAGTCAGTGAGGCTCCTTTTGTGATGAGAAGTATGCTCTAGGAAGTGTACCTTCTTGAATGTGTAGGCCCCTCTTATTGTAATCAAATACTTACTGTAGAAGTATTATTTGACTATAGGTAGGCTTCCCACCATGGTTTTTCCCTTTACCGGATTTTCCACATACAAATATTGGTGTTATGTGTTATGGATGGTTGGTTAATTATTTTGTAATTTATGTTTATGCCTAAATGTTACATCTGTTGTTCTGGTATTTGGTTTATGCATTCTGGTAGAAGGTTTTGTGAGCTTAATTTTTTATAATATGGTGACAACTGATTCACACCCCTTCTTAGTTGTTCACAGGTTATCCTAAAAATTGGTATCAAAGCTTAGTCCTCTTTTGTAGAAGCTTAACTTCTTGAGGAAGATCCTATGGTAGCTAATAATTCAACTACATCTATTTTTTGGAGAGAAACCCCTAAGCTTGATTCAACAAATTACAGAGTATGGAAGATTCAGATGGAGACACATTTGAGATGTATTGGGAAATAAATTTGGGAGATCATGGAGAAAGGCTATACTCCTCATAATTTGGAATCTGGAAATCCTCCTCCGACAAGATTGGATAGGGGCATTGAAAATGATTGTAGAGATAGAGAAGCACTCTTGAGCACACTATCTGATGAGCAAATTATGGGATTAACTAACCAATCTAATGTGAAGGCTATATGGGATAAGTTGGAAACTTTGGATGAAGGTGACCCTATTGTTAAAATTGCTAAACTTGATGGTTACTGGGTAAGGTATGAGATCTTGAAGATGGAAGAAGATGAAAGGATTACTACTCTCATGGAAAGAGTTAATGAAATTGTTATGGGAATTCAGTGTTGTAGTGGATCTATGAGCGAAGATGAGATTGTTCCTAAAGTTTTGAGAGTTTTGCCACCAGATTACAAGATGAAGGCTACTACAATTAATGAGCTGAGAATAATGGCTAACACTTCTGTTAACCAGGATACCTTGGTTAGAAATTTATCTGCTTTTGCGCTTGAAGAATATGGTCCTCAAGGAGCTACAAAGACTAAATCTACTTTTCATCCACCTACATCATCAACTGGCAAGAGTGATTGGAAAGATCTATATGTGAAGGAACTAGATGAAATGAAGATGATACAGTGATTAGCAACAAAGCTAGATTGGTGTGCAAAGGATATGCCCAATAAGAAGGAGAAGACTATGGAGAAACCTTTGCTCCTATAGCCAGATTGGAAGGAGTTCGTATGCTTCTTGCATATGCATCTTTTAAAGGATTTAAAGTATATCAAATGGATGTAAAATGTGCACTCCTAAATGGTGTACTTGAAGAGGAGGTGTACATAGAACAACCAGATGGGTTTTCCCTATCTGAAGACAGCGACATGGTATGTAGGCTACATAAAACCTTATATGGTCTAAAGCAGGCACCTAGAGCATGGTATGAATGTCTGCATTCCCATCTCTTGAAGATTGGATTTGAGAGAACAAGTGAAGATAGCAATATCTACTTGAATTCTAAAGGAGATCAGATCCTAATCTATGAGGTTTTTCTTGATGACATTATCTTTGGTGTGTTATCACTGTTTAAGAAATGGGTTTTCTTTTCCCATAATTGGCTAAGTTTTTTGAAATTTTGAGTCAAGCACTGCTTCAAATCTATGTTAAGTCTTTAAGGGTTTAGAGTTTTTGGTTTTAAATTGCTCAAATATCTAATTAAAATCCTCTGGTTTCTATTCCCGCGTTACTTTAATTCATTAAGTAACGGGTCTTGGGGTCGTATGGAGTGTTCCTCCTTGTCATTTACCTAGGCGGTCATTAAATAATCATAAAAGATCATGCCTTATGTCTTTTTCCTTCTAATGTTGTCAAGCCCAGTAAGTGTCATGCAGCTCTCAGATGGATCTACGGCTTTCACCATTTCATTAGGCGAAGTTGTGAGTGCTTTAAGACTTGTGAAATAGTGAAAGGAAAATCATGTTCAATGATACACATTTGGTCTGGTTTAACGAGATTCCATCTCACTCAAGATCTAACGGCTGGTGTTGGTTCACAACTAAAACCAACAAGCAAATTACCTTTCCCAAAATGGTGAAAAGGCTTGGCGGGACCCAGCGGTGAAGGCTTTTCAAACGGCTAAAAGGTGATCAAGTTCAAGAGAAATCGATGGTTCGCGTTGTTTCGTGGCTGATAGATGCTCATGTGTTATGCCATGTGAAGCAGCAAAAGGTTTTTGGCCTGGGCAAAAGAGGTTTATAAAGAGCATAACAGATGCATAGGTTCCTGAAGATCTAATGGCTAGCACAACTTTGTGGGGGAGAGATGCTCGAAAGATAACTTTCATGAAATAGCGAAATGACATGGCATTCTAGGCAAGTAGTCCAATTGGTTGGCATGGCAAGTAAGATAATGGCACGTGGCCAAAAATCAAAATGGTCAGCGAATCAGATTTAAGGACTAAAAGATGGGTCCCAGAAGGTGAGTCATGCTGCGGGATAAGAAATGACCTAGCAGATATAGGTGGCAAGGATGAGGTGGATCCCGATGTTTCTCTCAGCGAGTAGAAAGTTGACATGTCAATTCAGGAATGATTAGACACTAGGTGGATAATGTTGAGTTAGATAACCCATGTCTGACAGATTCAAGTAGGTTGTTAAGCATTGAACAAGTTTGATCTAATCTGATGGTCCACGTGTGTTCGCAAGGGTAAGATGCTTATGTTTTAAAGCCCATGAAATGGAAAAAGGAAAAGGTGGGCCCAAAGAATAGATAAAGCATGAAGGTAAAAGGGGATCAACTCCAAAAAGATCCAAGGGCTCGCATTGTCTCATGGCTACGAATTAACCAAGCGTTAAGGCCTACAAAATGGTGAAAGAGAAAAGAAGGTTCTTCCTGGCGTAAAGCTAGATGGTGACGTGTTGATTGACATGTGGTTTCAAAAGGGATTGAGGGTGCCAAAGTGTAACCGGCGGTTATAAGGGAAATAAGACACTTGGCTGACTCTGAACTAAACTCAAAGAGTTTTCCAAGGCTAATGGCTGAGTGCCACATGGTATTTGGTAACTAGTGGAAGAGCAGGGTAAGCGATGCAAGCATAAAGGTCTCGCTTAAAGGATGGTCATCTCAAGATTGATCCAATGCTTCATGTTGTTTTGTGGCCCAAAGTTGAAAGTGGCTTAAGCTATGCAAAATAGCGAAAAACCGTTGGCCGTCAGGATGAGGCGTGGTTAATGAAAAGGCTGACTGTCCGGGTAAGAGTTAATGGTTGGGCGGTTAGAGTCCCATCTAACTCCTGGCGTAGCTTCGTGAAAGAAAAGTGCTCGGGGATAAAGCCCGCGAAATGGCGAAAAGGAAGTAGGGCCCGATGCCAAGGCAAAGGCGTTAAGTCAATGTAAAGACCGATCAAGTTTCATTTGATCAAACGACTGGCATGATTTCGTTAAGTGAAATTTCTAAGACGTTATGCTCTGCGTGTAGGTCTCGAGGACAACTGAGAGGGTGGGGGGGGTGAATCAGTTGTCCAATAAATTCAAACCAAAATCTTATTAACCAACTTAATTCTTAATACCAGTAAGACAGTTAAATGTGTCGGTAAACAGTGTTAACAGAAAATACTATACCGGTAAGAATTAATGCATGAAACATAAGCACAAAGTCAACCACAACACATGACACAAATATTTGTATGTGGAAACCCTGTAAGGGGAAAAACCACGATGGGAAACCTTACCCACAATCAAATGATATTACTGCAGATAGTAAGTGTACAAAGAGGGGTCTATAAATGCAGAAAGGCCAATAGCCTAGAGCTCACTGCTCAAACACAAATGGGAGTCACACTGACTATAGTTGGATGGTTAAATCCAATGAGAATGTACTACACAAAATAGCATCTTCATATGCTGGATTCAGTACAGGTGTAATGCTGATATGCTTCTACAAAAACCTAACTTCACCTTCAAATGATGTCTTTGTGTATATCTCTACTTGATCTCACATATATCCTTCCTTAAATCTTTTTCGCATTCCAGATTTGATCTTACAAATAAGATCTTACATTTATACCATACCCTAAGACCAATTTTAGTAGGTTGGCTCTACAAGATATTACAATAAAACATTTTACAAATAATACAATATCCGATGCAATAACCAATTGAACATGTCGGCTTAATGCTATTATAATAATAATAAATCATCTCCATAGCATGCCATGCTGTTTTGGAAAAGATAAACCTACCGGTGTAACCCTAGATAACCTGGACCTATTTGCCAGTAAAAGCAAATATGCAAATAAGAATATACCAATGATATTACTACAAGGAAAAGTGTCCACATGATGTCTTCGACATTACCAAGTGTCTTCCATGTCATTGCAGGTACCGGTGAACATTATATCCTGCCGGTTAACCATATATTGGTGATTGTTTGAACAGTTTACTAATTGTTGGTGAATGTTGCTAGATCTCCAAAGTAGGTGTATTTAGCAGGTGTTGAGATCAATGACAAAACCATACCAAAATACCAACATTCTCCCCCTTTGGCATTGATGGCAACACAAGATGGAAAAACCATCAAAGTGCCAAAATAGAAATGCCAAGTACAAAAACCAATTCTCCCCCTGGGAGTAATATGTGTTTATACAAAGATTTATTTACAATACCAATCTCTCCTCAAAAAGATAATGCATTTTTCCATACATTTTTCCTTAATGTTTTTCCATATATCTCTCCCCCTTTGACATCAAATGCCAAAGTCACAAAAAGATCAAGTTCATACAAAATACCAACCAATTCAATATACCAACTACTCCCCCTGAGAAGTAGCTTCCTCATCAAATACCGGAATAAAAGATTTGTCCATTTAATTCTACCGGTTGATGACAATCATCAACTGTCTAAGTCTCTACCGATGGAGGTAAGACTTTGAGCTGATCTTTGAGATACTCAAAAGTTTCCATAGGCAAAGGTTTTGTAAAAATATCTGCAAGCTATTCTTTAGTATTCACATAAACTAGTTTTATTTCCTTTTCTTCAACTTTTTCCCTCAGAAAATTCAGTTTGATAGAAACATGTTTTGTTTTAGAATGTAATACTGGATTCTTAGATATATCAATTGCTGCAGTGTTATCACAATATATAGTAATAGGTTCCTTGCATTTTACCTTTATGTCTTTCAACATTTGCTTAAGCCAAAGTACCTATGTACAGTTTGTTGCTACTGCAACATATTCTGATTCTGCTATTGATAAAGATGTACAACTCTATTTCTTACTTAACCAAGAAACTAATCTCTTTCCAAGAAGGAATGCTCCTCTAGTGGTGCTCTTTCTATTATCCACATCTCCTGCCCAATCTGCATCTGTGTATGCATATAGATCAAAATTTTCATCTTTAGGATACCATAATCCAAGATTTGTTGTGCCTTGTAAGTACATGAAAATCCTTTTTACTGCTAATTCATGATTTTCCTTGGGATTACTCTGAAATCTAGAAACTATACATACTGCATTCATAATATTAGGTCTGGTTTGTGTCAAATACAGTAAACCTCATATCATATATTTGTATCTAGTTGGATTAACAGGTGTAGATTCATCCCTTTGAGATAATCTATCATTTGTAGTCATAGGTGTGCTTACCGGTTTAGAGTTCTCCATCCCAAATTTCTTGAGTAGTTCTTTCAAGTACTTAGATTGACTAAAAAATATGCCTTTATCAGTCTATAAAATCTGCAATCCTAAAAAGAATTTTATTTCTCCAATCATAGACATTTCAAATTCATGCTGCATTTTAAGAGAAAATTCTTTGCATAATCCATCTTCTCCTTCAAAGATTATATCATCAACAAATACTTCCATAATCAAAATGTCATCATTAGTTACTTTGTAATATAAATTGCTATTTGCATTTCCTTTAGAAAAACCAATTTTTAAAAGATACTTATCCAATCTTGGATACTAGGCTCTTGGAGCTTGTTTTAGTCCATACAGAGCTTTTGTTAATCTGCAAACCATATCATTGTTATCTATCAAAGAAAATCCATCAGGTTGTTCAATATAGACTTCCTCTTCAAGATCTCCATTCAAAAATGCACATTTAATATCCATTTGATAAACTTTGTAATCCTTGTGAGCTGCAAAGGCCAAGAATAATCTAACTGCCTCAATTCTGGCTACCAGTGCAAAGGTTTCATTGTAATCAACTCCTTCTTTCTGAGAATATCCCTTACACACTAGTCTTTCTTTATTCCTGACAACCTTACCATCTTCATTGAGTTTGTTTCTAAATACCCATTTGGTTCCAATTACATTTTTATTTTCAGGCTGGGGAACTAATGTCCAAGTATTATTTTTCTCAATTTGTCCTAATTCTTCTTCCATAGCTTTAATCCAAAATTTATCTTCACATGCCTCATTGATAGATAATGGTTCAATTTGAGAAATAAGACATACTTCTTCATTTGCCAATCTTCCTCTTGTCATGACTCCTTTAAATTTGCTTCCAATTATCTTATCTTCAGAATGATTCAGTCTTACATACCGGGGTGTCTTAGTCTGTTGTTGTTCTTCAATTACTATGGTATCCTCTGATGATACCGGAGTAACTGGATCATCATTTTGTATCGGTGGATTTACTGTTGGTTCATTTGTCATAATTTCTGCTACCGGTTCAGAGTCTATATACCTTGAAGTTCCTCTGAATTGTTCATCAATCTTTACATTTGTACTCTCAACAATTTTCTATAATCTTTTATTAAAGCATCTATAAGCTTTACTCTTAGATGAATAACCAAGAAATATTCCTTCATCACTTCTAGGATCAAACTTGCCAATATACTCATCTCTTCTAATATAACATTTACTTCGAAAAATTCTAAAATACTTAAGAGTAGGAGTATTACCAAACCATAGTTCATGAGGGGTTTTATTGGTTTCACCTTTGATGTGAACTTTGTTGAATGTATAGACAATAGTGCTTACTGCCTCTCTCCAGTACACATGTGGTAGATTTTCTTCTGATAACATACTTCTTGCTGCATCCAAAATAGTTCTATTTTTCCTTTCAACAACTCCATTCTGTTGTGGTGTCCGAGGTGCTGATAACTGTCTTTTGATTCCATTTACTTCACATAATGTATTAAAATCTCTAGAGGTGAATTCTCCTCCTTGATCTGATCTTGAACATTTAATTTTCTTACCGGTTTCATTTTCAACCATTGCTTTGAATAGTTTGAACTTCCCAAGTGCTTCTGATTTTTCCCTGAGAAAAGTAACCCAACACATTCTAGAATAATCATCAATAATTAGCATGAAATATCTATCACCTTGTAAGCTTTTAATTATAGTCGGACCACATAAATCAGTGTGAATTAAATGAAGAACATTATTGGATTTTTCTGGAATACTTTTGAAACTAGTTCTAACTTGTTTTCCAAATTGACATTCCTTGCAAATTGTATTATGAGGTTTCATAATTTTAGGTAGATCTCTAACTGCCTTAGAAGTACTAATTTTTACCATGCAATCAAAATTTACATGACATAGTCTTTTATGCCATAGCCAACTTTCATCTATATGTGAAATTAAGCATGCCTTTTCACTGTTATTCAAATGAAAGATATTACCTCTAGTTTGATTACCGGTTACAATTTCCAAACCAGTTCTATTCATGATTTTGCATTTTCCATTTTTAAATTGTAACTGAAAACCTTTCTCAACTAATTGACCAACACTTAAAAGATTATGTTTTAATCCTTCAACATAGTAAACATTGTCAGTGTTATGTTTACCATCAAGAGATATTGAACCCTTACCTTTGATTGAACAGGCTTTGTCATCTCCGAATCTTACTAAACCTCCATTATATTCTTGAAAGTTCAAGAATTTGCCTTTGTCTCTAGTCATGTGATGTGAGCATCCTAAGTCAATAATCCATTCATCTTTTGATTCAACTTTAGCTTCTAGGGATTTTTCTACCGGTTGAGCAATAGGTACCGGTTGATCTTCTGTTATAGCAACAAAGACCCATCCGTTGTCTACTGGATCCTCATCAGAATCATCAGTCACACCTTCATCAGCAACGTAACAAGATTTATCTTTGTTTTTCTTAAATCTGTATCTCTGATATTCAAGATTAGGTTTGTATGTCCTTCTACCTTCTTCTCTTAGTCTAGCATGTCTATCAGGGCATCTTGAAGCCATATGACCAATCTTATTGCAGTTGAAACACTTAAAGGGTGCTTTACCTTCATACTTACTTCCAATTGGACCTTTTGGCATTTTTCTTGCAAATAGTGCTTCAAGTTCTTCAAGTTCTTCATTCTCCTTCCTGGTTTCTTCAAGTTCTCTTGCATAAAAGGCTCTCCAGTCTGATTTGTCAAAAGATGGAGTAGATGATGTTGATGCTTTGAAGGCCAAATCAGTTTTTATAGTAGCAACAGGACCAAATTCCTCAATTTCAAAAGCTGAAAGTTTTCCAATCAATGTATCCCTAGTTACTAATGTATTAGGCATTGTTCTCAACTCATTAATAGCAGTAACCTTCATTTTATATTCCGGTGGCAAACCTCTTAAGATTTTTGAAACAATCTCATCTTCACTCAAGGTTCCTCCACAATATTTGATACCTAAAACAATTTCATTTACTCTTTCCATAAAAGCAGAAATTCTTTCATCTTCTTCCATTTTCAGATGTTCATACCTAACTTGGAAGCTTTCAAGTTTTGCAATTTTGACTGTGGAATCCCCTTCATTCAGTGTTTCCAAATGATCCCAAATAGCTTTTGCAGTAGATCTATCTAATAATCCCATGATTTGTTGATTTGATAATGCGCTCAAAAGTGCTTCTCTTGCTTTGCAATCATTTTCTTCATCTTTAGCTAAAGTAATAGGAGCAGGCTAACCAGCTACAGTAGTAGTATAACCATTCTTAGTAACTTCCCAGATGTCTTTACCAATGTAATTCAGATGTGTCTCCATTCTGATTTTCCATATTCCATAGTTGGTTCCATCAAGTTTAGGACTATCCTTTCTGAAATAATTAGTAGACATTGGATCTCCTCAAGTTGTTAAACTTCTGTAAAAAAAGAGGACTAGGCTCTGATACCAATTGTAGGTCTTGGGGACAACTGAGAGGGTGGGGGTGAATCAGTTGTCTAATAAACTCAAACCAAAATCTTATTAACCAACTTAATGCTTAATACCGGTAAGACAGTTAAATGTGCCAGTAAACAGTGTTAACAGGAAATGTTGTACCGGTAAGAATTAATGCATGAAACATAAGCACAAAGTCAACCACAACACATGACACAAATATTTGTATGTGGAAACCCTGTAAGGGGAAAAACCACGGTGGGAAACCTTACCCACAATTAGATGATACTACTACAGATAGTAAGTGTACAAAGAGGGGTCTGCACATGTAGAAAGGCCAATAGCCTAGAGCTCACTGCTCAAACACAAATGGGAGTCACACTGACTATAGTTGGATGGTTAAATCCAATGAGAATGTATTGCACAAAATATCATCTTCATATGCTGGATTTAGTACCGGTGTAATGCTGATATGCTTCTACAAAAACCTAACTTCACCTTCAAATGATGTCTTCGTGTATATCTTTGCTTGATCTCACATATATCCTTCCTTAAATCTTTTTCGCATTCCACATTTGATCTTACAAATAAGATCTTATATTTATACCATACCCTAAGACCAATTTTAGTAGGTCGGCTCTACAAGATATTACAATAAAACATTTTACAAATAATACAATATCCGATGCAATAACCAATTGAACATGTCGATTTAATGCTTTTATAACAATAATAAATCATCTCCATTGCGTGCCATGCTGATCTAGAAAAGATAAACCTGCCGGTGTAGCCCTAGATAACCTAGTCCTATTTGCCGGTAAAAGCAAATATGCAAATAAGAATATACCAATGATATTACTTCAAGGAAAAGTGTACACATGATGTCTTCGACATTACCAAGTGTCTTCCATGTCATTGCAGGTACCGGTGAACATTATATCCTACCGGTTAACCATATACCGATGATTGTTTGAATAGTTTACTGATTGCCGGTGAATGTTGCTAGATCTCCAAAGTAGGTGTATTTAGCAAGTGTTGACATCAATGACAAAACCATACCAAAATACCAACACTGCGAAATGGTGAAAGAGAGAAAAGGAAAATATACAGGCATGTTATGACCTGTTGGAGCGAAATTTTTGATTTCTTCTATGAATTCAATTCTGAAAGGACAACCGAAGCATGCAGTATCAATGTTGCAGTTAAGAGCCCGATTACCGTATATGATCTCGAATCAATTGAATAAAGACATCATTTTAAAAAACTGTTGCAGAGCAAATTTCTTTAGTTGCAGAGCAGACTTTTTCAAGCAGAAAACAGGTTCTCTTATACTCCTTCTTGGCAATTACTTGACAGTGTGCTTTTATTGAGGTCTTGATTTATTACAGAGTAGTTGGGGGTAGTAATTAAATTGCTTGCATAAATGTTTAAGATGGCACCTAAAAGAGAATTCTCAGGAAAGGTTAATTAACAGGAGAGGGCCATTTGTGATGACTTCCTTGAACAATTGACATTGTCAACTAATGTGGTAGCAAAGGTAAAAGAACTAGTACCAAGAGCTCCTCATTTGAAAATAGGAGAGGGATTATATGACAAGGGTAATTGGTTGAGAGACCCATAGGTTGGGTTGTCAGGGTTGGGGTTATTCAAAGTTGGATTTGGCATGAGAAATTCCTCGGCCCCAATGAACAACATCTGGGAGTTAGATGTGGGAAAATTGGTAGTTCTAGGAGTATTCATGGATATGGATCTCCTAACTCAGATTGCACACAATTATGATCTAGTCACAAGAAGTATTAGGGATATAAATGAGGAAACCCTCATTGAAATCCATAATGAGGAATTCAGAAATGCTTTTGGGCTTAATGAGTTTACCAATTTTCTAGAGCCTATTATTTTCAAATCACTAGCTCAGGTATACAGTGTGCAGAGGAACCGCCTTAGAAATGGGCCTCTTAAAGAATTCTTTGTGAAGATAGGTGGGTTGATAGTTGTAGGACCCAATACTTAAGAGCCCTTCTCATTAAATTTGTTAACCCTTAGGGCCAAGGGATTATACTAGTCACTTTGCCAAATTTTAGGAGAGGATGCTAAGGCAAATATGCCCACTCATTACATGTTAATGATTGCTTAGATTTTGAATCCTTCTCTTGCAGTGACCTTTGATTATGCTTCCTTTATCATTGATGCTATCCATGAAGGATTGATAGGAATAAAGAATGGGAAAGTGGAGAGACCTTTTGGATGGTACTCCCTCCTCATGCATTTATTTTTGTTCAAGGGTGGTGATTATTTTGCAAGTGGTGTTGGGAAAAATGGTGTCTCAACCTTGCATTTATGCGAGGTTACTATTTATAGTAAGTTTTCATTTGAGCACAAAATGGTGCGAAACTCTCCCTAAAGCTTCTGGTTGGTTAGATAAGCATTCCGGTAAAGTTGCGTCACAAGGTCACAGCTAGTTTTGAAGATATTAATGTTTTCATCTTGGAGGGGTGCAATAAAATATTTAAACTTAATTTTGGGGGCTTTAGAGGCTCCTAAATGCCCTGAAAAGTGGCCATAACCAGCGAAATGGGTTACGAGGTGATAGAGCACTTCGCGAGCTTTCCGGCACTTCAAACGGTTCGTCAATCGGACACCTGGTTCTCAAGTTATGGCCTCCGGAAGTTTGTACTCCTGAAATAGGAAAAATAATTTGTATCAGATACATAAATGAGCTGTAAAAGGGAGAAACACATGTTGATGTGTGCTTTAACATGTCATAGGGCATCTAGAAGGGAGATAAGGTCGGCTACACCTTATTGGGTGGTTTTAGCCCATGGTTTTGTAATACCGTTTGACGGTTTCTTGTATTGTATCTCCTATTTATGAGGTGTGTGAGATAGAGGTTGTGTGTAAGAGTCTTATGGCTATTGAGTTGCCTCTGAATCTCTGATTAGTGGTACTCCTGCGAAGAGCTTGCTCTACAAGTATGTTGTAATCTGTTTTTGATTGCTGAATAAAATATTGAGTTGCTTTTGGAGGGTGGGGTTTTTCTCTCGAAAGGGTTTTCCCCACGTAAATCACTGTGTTGTGGTATGAATGCTATTATATCTATTTCTATTTTCTATAACTGTTGTAACGATCTGAAAAAGTTTTGCATTACCCTCCTCTCAAGGTTAGTGTAGGAAGTTGTTTCTGCTACTTTACTTCCTTACAAGTGGGATGGATATTGTGAAAGAGAAAAATGGAGAAAAAATGCCAGTGCAGTTATGGAGTACAGTGATGTCATGGGATAGAGAAGATGCAAGTTTCTTAAAGTTTGATAAGTGTTTTGTATCTAAGATTAGGACTCTTATCTGTTTAGAGAATCCAAGAGTCCCTAAGGTCCTTTTGGAATTCATTAGGCCAAAAGAGTTTGCTGAGAATGTTAAAATTATCCACAATTGGGGTGATATCTACTTATACCCTGTCTCCATAGTTTTCAGAGTATATGGTTTCAAAGGCACTCCATTTTTGTTACCCTATTAGGTCCCTCTTAAAGTGGGAATTGTAGAAATCCTTAGGTAGATTGGTGGTGTGCAAGAGGCAGAGTTAATAGGCAGAGGTAAAGGGACCATTTTCCCTACAGTTACCATAGCACACCAATTTGTGATAATTAAAGGAGGTTGGAAGTATTTTGAAGATTTCCTTCAACCGTATCATTTGTCAACTGCAATATCCTGATGTGCTGACCCTGAAGATTTCTTCAACGACATGTTCAGAAAGAGGGCAATATGCAGAGGTAGACCCCACCAATTCCAATTTCCTGAAGACCTCATTAGGAACGAGTTTGATTTAGATGAGCAAGAGCTGAGGAAGGAAAAGTGGGTGGCCTACAAAAAGGCTTTAGACTTTGTACACCAATTTGACACTAGCTATGACCCTTTGTCTAGCTTTCACCCTTTTGAGGAGAAGATAAAGTTCTTAATTCTTTGTTTTGAGGATGTGATGCAAACATTGAAAGAAAAGAGGGAGGTTGTAATTAAGAACAACCCTGAGAAAGCAAGACTGGTTCTAAATAGGTCTGCATCTACCAAAGCAATCCCTCCTTGTGATTACATGTTGCATAAGAAGTCCAACTACAGTGTGTTGATGCCTACAACAGGAGAGCCCTCTACCTCAAAAGGGAAGAGGAAGATACAGGATGTCATTGACATTCAAGATAGCCCAAAGAAACAAAGGGTGGTAAAAGAAGTTCAATCTAATGAACCTTTGTACTCTCCATCTCAATCCTCTATTCATATAGGAGATGAATAGGTAGTAGCTGAGCAACTGTTACAATTAGGTAGCCTTGGAGAGATAGCATATACATATGATGAAGTGGAAGAGGGAATGCCAGAAAAGCCCCTTACTACTAAAATGAACATCACTACTAATGAGTTTAAAGGCTGGGAGTGGGATCCTGAGATCAAGCAAGCCAGTGAAGATTTCTTGGCTAATAATAACTTTGTCACATCAAGAGCATTCATGCAATTTATGTGGAAGCAAAACATTGACAAATATAATGCAAGGTGTGAAAAGAGAAAAGGTGAGCAGCCCCACAAAGATCTAGCTGTGGTTGAGGAGGAAATAAAGAAAGAAATGATTGATGAGTTTAAGACCATCACTCTTGAGCAAGGAAGAGACATGGTGGCATAGGTTGGGGTACTCTTTCTCCCTGAGTGGGACATAGCAGATGCCTTTGTATTAGAGGTAGTAAGAAAAGAGACCAAACCTATTGAGGGAGTCACTTTCAGCAAAGACAATGCTGCATTGGTCATGTGGTCTCTTAAAAGAGACGAAAATAAGAGAAATAAGAACACCCCAGGGTCAAGTTACCTTGGTAGAATGATAGTAAAAAGAGTTTAGAGCACTGGGGTAGTGAAAGCTGCTAGCACTGTGCTAGAGACTGCAAAGTTTAGTGTTGCAATAGCAGAAAGGGAGGCTAAGGAAAAGGCAAATCTCTAGGTTAAGCTGGAGATAGTTTTAAAAGCCTATAATAGTGCCAAGGAAGAGGTAAGGGGTAAAGACAACATCATTGCCAAGCTACAAAGCCAGTTGGCAGGACAATACCATCAAGGTGAGTCTTCAACACTGATGATCTCCTCTTCTCCTACAAGACCTCCAGCTACTAGCCCCATTATTGAGTTCCCACCATCTTTAGCACCTTTTGGCTCTCAATTGATTGAGATCACTCCCCATGAGTTGGAGAGTTTAAAGCAGGCTCAGGCCCTATATGCAAAGAAATATGAAGAGAGAGTAAAGGCTACAATTTTAAGTTTTGTTGATACTATAGGGTCTTCACTAATGTATAACAAAATGAGCAAGATTTTGGAAATGTGGAATGAATTAAATGGGGACAAGGCTGTATTAGTGCCTATTTTTGATAAATGGAGACCTAGAGAGTAGGATATAGAATTGATTTGTGTATCCTATGATGAGGTAGGGGCTGACCCCATTATAAAATCTACAAATGATATGACAAAGAATTTAGTAAAAGTGGCAGAAGGAGTAGATAATGCAGATAGAAAGATCAACTTGTACAAGAAAGAGTACACTGATCAAGTTTTTGAATTACTCCTAGGAGGTTTTGTCAGCCCAAACCAATTAAAGGACAAACAAATATGGCTTAAGGAGTTGGAAGCCAAATTGTCACTTAGAATAAAAGGAATTGTTAAATCAGAGGATGCCTCCATATTTGTTAAAACAATTGAAGAGATCGAGAAAATTAGATCTCATTATGGTTTCCTGAATTCAAAAGTCAATAAAATGAGGAATTCTTGGAAAAGATTAGCCAAGATAAAAGCAAAAGTAATTAACTTCTCATGGCCCACTGATGAGGTGTATCAGGAATGGACAAACAAATATGCAGTGCTTGATGTGGAGTAGTTAGAAGATGTTGCAACAGAGCAACAAGAAGAAGAAGCTGTGGATGTTGAAAAAGACTTGTAACCGCATTTGTAAAAGATTTTGTAACTTCTTCTTGAAAAGTAATGATTGTAACAAACTCTCCTAGGAAAGTCCAAAGCTTTGTATGCATCCATATTGTTATAAATGGATACCAAGACTAGTAGAGAGGGGATCACAAGGAATTGTAAGAAAACGTTGCAGAACTTAATATGAGCCTTTTTCTAGTTTTGATGGAGAATATTCAAATGTTTTTGTAATACTTTCAGAAGAAATATCAATACATAGACCATTGGTTTTGAGTTTAAACTTTGTGTTGTCTTCAAGTATGTTTGCAAATGTTTACTATTTCATTCTGAGTAATCTAGGGTTATTCCTTTTGAATATGGGTTACAAGGCATTTTTTCAGTAAATATGTTTCTTATCTTTTCTCTTCAGGAGGGGAATTAAATATGCAGGAATCATTTTTACCAGTAAATTCTTTGTGGGATACTTTGAATTTTGATGAACACCGTTTAGTTTGGTATGAATAAATTCTTATATGTGTCAGGCATGTATAGGGATCTGCAGAAGCCAAACTGATAGGATTGTGGAGATATTTGATTGTGGAAGTATTGTTTGAACTTAGATGACTCTGTGACCTTGGATAAGGCACTAGTGTAGATCAAGGTTGTCTATTACAAATCTTGTAGGTCAATACTGAACATGAGTATAAGTTTCATTCCTTTGTTTTAGTTAGTTTTAA
Organism: Cryptomeria japonica; assembly: GCF_030272615.1. NCBI lineage: Eukaryota > Viridiplantae > Streptophyta > Pinopsida > Cupressales > Cupressaceae > Cryptomeria > Cryptomeria japonica. The sequence goes on from NC_081407.1 coordinate 739,842,017, forward strand.
GGTGATAAGATCCACTAGTTTTTGGACTAGTTTGCAATGGATTTGTCTTTTAAAAGTGTGAATTCAGTTCACAAAGGTATACCCACTTGAACTTTAGATAAGTTCGAAGTGTAGAAGGTTAATCAAACCTTGTCATATGTTGTCTTGAAAGTTTCCTTCTCTTTGATCTCTCTTCTGCATACAGAGTTATCATATCATTATAAGGGTTTTAAAGTGAATTAGATTTTGACAACAACATGGTGGAGATGACAAGATGAGTCATGAGTTTGCTGATGAGATGAAGACAAAATTTGAGATGTCACTCATAGGGGAGATTAAGTTCTTTATTGGATTGCAGATCCAACAAATGAAAGATGGAATCTTTATCACTCAGTCCAAATATGTCAAAGAGGTGTTGAAAACCTTTGGCATGGAAGATAGCAAGCCAGTTGGTACACCGATGGTGACCGGTTGCAAATTATCAATAGAGGATGATTCTGCATTGGTTGATGAGAAGGAATACTGATCAATGATTGGTAAGTTGCATTATGTAGTGCATAGCAGACCGGATATTGCACATGTAGTTGGCATTACTGCAAGGTTCCAGAAAAGTCCAAGAGAATCCCACTTGGTTGTAGTCAAGTGGATTCTTAGGTGTCTGAAGGGAATAATTGACTATGGATTGTGGTACCCATACAACAATGATTTCAACCTGAAAGTATTCACAGATGCTGATTGGGCAGGTAATGTGGATGACCGGAAAAGCACAACTGGTGGTGCATTCTTTCTCGGTGGTAGACTAGTCTCCTGGATGAGTAAGAAGCAGAGTTGTATCTCCCAGTCTACAGCGGAAGCGGAGTACATTGCAGCTTTCATGAACTACACTCAGACAATATGGATGAAGCATTTATTAGATGGCTTCAAAATTCCTGTATCTGAATCCGTAAGTATATTCTGTGATAACACAAGTGCTATCAATATTTCAAAGAATCTGGTTTTACATTCTAGAACCAAGCATTTTGAGCTTAAGTATCATTTCTTGAGGGAAAAGGTTCAGAATAAAGAGATTGCACTGGAACATGTTTCCAATAAGGAGCAGTTAGTAGACATATTCACCAAGCCTCTCCCAAAGGCTACATTTGTGTATTTAAGAGGTGAATTGGGGGTACTGCCCCTTCAAGAGGTGAACTAAAAGTATTTGTTCCACATCAGTCAGGTATTGCATAGTCAAATTTTTTGTTGATTGATGTGTTGAAGGATGCTACTCCTCAGGGGGAGCAGCATAATGGAATAGGGATGCTTGTGCCTCCACTTGATGCTACTCCTCAGGGGGAGCAGCATAATGGAATAGGGATGCTTGTGCCTCCACTTTGGCATTGTTGTCAAAGGGGGAGAAGAAGTGAAATGAAGAAGATATCTATAGAAATTGGGGGAGAAGATGTGAAGCAGAGAGATATCTTTGTATATTGCCATCAATGCCAAAGGGGGAGATTGTTGGCATTATGTGAACCAGTATGAGGACATAATGATATTGTATGTTGTCATTGATGTCAATATGTGATATGAAGTGAACCAACATATGTGAGAAGAGAGAACCGGCATATGTGTGAACTGGTATATATGCCAAAGTGAAGTGGTATATTTGTTCATGGTGAACTGGCATGTTGTTATGAGAACTGGTACATGGAACCCTTGTGTGACTATCGGTTGGTAGTGTTAGGGTATTCGGTTGAAGCACCTCAAGCCTGTGTGACTCTATCAGTGATCTTTGTGTGATGAGTTAGCATGGTAACGGAGAACAGATTGTGTTGCCATGTAAGCCCTATGCACGTGAAGGATCTTGCATGAAGAAGACTATCCCTATCTACCTCGAGAATGTGCGAAGTTTGCAAATGATGATAACACGTGATGGGTTATCAGCCACCATGAAATCGGTTGAAAATGGACGATGGAGGAAGTCTTGAGATTGGATCAAGAACTGTTGCATTTAATGTAGTATGCTCAATGGTTAGGATTGAACCGTTTGAATTGCTTAACCTAACAGGTTTAGGGTTTAGGGTTTATGCTTCTGACCTATCAGTTTCCTATTAAGTCGATGTTGTGTTTCTTTCTAAAGTTGTTGGCAAAAGTTGTGTGTGTATCCAAGAGAAAGGATACATGATTCTTTCTAGAACAGAGGAGAGAAGTGATACCTGCAGAGTGTAAGTGCAGAAGGTGAAGAGGAGCTTAAGAGGATCTGCATTGGCATTGAGTGCTATCATCAAATCATTGTTATACCTGTTGATCTTTAACCACTTCAACAATTGTGAAATCCCTTAACAGGGTAGCTTTAACTGGATTGCTATAAATCCTTTAACAGGGTAACTTGAAGCTATTGAGTCAGTGAAATTCTTTAGCTATTGAGTTCTTGAAATCCTTTAACAAGGTTTAACCCTTAACCAGGTATTCTAGCCATCCCTTAATCCAAGTGATCCCTAACAAGATCAGTTCCTAGCAGAACCTATTGTAATGTCTTTAATAAGACAAGGTTCCTAACAGAGTGGACTTCTAAAGAGTTCAAAAACAAGCTTGTGGGTATTTATCCCCACTGTGGTTTTTCCTAGTTGGGTTTCCACATGAAAAATATGTGTGTCATGTGTGATGCTTTTATCTTGTGATGTCTTGTTATTGTCTGTCGAGCATGTGATGGTTCTGTGTTTTATGCTTGTCAATAAAACATGTTGAACTAGTTGTTATTATGTTTTGATGATAGATTACCTATTCATGCATAAGGGTGAAATGGTAGTGTTGTTTTGAGTTGAGTGGAAAGCTAAGTGATCAACCGGTTAATGCTTGTCTCTATCACTCTTAGCTTTACCGATTTCTCTCTGTTTCAAACCGGTATCATTGTTTACCAGCTATTTGAAGTATTTGTTGTCAAACTGGTTGAAGACTATTTTTTTGTCTGTACTGATTCACCCCCCGCTCTCAGTACCAGTTTGGTACTATTCATTCATCATTGATTTATCAATCATATGACTGGAGATAAAAGGAAGTTTTTTATCTTTGCAAGAATTTGATGGTAGACTAATTAGATTTGGAGATGACAAAGCATGCATGATCGGAGGAAGAGGAACTATATGATTGGTTGGTAAGAATAATATTGATAATGTTTATTATGTTGAAGGTTTAAGGCATAATCTCTTGAGTGTAGGACAGTTAGTGGATAAGGGATTTAAATTACAATTCACGGATGGAAAATACAAAATCATTAACAAATCTTGTTTGGAGATTGCTACCGGTACACAAACTAAAGGTAACATATTTCATTTGAACTCCAGTGAGAAGACATGTTTGATTGCACAAATTGATGAGAGTTGGCTATGACATAAGAGGTTGTGTCATGTGAATTTTCATTGCATTGTAAAGATGAGTTCAACTAAGGTTGTTAGATATATACCTAAGATTGTGAAGCCCTATAATCTGGTATGTAAAGAATGTCAATTGGGAAAGCAGGTCAGATTTTCTTTTAAGAGAATTCAAGATAAATCTAATGATGTTCTTGATCTAATTCATACTAATTTATGTGGTTGTACTAGAATAAAGAGTTTTCAGGGTGATAAATATTTTATGCTAATCATTGATGACTATTCTAGAATGATGTGGGTTACTTTTCTGAGGGAGAAATCTGAAGCTTTAGAAAAATTTAAAATCTTTAAAGCTAAAGTTGAGATAGAGACATGGTTAAAGACTAAATGCTCAAGGTTAGATCAAGGTGGTAAATTCACATCCAGTGAATTTAACAGTTATTGTGAGAAGCACGGGACAAGGAGACAGCTGTCTTCCCCCCAGACACCTCAACAAAATGATGTTGTGGAAAGAAAGAACATAAATATCTTGGATGCAACTAGAAATATGATGATAGAAGTAAAACTACATCATATCTATTGGAGAGAAGTTGTGAGCATGGCGGTATACACATTCAACAAAGTTCATATCAAAGGATACATCAGTAAGTGATGCAGGAGCACCGATCTAGCTCTTACCAATTGAGAAGTTTTTAGTAAAATTTCTTGAGAGCTTGGCATTTCTTTATGTTGGAGTGTTTAGCATTATGGTTTTGGATTTATTCTCTTGTGTTCATGTTCGTTGTTGTGTTTGAGTTTCATAGAATTTTTCCTTGTTTCCGATAAGATGTGGAGTCTGGTATTGTTCTGGTTGTTGTGTTCTTTTAGTTAGCCTGGCTGTATGTTGAGAAAAGATGATTTTGGGTTGTGGTTGATCTCCATGACTTGCAAATCATTTAAGTTGTTGCTTTGGTCCTTGGTCGATATTCCCAGAGGTCTGTGAATCATTTGGAGACTGTTCTTAGCGATTTGAGCCATGTTATTGTTGCACGTTTCCTGAATTGGTTGGTCTCTGGGCCAACTTGATTAAGTTGTAATTATTTGTGGGCAGTATATATATGGAGGTTTGTGAATCATTTGAATATAGAAGTCACAAAAGAGAAGTTAGAAGATTGAAGACAAAGCATTGATATTGAGGGAAGATGTAGAACCAACAAGATTCTGATCCGGTAGGACTGAGGCCGGAAGGCTGAGGTTTGGATTAGGATAGAACTGGTAGGCTATTATTAGAGGCTGATTTGTTATGAGGATGATATGTGGATATTGTAATTACATTGTAATGATTGTTTATATCCTAGACTATGATCTAGCATGTGGCATGCATAATTTTCCAAATTATAATAAGATTCATTCACATTGTTTACCGATTATGTCTTCTGTGTTATTACTGGTTGTTCTTTTCTGTTGTTTTTTAACTCCATGTTACTAGTTACCAGTATGCTTTGTATGATTTATGTGTTTAGCTGCAAGGTTGGGTTTTCCTTCATAGGATTTCCCTGCCTTGATTGCATCAGTAAGACACCTTATGAGTTATGGTTTGTTCATACACCTTCATTTAAATATTTTAGAATCTTTGGTAGTAAATGCTATATCAAAAGAGATGATTCCATTGGAAAGTTTGATCCTAGATGTGATGAAGGGATATTTCTTGGTTATTCTAATGAAAGCAAAACATATAGATGTTATAACAATAGATTGTAGAGAATTGTGGAGAGTGCTAATGTCAAGGTGGATGAGTTGTACAAAGGTCAAATAAGAACTTATGAGAGAGAACCAAAAGTGGAGATGATCATAATTGAACCGATAGCACTTGTACCAGAGCAAAATGTTGAACCAGTTACTCCGGCACTATCAAAAAATTCAACAATGACTGAAGATCAGAGCAGGGAAACATAAAGTCAAAATACTCGATGGTATATAAAGCTAAATCATTCAGAAGATCATATCATTGGAGACAAGAACAAAGGAGTAATGACAAGAAGAAGGTTGGCAACTAATGAGGTATGTTTAATTTCTCCAGTTGAACCGACATCAATTATTGAAGCTTGTAAAGATTAATGTTGGATGAAAGCTATGGAAGAGGAATTAGATCATATTGAAAAGAACAACACATGGACTTTAGTTCCCCGACCTAAAAATAAGAATGTTATTATAACTAAATGGGATTTTAGGAACAAATTGAATGAGGATGGACAAGTTGTGAGGAATAAGACTAGATTGGTATGTAAAGGATATTCTTTGAAGGAAGAAATTTATTATGATGACTTTTTCTCTGGTAGCTATGATTGAAGCTATGAGATTATTTCTTGCTTATGCTTCCCATAAGAGATACAAGGTTTATCAGATGGATGTTAAATGTGCATTTTTGAATGGAGATCTTGAAGAGAAAGTTTATATTGATAAACCTGAAGCTTTTTCACTTTCAGATGATAAAAACATGGTTTGCAGGTTAAGGAAAGCATTATATGGATTGAAACAAGCCCTTAGAGCTTGGTATGCTAGATTGGAGAAATATCTTTTGAATCTTGGTTTCACTAAAAGTAATGCTGACAGTAACTTATATTATAAGATCACTGATGATGACATATTGATTGTTGAAGTATTTGTTGATGCTATCATTTTTGGAGGTGACGATAAATTATGTATGGAATTCTCTGAAAATATGAAGAGTGAATTTGCGATGTCTATTATTGGGGAGATGAATTTTTTCTTAGGTTTGCAGATTACTCAGAATGATAAAGATATTTTCATTTGTCAAACTAAGTATGCTACAGAGTTGTTGAAGAAATTTGGTATGGAAAATTCTAAACTGGTTGGTACCCCTATGGTTACAAGTGAGAAATTGACAAAGAAATATGTATCAACTTCAGTAAATCCTACAAGGTAAAAATCTATGATTGGAGGTTTATTATATCTAAATCAGACTAGATAGGATATAATGAACGTTGTTTGTGTTGTATCAATATCAGAGTGATCCTAGAGAAAATCATGAGTGTGCAGTGAAAAGGATTTTCAGGTATTTGCAAGGATGGTTCGTGGTATCCTAAAGATGATGACTTTACACTCTGTGCATATATAGATGTTGATTGGGCTAGAGATGTTGATGATCGTAAGAGAACATCCGGTGGAGCTTTCTTTCTTGGAAATAAACTTGTTTCATGGATCGTCAAGAAAAAATCATGTACATCTTTATCTACTGCTGAAGTTGAGTATGTTGTTGTTGTTACTAACTCTACACAATTGTTATGGATGAAGAAAATGTTGAAGGATATAAGGGTTGATTGCAATGAACAAGTAGTTATTCATTGTGATAAATCTATTGCTATTGATATATCAAAGAATCCAGTATTTCATTCTAAGACTAAGCACATTTCTGTCAAGTATATTTTTCTGAAGGAGAAGGTGGAAGAAAATTAAGTTAGACTAGTTTATGTAAACACTAAAGAGCATATTACAAATATCTTCACTAAACCTTTTCCTAAGGAATCATTTGAGTACTACAGAGACATATCGGGAGTTTATGCCCCTCCGGTAGAGACTTAAGTGATGTTGATTGACATAAGTCTAGTATGCATTTATCAGTGCTATCATTCATTTTGAATTGATGTGTTGATGGTACTACTCAAAGGGAGTAGTCAACTGTGTGATTCAAAGGTTTTATGATTTTTCTTTTATGTTTATGTCATATTTTTGGCATTGATGTCAAAGGGGGAGATATATATGTAAAAAATAGAGCTTTACAGTGATATCATTCTCAGGAGGAGTTTGGTTTTTGGTTTAGAACTTTGTTGTCATATCATCTTGGAGAGTTTAATGGATGTCTTCCACTCAGGGAGACTTGTTTGGCATTTTCTTGGCACTTGGATTTTTTTCACATCTAGTGTTGTCATCAATACCAAAGAGGGAGATTGTTGACAATCTAGAAGAAATTGATTATGTGTTTCATTGACATTTTGGCATTGATGTCAACACTAGCTATTTTGTTGTCTATCGACTTCTGGTAGAGTGGTTGGATTATGGTAATTGATCTGGAAACCATCTATGTTATTCTCCGATTTGGTTCGGCTTGTGGTATTGGTTATTCATGTGTTCTTGATGCATATCACATTCAGTTGGTTCAGAATTTGATGATCTGGATGCTAGCATTTGTTCTAGTAAGCCTTTTGGTCACTGGTAAGGGTTTGACAGGTAGTGCTTTGATGAAGATCTTTTGATGAATCCGATAAGTGGTGTTGGTTATCATGTTCATGTTCTAGTTGATCGGTAGTATTTCATTTGGCTTATGGTGACCTATTATAGGTTTGGTCTTATTCTACTAGGTTATAGACCGGTTTATGTAACGTGTTAGTTGATGCTCCTGATGTGTCACCGATTGGATTTATTATTTGGATTATGTTGTTTCGGTCTTAGGCTGAATTGGTTTATCATTGGTTTATGGGATTATGTAATAGATCAATTTAATTATCTTTTAGGTAGCTAACCTAATTTCTTAGGTCCTGAGTTGGTATAAATATGATATAAGATCTCTTTGTAGATAATAACTAAGGAGAGGGATATAGGATTATCTGTGTGCAAATAATATTGTAATCATATGCAGAGGTTTTGGTCAATCATAGGTGATTGAATTGGGTTTGACCTCTGGTATTGACCTTAACCAAAAGTATACTCAGGCATAGGAGATGCTATTCTTGTAGTTCACTCATCTTTCTATATTGTAGTTTGGATTTATTTGTAGTTAGTGAGGATCCTTTTGTGATGAGCAATGTGTCTTCCTGCATGTGCAAGCCCCTCTTATTCTAATCACATACTTGTTGCAGAAGTATTATCTAATTGTGAGTAGGCTTCCCATCATTGTTTTTCCTTTTATCGGGTTTTCCACGTATAAATCTTGGTGTTATGTGTTATGGATGGTTGGTTAAATATTCTGTAATTTATGTTTATGCTTAACTGCTACATTTGCTATTCCGGTATTTGGTTTATGCATTCTGGTAGAAGGTTTTGTGAGCTTAAAGTTTTATAATCTGTTGACAACTGATTCACCCCCCTCTCAATTGTCCATCGGTTATCCTAACAATGTATACATACATACATACATACATACATACATACATACATACATATATATATATGTATATATATACATATATGTATACATATACATGTATATATATATACATGTATATGTATATTTATACATATATGTATATATATATAGATATATACATGTACATATACATATATACATATAGATGTATATATGTATACATGTATATATAATAAATATATATATGTATGTGTATATACACACACATATATATGTATATATATATAATATATATATATATATACATATATGTATGTATATATGTATACATATATGTATACATATATGTATCTATATATGTGTATGTATCTATTTATATATATACATACATATATGTGTATATATATATATATATATATATATGTCACAAATAAGCTAAAATTAAAGAACACAAGCGAAAGAAAACTAACAAAGATAAAAATATCAATCAAGAAAGATAGGAGATAAATAAAATAGCACAAGAAATGAAAAACCTCTAAGTAAATAAAAAGAATGAGTAATACAAAAAGAATAGAGAGAAAGACACACCAGGAAAGGTAAAAATAAGAATTGAAGACCCTATAAAGGAGAAAAACTAGAGAAATAAAACAAAAAAGGTGGATAAAAACTCTAGACCCAAAATATAAAGAGGAAGAGGAACTAAACCTAGACACTAGGAAGAAGTAAAAAGAAGAAGCAAAAAAAGAAAAGAGAGAAGAGGAAAGGGGCGGCGAGGTTTGGACAAGGACACAAAAAAATAAAGGAACAAAATAAATAAGAAGCTAGAAATAGATGGAAGGAAAACAAGAAAGAAAAAAAGAGAGGATCCCTAGGGGGAGAGATGGGGGAAAGGTGGGGAAAGATGAATTAGTCAAGAGAAACAAAGGGGGAAGAGGGAGAAGAGGAAATAAAACCAAGAATAGAAAGGGGGAGTGAGGTCATGAAGGGGGACAATGATGGCTCTCGAGGATGGAGAGTAATGGATGCCACTAGAGACTAATGTTCAAACCCTCATCTCAATTAAGATTGGAAGGATGATTAATGATTTCGATAGCCTCCTTAAGTTTCTTTCTAAATAAGTTGTCTTCCTTAAACAAGATTGGAGTGTCCTCTAGACAAATATGGTTATTGGTTGTTAAGGAGTGCTCAACTAAAGCTGATTTAAAAACATGTTTGTTCTTGATATCAACACCATGCTCTTTGATTCCGGTGATGAAGGATCGACTTTTTTCATGTACGGGGGGGTGCCGCATGAGAAAATGACCTTGTAGACTCCAAACTCTAAAAATACATCCTTGGAGTCTTTTTAGAGGGGGGACATGCTTCTTCATGGTAGAAAAGAATTTGAAAGCACAATAAGACTTTTATGGAGAAGAATTTTTGCAATATTGCAGGAAATTCCTTCAACATAAAGGACACAATCAGTAGCAATGATGGTTAGGAGGGTGAGGGATTGGTGATAGAATGGAAATAGGACTTGGCTTGGTGGAAAGCTCTAGTGATTTGTTTATTAGAGTATCCATTCCACATAAAGACTTGATGAAAATGGGTGAGCTCTTGTTTTAATTTTTTATCATAATAAATCCAATGGGCTCTTTAGGAAAGGGTTTTGAGGATCCCAACTTTTTGGCTAGAATGGTGATGCAAAGAGGAATGAAGATATAAATTAGTATGGGTAACTTTGTGGAACACCCAATGGTCGAGGGAGGCATCAAGTTTTTTAAGGAGTAAGACAACAAGGGAAGGTAATTGGTTGTTGGATTCAAGCTCTTTGGTGAAGGTGATACAAGGAGAAATCATATTGAGGTGAGTATGAAAGTATTCTAACTTATCTATACCATTAGGCCAACAAACGTTGGTGTCATCCATGTACAACTTCCACCACTTGAGTGGGAAAGAATACAAGGTCATTTCCTCAAAATGTTCCATATATAAGTTGGCTATAAAAAGGGAAAAAGGGAAACTCCATCAAGCTATCTCATAATCCCCAAAAGGGTGTAGCTCCAAGATGAAGTCCCAAGTTCATAGACAACCATTTCCTTAAATTCCTAAATTTCATAGAATCCAAAATTATTGGATAATAATATACTAAGCTACAATCAGAGCACTTCATCGAGTTGTCTCATGACCCTTAAAACAATATAATTGTCAATTATAGTCTCATGAACTCATTGGATAATAATTAATAAATTATTTTTACCAAATCCCTTACATATCTTAAGAAAAAAAATATCATAATATATGCATTCTTCAAATTTATAAACATAAAAAAATAAAAGTAAAAAGAAAGTAAAAGCATATTCTTCTGATACAAAACATTATCTCAAAAGGAGAAGCTAACTTGAGATGATAGAAATTCGTCCATCCTCTAGCACCACTAAAGTCTAGTAACATACAGAAAATTAGTAACCAATTTGTCTTGGTAACATGATCAATTTAATTTTCTTGTTTATTACATGAACATTTAAAGAAGGGTAGGAATTTATGAAATAATAATAAAATTTTCTTCTTTGTCATTGGTCGAGCACACAATTTCACAAAAAATAGTACATGCCTATTTAGATAAAGAAGGGTAGGAATTTATGAAACAATAATAAAATTAGTTAGAATATCTCTTAGGATTCCCAAAATACCCATTTTAATAAAATTCCTTGTAAATACAACATAGTTTATTGCACGAGTTCAAATAAGACCAATGCAAGCCAAGTTAGTTTCTAAATTAAGTGATTCATGTCCATCACATGAGTTAGTGATAAAAATCAAACTTTGCAACTCGTGAAAGTAGACCATAGGCACACAAATTTTTTATTAATGAAGAGATAATGTAGTAGTTCAAACAATGTGATCTAAATAGGTTGTTGCATGATCCACCACCTCAGCATCATAATGTGATAAAATACTTGTTAATGCTGGAATTTCTTCCATTTTAGAATCAATGGTAAGTAAACATACACAAAATTAGTAATATCACATGAGACATAAAACTAGTGAAAGAGAAAGTGAAAATATGGAAAATGTGTATCGAATACCTATCAACCAAAATGATGAAATATAGATAACCCTTTTAATTCAAATACCCTACCAACATGCACAAAAAGAAATCAACATTAAATCTATCTTGCAACTCCTCCAAATAAAATGATATAATCTCACATAAAATATGCATCCAAACATAATGATAATATGATTAGTGCAAATTCATTCATTTTTCATTCAATGATCTCCATAGAGATAAATAAATTTTATATTTTAGGCTTGTTCATTGTCTTCTCATAACAAATCAAAATCTATTTATCTTTATTTTAGAATTTCTAAACCCTTCAAAATTTTCATAGTCATTCAATATCTTCTATTTGGATTTTTTTTATATAATCACAAAAATGAAATAAAAAGATAACTTCTAGGAACCCATCTACTATATAGGACCAAATAATGTGATTTTTCTCTTCTATCCCTCACATAGATATATTGAAAACTGTAATTTTTGTGTAATACTCTCCATAAAAATTATGCAAGATTAATTGAAATCTAGTTGAATAATTTTAGTGGCAACAAGGGAATCTTTTTTATTAATCTTCTATCATAGTCACCCACATAATGTGAACCCTTCACCATCATATGCATTCCTCTTGACATGGCTATCTTATTAAATCTTTCATTAAATGACTCCATAATATGCTAATGACTTTGATACCAAATGAAGAGAAAAGTACAATTTTTCATTATATTTATTTTTGCATAGTAAATCATTTAAATAAGAGGTAACACAGTTATAACTATGACACATTGTACCAAATAGTGTAATATAATAGCTATTCCCATATTAAATCCATTCAATTGATGTTGTCTACTAGGCAATTCTGTTAAGCCTTAGATAAATGGTTTAATGGAATACATAATTCATATAATTTCTAAATGGAATACTGAATTCTCTAAACTTTTCCTCTATTTGTACTCCCCCACTCACACAAGGTATAAATATAATCTACTATAGATCAAGATAAATGAGCTACTACACCCTTAATATTAGATTATGTATAGGGTTATGATTAGATAGATTGTGGCAACCTTAACTCTTAATTACGTCATATTATCATTATTATAATTTTATTTATTTAGTCATCTTAGGGATTATATGTGATTATCTAATTTGGTCTAAGTGATATTGTAGGCATAAGTAGGATATATAGGAGGAAGTGAGTCTTATTTGAACATCATATTAGAAATTGTGCTCTCATTTGAGATAATTGGAGGTTTTTCAACTTAAAGTAGCATATCATTCTCTATTATTATAAATATTTATAAAATATTTCATATCATGTTACTCTCCCATGCAAGTTATTTCATTACAAATGCTATCAAAAGTATGATCTTAACAACATAAAGGTGTTGGAAAAATAGGTGTTGTACACCTTGCTTAATAATGTTGTAATTGTAATGTTTATTTATTACATGTGGTTTCCTATGGACTTGTAATGTATTATTTATTTATTTGATGTTTCACATGGATGTGTAACATGTAGAGATTATTTGGGAATATTCTCAGGCCCACTTGATGAGTTGTATTATAACATTGGGATATTATTTGCATTTATTTAATATTGGGGAAAATATTTAAAAAGAGAAAACTTAGTACTCAATATTAATTGTGTGGTCAAGGGATAGGTAAGCACATGGATTTGTGGCACATAGTTTTACTTTACCACTAGTTATTTTATGTGAGCTTTTGTCTATATAAGCAAGCACATGTTTAGTGGTTAAGGTAGGCTGGTGGTTTTGGGTTGTCATTGTATTGAGTCCTTTCGAGGTTTGCATTTGTGAAGCATCATATGGGATCTGTGGATTCATGCTTGGACACATGGGAATACATTGGAGGACTTGATGATTCAGAGGTATTCATTGGAACTCTATGTTGCTTTATGGTTGAATAATATAATGGAGTATGGATGCTTTTAGAGGTTGAGTTTTTCCCTCATGAGGGTTTTCCCAGGATATATCTTGTGTTATCTTGTGGCTTGTCTATTTTGATCTTTGTAATATGGTGATTCTGTAAGCTTGTATGCATGCTTTTCTCTTATGGGTTATGTAGGAAATGAATTATTAGAATGCAGGTTTAAAGAATTATTTTCTAACAAAATGAAAGCACATATCTCTCAAAATTTGGTGTTTTTAATTTTTGAAAGCGGTTTTGAAGAATCTATTGAAGCATCCACACTCCAAATTTCAAAGAAATTTGAAAAAAAATATGGGATTTATTATAGAATTATCTTTTTTTTTCTAAATTTATTTAGGTTAACAAAATCTTGGTGAGAATATTTTGGATTTTTGTAAGGTTTTTCAAGAGTTCATTGATATGCCTATAGGGCATATTTTAGAGTAATTATAGAAACAATAAGTGATTTACTATAGAATTAAGGTTTTTGACAAATTTAATCTCAAGGATACAAATCAACTAATTTATGATAGATTTTCCTAAGTGTGATCTATGCCTTGCTAGGTTTTAGTAAAAATTTTAGATGCTATCACTTTATTTATACTATTTCTTGTAAAAAAAAAATCCATCATTATGGGGCCTACAACAAAAGGCAAAAAGAATGTCACCGTACCTGAGAAATATTTGGATAAGGATGATGTAGAAATTGTGGATATTACCCATAATTAGAAATTTAATAAGGTAAAGAGATAAATTTTAACATTGAAGAATTAAACAAAAGATGAAATTTTATTAGTGAGGAAGGACATATAGAGGGAGATGAATGAATTAAAAACAATTTTATTCATGGTATGAAATATAAGGGGGGAGAATTAGATCATCTAATGGAAGATTTAATTCTTTTATTGGACATGTTTTTTCGGGTTTGACATAGATCTCAAGAATGAACAACTCTTAAGTAATCCTATGCTTAGAAAATTTATAGTAAAGGTTATGAGAAAGTTCTATGGAAAGGATCCAATCAATTGACTCTACCAAATCAGGTATTTATTTATTATTCACCATGTTCTAAGTCAATAAATGTGTTTATGGCATCATTATACTTTGAACTAGACCAATTTATTTTGGTATCATTAGTTATGTGATGTGAAGAGAAAAATGGGTTGTGTTGTAACATGGTCCAATTTTCAAGAGGAAATTGCTACCAATTATGGAGATAATTTTATGGATAGATACTTTTACCAACTCACTAAATTAAATAAAATAGGTGTTATCCAAGATTATACTCATTGATTTCATACCCTTTGATTAAGAGTGGATAATATTATAGAAGAAAATTAAAAAAATAAAAAATTGGGAGGTTTAAAGGGCCACACAAAGTATGAGATACATTTGTGCCAACCACAATCCTTGTTACAAGTGATACTTATGATAAGATAAGTTGCATGAAATGTTTTGGCCACTAGATGATAAAGGATGATAAATATGAGATAAAGGAGCTATCCTCCACAATTGTGCCCTCAACCTACAAAGTTCACTCCACAAAACATTTGGAAGAAGATAACAAAACTATTATGTTTTAATTGTGATAGCAAACATAGTTAAGAATATAAATATAGTGAAAATAAACATTCTATATTGAAGCTTTGAGTGAGGAAGAAGATGGGGGATTAATATTATAGGCTAATAGGGAGTTAGATAAGGAATCCCAAGATCCCCAACTAGTAATTTCTTATCATACATTCTTAGATTTTAGCATCCCTCAAACTCTCAAGGTAGTGGGTTTTTCAATAGAGTGAGTAATAGAATCAATAGAATCTAACTTAATACTTATAATTTCATTAACAAGAACCTGGTTGGTCATATAAAATATTTTACATACCCAGATATAGAGTTTAAGGTGCTAATTACAAATTGTAGTACTATTATTTGTTCTAGGAAGTGACATAATATTAAATTATCCATGGAAGTTTATCTTGATTACTTGATTATTTTTATCTCCATGATTGTATAATATATTATTTTTGGAGTACAATGGCTAGAGGCTATGAAGTAGGAGCTGCATCATCAGCCTCTAGAAGAGGGGTGATGAAAAACTTTGGGGAATGCAAAGCCTACTAAAAAAAAAGCAAATTTGTAAACAAAGAAGTTCAAGGAGCTAATTTACTACAATGAAACTCAAAAATAGGGCCTCTCTTAAAATTACACTTAGGTAGCTAAAGTGAGGGCTTCACACCACCTATAGTAGTTTTGAGGAGCCCATGAAAGATACAATGGAGATGCAAATAAGAAATGGGAAGAAATGACAACTCCACACTAGACATCACCTATGCATGAAGCATTAACATTATGGGTTCTAAAAATGGAGGTACATCAAGAAGAGAGCCAATTAGAGGTAGATCTAAGGAGGAAGAAATGAACACTTACATCAATTTAAGGTGAGGCTCATCAACTAACCCCAAATTAGCTAGAAGTATCATAAAATATGGAGTAGAAACAAATGCAAATACAATAGGAATAAAAAAAATTGGATAACACACATAAGTAGGAGTGGAAACATAAATGAAAGGCTCACCTTCAATATTTAAAGAAACCTCACTCATGATCCATTGTCCATCGATGATGATAACACTCATATTCTAGTTGGACCTGATGTGGATATGCTTCAGGAGAAGAATATTGAGAGGACCCCATAACATTGTTGGCATGATTGGCATACCTAATGCAGATGAAGAATGATGACTAAACTGGTAAAGAACTATTTGTGATGAAATTGTGATGAAGAGATTGAGATTTCATGATTGGATGACTTTGATCAATTATTTGTGTTGTCATTGATGGCAACTGGTGTTTACTATGTTTAACAAGAAACTGGGAATCAAGACCTTAACTAGTAAATGATGAAATGTTTTGATTAGATCTTGTGATTGGTGATGATTAAAGTGTTGTGGTTTGGAATGTGAGTTTGTATCATTTTAATATGTATTTGACTAGAATTGCATCATGTTTTCATTATCAAAAATCATGTTTATGATTTCTGTTGTATTTTTGCTAGGGTTTAAGGACTGGTAAAGAATTCGCTTAACCGGTAACGATTTTTGGTTTGGTGGTGATCTACATTAAGTTCAAATGTTATAGGTGACATGGCACAAAGCTCAGATTGAGGTGTGGTGATCATTCAATGGTGGTAATTGATTCGTAATTGATTGCTATGATCTATTTGATGATCTATAATGAGATGTAAAGATCTGTGATGGTCTATGTTGTAGTCTTTGGGTTTTGTAGCCAACTAAGTTGTAAAGGTTATTTAGGTCAGTACGGTTGATGTTTGTTGTGTCGGTGGTTTTTTAGAAGAGTGTGAGAGATCTGCTAGAGTGTAGTAGATTTGGAGTAGAATTGGATATGATCAAGCAAGCAGTTAAGTGCTATACCCCATTCATTCACCATTGTTCCCTAATAGTTGCAGCAGTCAAAATCCCTTAATCAGGTAGGTCCTAACAAACCTTACATTGTAAATCTCTTAATCGGGTAGCTCAACATCTGAGTGTTAAATCCTCTTCCTAACAGGTTTTTTGGTATTATGGATGACTCTATTATGTGTTGCATTGGTTTTGTCATTGATTTCAACACTTATCTTATTCGAAGTCTACAATATTGATTTGGCACTCTAGTTATATTGGTTTATTGTTGAGCCAACACATTATATTCACTGGCATGGTTAGTGGCTTATGCACTGTCATTGGTATATGTTCACCGATAGGATATATGGTTCACCAAAAGTTGATGATAGCTTGTTATCATCTGGAGATCATTTGGTTATGTCGAAGACATGGATTGGATGTTTTTCTTATTGGACTAATCGGGTTCACATATTTGCCTTTATTGGTAGATAAGTCTAGGTTATGGACCAGTACATGATATCTATTCTAGATCAGCACAACACATTTTGGAAATAGTTTTTTGATTGGATAATGTGTAAATGTATTGAGCTGACATATTGTATCACATCAAGACTTATTTTGTAATTGATTTAATTATAATATCTTTAGTGAGCTGACCTCATGTTATGGTCATAGGTTTTGTATAAATGATTCTAAGATCTTATTGAAGATCAGATATTATGAGTGTGTTTGAATATTGAAGAGCGAAAATAAGCAGATCCTTGTGCGAATCACATAGATATTATCTGAAGGTTGAAGGAATGTTGTGAAAGTGTTTAGCACTCATAGTCTGAGCTTAAACTAGTACTGAATCTAGCATTGCAGATGCTATTTTGAAGTAGTACATTGTTATTAGATTTAACCATCCAATTGTAGTCAGTGTGACTCCTATTTTGTGATTGAGCAGTGAGCTCTAGGTGGTTGGCCTTTCTGCATGTGCGTACCCCATTTGTATACACTTACTATCTATAGTAGTATCATCTGATTGTGGGTAAGGCTTCCCACCATGCATTTTGCCTTATAGGGTTTCCATGTCAAAATATCTATGTCATGTGTTGTGGATGATGTTTTCCTTTCTGTTTCATGCATTAAGTTATACTGGTACTACTATAAAAGTTAATCTATTTTACCGACATTGAGTTTTCAGTTGGAATAATTTGTTTTGGGTTATAATTTATTGACAACTGGTTCACAATTGATTCACCCCCCCCCCTCTCAGTTGTCCTTCCTGGTTCCTAATAATTGGTATCATAGATAAATCCTATTTTTGCAGAAGCCTAATAGCTTAAGGAGATCTTATGGAAACAAATATTTTTAAGAAGGACAGTCTAAAACTTGATGGAACTAACTATGGTATATGGAAGATCAAAGTGGAAACACATTTGAACTGCATTGGAAAAGATATATGGGATGTTACAAAGAATGGCTATGTTGGTCCTACTCCAAATATCCCTCATCCATTGACATTGGCTAAAGACTTGGAGAATGATTGCAAAGAAAGAGAAGCACTTCTGAGCACATTATCAGATCAACAAATCATGGGACTATCAAACCGATCTAGTGCAAAAGCTATTTCGGATAAACTGGAAACATTGAATGAAGAAGATACCACTGTCAAGATTACAAAATTGGAATGTTACCGCATTAGGTATGAAAATTTAAAAATGGAAGAAGATGAAATAATTTCTGCATTTATGGAAAGAGTTAATGAATTTGTTTTAGGAATAAAATGTTGTGGAGTATCTTTAAGTGAAGATGAAATTGTTTCTAAATTTTTAAGAGCTTTTCTATCGACTTGCAAAATGAAAGTGACTGCTATTAATGAATTGAGAAAAATGCCTAATACATATATTTCTAGAGTTACCTTGGTTGGAAAAATTTTTGCATTTGAGCTTGAAGAGTTTGGTCATGTTGCTACAGTCAAAACTGATATAGCTTTCAAAACATCATCATCATCATCATCTGACAAAACTGATTGGAAAGCACTTTATGCAAAATAACTTGAAGATATGAGAAGAGAAAATGAAGAACTTGAAGCACTATTTGCAAGGAAGATGCCTAAAGGTCTAGTAGGAAGTAAGTATGAAGATAAAGCCCCTTTCAAATATTTTAATTGCAATAAAGTTGTTCATATGGCTTCTAGGTGTCCTGATAGACATGCAAGACTAAGAGAGGAAGCAAAAAGAACATATAAACTTAGCAAAAAGAACATATAAGCCTAACCTTGAATATCAGAGATACAAATTTAAGAAAAATAGAGATAAGTCATGTTACTATGCAGATGGTGTTATAGATGATTCAGATGAAGATCCAATAGATAGTGGATGGGCATTTGTTGCAATAAAAGAAGATTAATCAACACCTATTGTCAAACTGGTAGAGTAGGCATTAGCAACAAAAAATGAATAAAATGATGAATGGATCATTGATAGTGGATTCTCACATCATAGGACTGGTGATAAAAGCAAATTCTTATCATTACAGGAAATTCATGGATGTCTAGTAAGATTTGGAGATGACAAAGCTTGTTTAATTAAAAGAAGATGCACTATATCTTTGGATGGTAAGCACAATACTGACAATGTTTATTATGTAGAAGGTTTAAAGCATAATCTTTTAAGTGTTGGTCAGTTAGTGGAAAAAGGATTTCAATTACAATTCAAGAATGGAAAATGTAAAATCATGAACAAAATTGGATTGGACATTGCAACCAGTAATCAGACTAAAGGTAATATCTTTCATTTGAATACCACTGATAAGACATGTTTGATTTCACACATTGATGAAAGTTGGTTATGGCATAAAAGACTCTGTCATGTTAATTTTGATTGCATTGTAAAGATCAGTTCAACTAAGGCAGTAAGGGATTTACCTAAGATTGTGAAACCTCATAATTCGGTATTTAAGTAATGTCAAATGGGAAAGAAAGTTATAACAACATTTAAGAGAATTTATGAGAAATCTAATAATATTCTTGATTTAATTCATATTGATTTATGTGGTCCAGCAAGAACAAGAAGTCTTTAGGGAGATAGATACTTTATGCTAATAATTGATGATTATTCTAGAATGTGTTGGGTTACTTTTCTCAGGGAGAAATTAGAAGATTTTGGAAGATTCAAGATATACAAGGCAATGGTAGAGAATGAAACCAACAAGAAAATTAAATGTTTGAGATCTGATCAAGGAGGAGAATTTACATCTAGAGAATTTAATACATTATATAAGGAGAATGGAATCAAAAGACAACTATCAGCACCCTGGACACCCCAACAGAATGGAGTTGTGGAAAGGAAGAACAAAACTATTCTAGATGTAGCAAGAACCATGATGATGGAAGAAAATCTACCTCATGTATATTGGAGAGAAGTAGTGAATACAACAGTTTATACTTTCAACAGAGTTCACATCAAAAGTGAAACCGGTAAGACCCCTTATGAACTATGGTTTGGTCATACTCCTACTCTTAAGTATTTCAGAATATTTGGAAGAAAATGTTATATTAGGAGAGATGAGTACTTTGGCAAATTTGATCCTAGAAGTGATGAAGGAATATGTTTTGGTTATTCAACTAGAAGCAAGTCATATAGATGTTATTATAAAAGATTGCAACAAATCATTGAGAGTACTAATGTGAAGATAGATGAAAATTTTAGAGGAGAATCAAGATCTGTAGAATTGGCAGTTGAAATGATTATAAATGAACTGACACAGATTGCACTGGTATAAAGATCCAGTCACACAGGCATCATCAGAAAACTCAACTGTAACTGAAGAACAACAACATGTGAATAAACCCAGGTATGTAATATTGAATCATTTAGAGAATCGGATAATTGGAAACAAAAATCAAGGTGTTATGACAAAAGGAAGAATAGCAAATGAAGAGGTATGTTTAATTTCTCAAGTTGAACCAACATCTGTTATTGAAGCATGTCAAGATAAACATTGTATAAAAGCAATGGAAGATGAATTAGAACAGATTGAAAAGAATAATACTTGGACATTAGTTTCCCAGCCTAAAGACAAAAATGCAATTGGAACTAAATGGGTATTTAGAAATAAACTTAAAGAGGATGGTGAAGTAATCAGAAACATAGCATGATTAGTTTGTAAAGGTTATTCACAGAAAGAAGGAATTGATTATAATGAAACTTTTGGACCAGTAGCCAAAATTGAAGTAGTTAGACTATTTCTTGCATTTTTAGCTCATAAGAACTATAAAGTTTATCAGATGGATGTAAAATGTGCATTTTTGAATGGAGATTTTGAAGAAGAATTTTACATTGATCAACCTGATGGATTTTCTCTGACATATGATAAGGATATGGTTTGCAAGTTAAGGAAAGCTTTATATGGATTAAAGCAAGCTCCCAGAGCATGGTATGCTAGACTTGATAAATATCTTTTAAAGCTTGGATACACAAAAGGTAATGCTAATAGCAACTTGTACTACAAAATCACCAATGATGACATTTTGGTTATTGAAGTATTTGTAGATGATATCATTTTTGGAGGTGAAGAAGAGTTGTGTAAAGACTTTGCTAACAAGATGCAAGAAGAATTTGAAATGTCTATGATTGGAGAGATAAAAAAATTTCTAGGTTTGCAGATTTCTCAAATACATAAAGGTATATTCATATGTCAAACAAAGTACTTGAAGGAACTCTTGAAGAAATTTGGTATGGAAAACTCCAAACTAGTAAGCACTCCTATGACTGCAACAAATAAATTCACATTGAAGGATGATTCAACTCCTATAAATCCAACAAGGTACAAATCTATGATTGGAGGATTACTATATTTGACACAAACCACACCTGATATAATGAATGCAATATGTATTGTTTCAATATTTCAAAGCAATCCTAAAGAAAATCATGAATCAACAATAAAAAGGATTTTCCGGTACCTACAAGGCACAACAAATCTTGGTTTATGGTATCCTAAGAATGACAATTTTGAGTTATGTGCATATACAGATGCAAATTGGGCAGGAGATGTAGATGACAAAAAGAGTACCACTGGCGGTGCATTCTTTCTTGGTGGAAGGTTAATTTCATTAATAAGGAAGAAGCACACTTGTACATCATTATCTATAGCAGAATCAGAATATGTTGTAGCAACAACTAATTGTACTTAGGTATTATGGAACAAGAAAATGTTGAAGGATATAAAGATAAAATGCAAAGAATTGATAATTATTTATTATGATAATTCAACAAAAATTGATATATCAAAGAATCTGGTATTTCACTCTAAGTCAAAGCATGTTTCTATTAAGTACAATTTTCTGAAAGAGAATGTTGAAGCAAATGAAGTGAGATTGGTTTATGTGAATACTAAAGAGCAAATTGCAGATATTTTTACAAAGCCTTTACCTAAGGAAACATTTGAATATATCATAGAGCAGCTTGGGGTAATTTCCCCACCAGCAGAGACTTGAATGATGAAAATTGGCATCAAACTGACAAATACTAACAGACAAATCTTTTTCCGGCTTTGATGAAGGAGAGCTACTACTCATTGGGAGTAGTTAGCTATATGTTATGTTTTGATTCTTAAATTGCTTTGGCATTTGATGTCAAAGGGGGAGAGATATCTATGGAAAAAATTTGTACTTTAGGGAGAGATGAACATTCTACTTGGAGAGATGTATTTTGGTTTTGATTTAAGGTATTGATCTATTTTGGGAGATTGTTGGTTTTTGGCATTTTGTTTTTGGTACTTAGATGTTTTTCTATCTAGTGTTGCCATCAATGCCAAAGGGGGAGATTTTTGGTATTATGGATGACTTCGTCATGTGTTGCATTGGTTTTGTCATTGATATCAACACTTATCTTCTTGGAGGTCTACATTGTTGATTTGGCACTCTGGTTATATTGGTTTATTGTTGAACTGGAACATTGTGTTCATTGGCATCATTAGTGGCTTATGCACAGTCACCAACATATGTTCACTGGTAGGATATATGGTTCACCAGAAGTTGATGATAACTTATTGTCATCTAGAGATCATTTGGTTATGTCGAAGACATGGATTGGATGGTTTTCTTATTGGACTAAGCATGTTCACATATTTGCATTTATCAGTAGATAAGTCTAGGTTATGGACCGATACATGATATCTATTACAGATCAGCATGCCACATTTTGGAAATGGTTTATTGATTGGATAATGTGTAAATGTATTGAGCCGACATATTGTATCACATCAAGACTTATTTTGTAATTGATTTAATTGTAATATCTTTAATGAGTTGACCTCATGTTAAGGTCTTAGGTTTTGTATAAATGATTGTAAGATCTTATTGAAGATCAGATATTATGAGTGTGTGTGAATATTGAAGAGCAAAAATAAGCATATCCTTGTGCAAATCACGTAGATATTATCTGAAGGTTGAAGGAAGGTTATGAAGGTGTTTAGCACTCATGGTCAGAGCTTAAACTAGTACTGAATCCAACATTGCAGATGTTATTCTAAAGCAGTACATTGTTATTGGATTTAACCATCCAAATGTAGTCAGCGTGACTCGTATTTTGTGATTGAGCAGTGAGCTCTAGGCGGCTGACCTTTCTCCATGTGCAGACCCCATTTGTATACATTTACTATCTGCAGTAGTACCATCTAATTCTAGCTAAGGTTTCCCACCATGGTTTTTCCCTTACAAGGTTTCCATGTCAAAATTTTTGTGTCATGTGTTGTGGATGATTTTTTCCTTTCTATTTCATGCATTAGGTTATACCAGTAGTGCTATAATAGTTAATCTATTTTACCAACATTAAAGTTTGTTTTATTGGCATTGAGTTTTAAGTTGGAATAATTTGTTTTAGGTAATAATTTATTGACAACTAGTTCACAAATGATTCACCCCCCCTCTCAGTTGTCCTTCCTGGTTCCTAACAAGGTCAAAGCTCCTAACAGGGCTCATCATCTAAATCCCTTAACCGGATGACTCCTAATAGGGTCTTCTCCTAACAGGGCATCTTTGTAAGATCCTAACCAGGCTAGGCTCCTAATAGGGTGAATTCTGAAAGAATGCACAATATTTGTGGGTACCAATTCCCACCATGGTTTTTCCCTATTTGGGTTTCCACATGAAAAACATGGTGTTCATATGGTGAATGTTTTTATGTGTAGTTATTACTTTCAGTTTATGCATGTTGATGAACACTTAATGAATGATTTTGTTAAATCAGTTTAACAATTGGTTATTAGTGATTATAGGTAATGGTAAAGAGTTTATTACTAGTTTATGATTGTTTTGGTGAAGGTTTATAACTTCAAGTTTTAATTTTGAAATTATGGTTAATACTGATTCACCCCCCCTCTCAGTATTAACAGGATCCTCTAAGATTAACAATTGGTATCAAAGCATTGGTCCTCTATGTGTAGAAAGCTTAACATCTTGAGGGAAAAATCTTGAAGAAAGATGATAAAGAAGGAGGGTCCCAAGTTTACCAAGGACAACTACCAGATATGGAAAGACTAGATGAAGATATACATCAAAGGATTGGTTTCTCGGTATTAGAATCGTGTGGTAAACAAGTATGTTGCTCCTACTACCAACCCCTTGACACCGGATGATATTAAAGAGCAACAATAAAACATTCAAGCCTTAGAAGCAATTGTAAGTACTTTATCTAATTCTAAGTTTATAGATGTTCATGGATTAGAAACTGCATTTGAGGTATGGGATAAATTATAATTGATTTATGAAGGAGATGAACATGTATAAAGAGCAAAAGAAGAAAGTTTAAGAGGTAAATTTGATGACATGAAAATGGTTGATGGTGAGAACATTGTACAATATGGTCAAAGGATTAGAGAAGCTGTAAGTGGTATTAAGAGTGTCGGAGGTAAGATTGATGATGATGTTTTTGTTAGTGAAATGCTTAAAACTCTCCTACCACAATATGCTATTAGAGTTTCTGCAATTCAAGAACTAAGATCCATCTCTAAAGATAAAGTCATTGTTGATTCTCTTATTGGAAAGTTGACTGAATTTGAGTTAAATAGCTTTGATAATAGTGTTTCAAAACCATCTGAATCTTCTTTTAAAGCTTATGTAATTGGTACATCTATGAAGAAAGGAAAGGATATATGTCATAATCATGACTATGGGTCTAGTCATGGTGGTAGCAGAGGTGAGGATGATAATGAAGATCATCTGATGGAACTTGAAGCACTATTGGCTAAAAGATTTCTTAGAGGCATTGGTAAGTACAAAGGTAAACTTCCTCTGAAGTGTTTTTCCTATGATAAGATTGGACACATTGCTGCGAATTGTCCTAACGATGATAAAAAGGAAAATTTTGGGAAATTTAAAGGAAAAGGACAGAAACATTGCTATGTTGCAATTGATGAAGGAGTAACTGATGAAGAATTAGAAGAAGATGACAATGAGGAGATAGTGTTTGTTGCTGTGAAGGAAGATCTAACTAATAAAAGGAATTGGTGTCTCACATGGATAGCAGTGATGAATGGATAATAGCTAGTGGTTTCTCACACCACATGACCGGTGATAGAAACAAGGTCTTATACCTTGAAGAATTTGATGGTGGTGTGGTAAGGTTTGGTAAAAATTCACCCTACATGGTTAAAGGTAAAGGACCTCTTTCATTGAATGAAAAAACTAATGCAGATGATGTCTTTTGGGTTGATGGATTAAAACATAACCTTTTGAGTACTAGTCAATTAAATGATAAGGGATATATTATAGAATTTAAAAGTGGAGTGTGCAGGATTCTTGGACACAATGGAGAATTGATTGCTACTAGAAAAAAGACAAGATGCAATCTTTTTCATTTGAATACTAAGGTGAATATTTGTTTGGTGGCAAAGATTGAAGACAACTGGTTATGGCACAAAAGGTTTTGTCATGTGAATTTTGACAATTTGATAATGGTTAGTAAATAAAGTATTGTGAGAGGTTTCCCCATCTTGCTAAACCAGATAATGTGGTATATAAGGACTGTCAAATGGGTAAGATGAATTTTATATCTCGTAAGAGTAATTATTTCTCTTCAGAAAATATTCTAGATTTGGTTCATACTGATCTTTGTGGTCCTATGAGGACTAAGAGGTATTTTGGTGATAGATATTTCATGATTTTCACTGATGATTTTTTCAAGATGATGTGGGTAACTTTTCAAAGAGAAAAGTCTAAGGCATTCAATAAATTAAAAGCATTCAAATCTTTAGTTGAGAAAGAAATTGGGAAGAATTTAAAATGTTTGAGATCTGATCGAGGAGGAGAATTTACTTCTGATGAGTTTGTGAAGTTCTGTGACGAACAAGGAATAAAGAGGTAGATGTGAGCTCCTAGAACTCCATAAGAGAATGGGATAGTAGAAAGAATGCATAGAACAATTGTTTAAGCTGCTAGAACCATGTTGATTCAAGGTGAAGTACTGAAAATGTTTTGGAGAGAAGCAGTTAGCACCGCTCTTTGCACTTTAAACTGGGTACTTGTCAAGAGAGGTAACAACAAAACACCTTATGAATTATGGCATGGCAAGATTCCTAATGTAAGTTACATCAAAATTTTTGGTAGTAAATGTTTCATTAAACGTGATGATTTCACTCGAAAGTTTGATGCAAAGTGTGATGAAGGCTTTTTTTTATTACTCTACAAAAAGTAAGGCTTTCAAATGTTATAACAAGAGAATAAAAAGGATCATTGAGAGTGCAAATGTGAAGGTAGATGAACTCTCTGAGAAATATGATAAGACCAATAGATTTGAACCTGAGAAAGATGAAGAAAAACTTGTGTTTATTGAACCAGAAGTACAAAAGAATGATGAGTAGGAAAATGCAGAAATAGGTGCTTAACCAGTAAATGAAGAGAGCAATGAAGAAGATGAAGAACATGAAGTAGAAGGCACAAAACCGAAATAGGTAATACCAAGATATGTCAGACTGAATCATTCAGAAGACCAAATTATTGGAGATAAAAATGGTGGTATACAAACAAGAAGGAAAATCAAAGAAAACTCCTATCTAATTTCTACTATTGAGCCTAAAACAGTAAGAGAGGCATTGAAGGATGATGATTGGATTAATACTATGAATGAGGAATTGGAACAGATAGAGAAGAACAAGACATGGACACTTGTTCCCAGACTGAAAGACAAGAATGTGATTGGCACTAAATGGGTCTTTAGAAACAAGTTGAATGAAGAAGGAAAGGTTTTGAGGAATAAAGCAAGGTTGGTATGCACAAGCTATGCACAAGAAGAAGGAGAATATTATGGAGAAACCTTTGCACCGGTGGCAAGATTGGAAGGAGTAAGAATGTTACTTTCTTATGCTGCATTTATAGGCTTTAAGGTCTACCAGATGGATGTTAAATATTCTTTTCTTAATGGCATCCTTGAGGAAGAAGTGTACATAGAAAAACTAGATGGATTTGCTTTATCTGAGGATAAAGATATGGTTTGCAAGTTACATAAGGCACTATATGAATTGAAGCAGACACCGCAAGCATGGTTTGAAAGATTGCATGCACACCTGATCAAGATAGGATTTCAGCATGTTGGTGAGGACAGTAACATATATCTTAAGACTGTTGGAGACAGAGTGTTGATAGCTGAAGTATTTGTAGATGATATAATTTTTGGAGGTGATGATGATTTATGTATGGATTTTGTCGAGGAGATGAAGAAATAATTTGAGATGTCTCTTATTGGTGAGATTAAGTTTTTCATTAGGTTGTAGGTCCAGCAATTGGATGGTGAAATATTTATCTGTCAGAGTAAGTATGCAAAGGAAGTGTTGAAAACATTTGGCATGGAGGATTGTAAACCAGTTGGTACTCCGATGGTGATGGGTTGTAAATTGTCTAAGCAAGATGATTCACCCTCTATTGATGAAAAAGAATATAGGTCCATGATTGATAAGTTGCATTATGTTGTTCATAGTAGGCCTAATATTGCACATGATGTTGGTTTGGTTGCTATATTTAAAAGGATCCCAAGGAGACTCAATTGGTAGCGGTGAAAAGGATATTTCGGTACTTGAAAGGCACAATAGATTATGGCTTATGGTATCCTTGTAAAAATGATTTTTCTTTGGAAGTGTTTACTAATGTAGATTGGGTAGGCAATGTTGATGACTGGAAAAGCACTACCGGTGGAGCTTTTATTATTAGAGGTAGATTGGTTGCTTGGACAAGTAAGAAGTACATATGTGTATCACAATCAACAATAGAGGCAGAGTATATTGCAGCATCAATGAATTGCACACAAGCAATCTGGACGAGACATGTGTTAGAAGGTCTTAAACTTGATATGTCTGAATTGGTACCTATTTATTGTGACAATACAAGTGCAATTAATATTTCAAAAAATCTTGTATTACATGCAAGAACTAAACACATAGAATTGAAATATCACTTTCTAAGGGAGAGAGTATAGAAAAGACAAGTCAGAAAGGAGTATGTGACAAGCAAAGAGTAGCTAGTAGACATTTTTCACAAAACCATTAGCAAAGACTACCTTTGAGTACCTCAGAGGTAAATTAGGGGTCAAACTCCTACACAAG
Organism: Cryptomeria japonica; assembly: GCF_030272615.1. Lineage (NCBI taxonomy): Eukaryota > Viridiplantae > Streptophyta > Pinopsida > Cupressales > Cupressaceae > Cryptomeria > Cryptomeria japonica. Next base: position 739,870,382 of record NC_081407.1, read on the forward strand.
AAAAACTAGGATGTAGGAGATGCATCAATCCAGTAAGTTTAATGAAAACATTTCACTATGGATTGATGAAATGATGGCTACTCTGCATGGGGAGCAACTTAGATGAGATTTGCAAAGATGTTGAAGACAACAACAATAGATTTGATGACTGATGATGCATATGCACCTTTGGCATTGTTGTCAAAGGGGGAGAATAAGAAATATGATTGGGGAGAAGAAATGAAGATTTAGTTCCAGGTGGAGAAGAGTAGAACTGACAGAAGAGTGAAGTGTAGTAGATAAGTTCCAGAACTGAGCAACATGATTTTAGTTGAATATGTTGGTGTTTCCATCAATCCCAAAGGGGGAGAATGTTGGCATGATTAGCATAACCGATGCAAATGAAGAATGATGTATGAACTGGTAAAGGACTGTTTGTGATGACATTGTGATGAAGAGATTGAGATTGTATGATTGGATGACTTTGATCAGTTATTTGTGTTGTCATTGATGGCAACTGGTATTTAGTACATTGTATTTTGTCATTTTAGTCATTTTGGTCTACTAGAAAGACCTTACAAGTAAATAAATAGGAAAATGGGAATTAGGACTTTAACTGGTAAACGAGGAAATGTTTTAATTAGATTATGGTTTGGAATGTTAGTTTGTATCATTGTAATATGTATTTGACTAGAACCACATCATGTTTTGGTTATCAAAAATCATGTTTATGATTTTTGTTGTATTTTTGCTAGGGTTTAAGGACTGGTAAATAATTCTCTTAACCAGTAATGATTTTTGGTTTGGCGGCGATCTACGTCAAGTTCAAATGTTGGAGGTGACATGGAACAAACCGTGTGAAGTGTTTGAATGATGTTTTGGCATAGTCAAAGAGAGAATTTCTTGGGAATGTGCAAAGTGCTTAACAAAATGAGCTAAGGATTTGGAAGAGTATTAGATCGAGGTGCGGTGATATTTCAATGGTGGTAATTGATTTGTAATTGATTGTTATGATCCATTTGATGATCTATAATGAGATGTAAAGATCCGTGATGATCTATGTTTTAAGTCTTTGGGTTTTGTAACTGACTAATTTGTAAAGGTTATTTAGGTCAGTATGGTTGATGTTTGTTGTGTCGGTGGTTTTTGAGAAGAGTGTGAAGCCGAATTAGAGTGTGAGAGATCTATCAGAGTGTAGCAGATTTGGAGTAGAATTGGATCTGATCAAGCAAGCAATTAAGTGCTATACCCAGATCATTCACTGTTGTTACCTAATAGTTGCATAAGTCAAAATCCCTTAACCAGGTAGGTCCTAACATGCCTTACATTGTAAATCCCTTAACTGAGTATCTCAACATCTGATTGTCAAATCCTCTTGTGAGGTTGATCCTAACAAGTAAAAGCTCCTAACAGAGTTCATCATCTAAATCCCTTAACCAGGTGACTCCTAATAGGGCATCTTTTTAAAATCCTAATTGGGTTAGGCTCCTAAGAGCGTGCATTCAGAAAGAGTGCACAATTTTTTTGGGTACCAACTCCCACCGTGGTTTTTCCCTATTTGGGTTTCCACATGAAAAACATGGTGCTCATATGGTGAATGTTTTTATGTACAATTATGTTTTACTTTTAGTTTATGCATGTTGATGAACACTCAATGAGAAGTTTTCTTAAATCAGTTTAACAGATGGCTATTAGTGATTATCAGTAATGGTAAAGAGTTTATTACTAGTTTATGATTGTTTTGGTGAAGTTTTATAAGTTTAAGTTTTAGGTTTAAAATTTTAGTTAATATTGATTCACCCCCCCTCTCAGTATTAACAAGATCCTCTAAGATTAAAAAACATCTTATGTCATAGGGGAGCCATTTGTGCCATTGGCAGTAGAGGATGATCCTTAGTTGATGAAACATGAAGTGCCATAAAAATAAGAATTGTAGACTCAGTCATGAGAAAATTTTCTCTTTTTTCTATGGGAGAAATCAAAGGAACAAGAGATGCCTTGGGGTGTAAAAAATAGGTTCCAAAAGAGATGAGAAAGTATGTGGTGAAATTTCATGCTTGCCATTAAAATTAGGGTGAGGGATATCAACAAGGATGGAAAGCTCAAATGGAGGATGGGCCGTAAACTTTGAGAATATGGGTACCTTTCCTTTTATTGTGATAGGAATAGTCAAATTAATAGAGTGCACCACTAGAGATTGTGTGGTCCTTGGTTGATGAGGAGGCCTACCTTGAAGAATGGGCTTTTCTTTAACTCTTAATGAAGAGGGATAAAAAATGAAATAAGGTGTTGTACAAGAGTAGGTAGAAATTAAAATGAAGATGAAAGAGGAGTGAATGAAAAAATAGGTTGGATTGACTTAGGTGCTAACTCTATGGTCATAATATGTTTTATATAATAGATCTCAATGGGGAAGTATAGGTCCAACTAGAGTACGCCAAGAATGATAAAGAGAAAATAACCCATACAACACTAATGGATGATATCTAGTATCTTGGAAAGTAAGCCCAAAGTCCTCATAAAAAAAAATTAAACACTTGTGTAGTATTTAGGATCTGTATCCAGAGTAGCCAACCATGGAATTCCTAGCTTCACCTAGAATAAGTTATCTTAAGAATGATTACAAATGTGTCAGAAATTTCTTTGGTTCCCACAAGGAACATCGAGGTAGTACATCTAATAGGAGGGACAAAAATTCCATCATGTGTATGAATGGTGGCCCTAGACTCATCATATTTTTCCTTATAGAATCTATTGATGAAAATGGCCTCCTCAGTTCTCTATGATCACATTGACTCTACATGAAGGATCAATGATAAGACCTGTGATAGTGTTACCATTAATCTCTTTAGGAATGTCAAGAGGAGAAATCTCTCCATAATATTATGAGTCAAGAGGTGTGAATTATATATTAATACTATTACCATTTTGAATCAAGGGTAGATTGAAGTGATGGTGACCATGCTCACATAAGGAAAATTACTTAATGGAGGAGAAGATTATGCAAAAATAAAATTATCTAAATGTGGAGGAAATTGATTGGTGTAGATTCGTAGCTCAGTATTTCTTTTATCAACAAACTTATTTGATTTTTGTCTTTCTATCTCTGACCCAAATGGTACCATTCTCTATATGGTCTTGGACAATATGTCTCAAACACATACAACACTCAATATTGTGACTAAGAACATAGTGATATTGATAGAATTTAGAACCATTGTCATTATGAGGATATGGTTTTTTGTCTCGGAGAGGTCGCAATTGAGGAATGGTCAATAGGTTATATTTTAATATTTTCTGCAGAATATTAAGATAAGAATTAGATAGTTTGGTGAACACTCAATTATTTTGAGGTTCCTATGTGATTTTCTTAGTTGCCTAAAAAGTTGTAATTACATTTGCAATAGCCTTAATTTTCTTGAACCCACTTGATGATGACACAACTCCAAAATTTTCACCATGAGAACTCAAAATTCAAGATTTAAATTGAGTCATTGTGTGCTAATAGTCTATGAAATAAGTGAAAATATTGAAGAAAGATGGATACTTGTTTAAGGATATCTTCTCGCTTAGTGTTATCTTCAAGTTGTTAATGAACATTCTTTGGAGATCACCATCAAGTAGGAAATAAGAAATCTTAGAAAATATAGATTGATACTTTGAAATGAAATCAATTACTTTCTCATTAGGTTGTTGTTTACAATGAACAAGGTTAGAAATAGTGACCTCTCTACCAATGTTAGACTATAACCTTCCAATTAAAAAATCCATTAATTTGTCAAAAGTATAAGTAAAATAATTAGAGTAAAGAGCTATAACATCCTACTAGTCCCTTTGAGATATTGAGATAATTGTTTGACCATAATGTAATCTTGATTATGGAAATTACTATAGAGAGTGGTATAAGAATCTATATGAAATTAAGGATCTCCATCAGAATTATATCTATTAAACTTAGAAATCTTAACCCCTCTGGGTAAGAGATAATTAATGGCATGCAATGGGGCTATGATAGTAGTATGAAGTGATGACTGATTAGCAACATTTGTGTGATTTACATGTTGTAATTGCCCCATATTTTGTAATATGGTATTAAAGATGATATTACTAGGTGGTGAAGGTAGAGATGCATTACCCATGCCAGTAGAGACTGTTGGCATATGCATGATGATTGCATCAATGAACTATTGTGTTGTCAATGATGTCAATTGCAATCGGTAATGGAAGTTGTAATGCAACCAATAGTTGAGTAAGTGAAGGAAACCGGTATTAGTTAAGAAGAAGTGAGATCAACTGGTTTACTTAAGAAGCAGTGAGATCAACCAGTAACCCTACCTGTTGATATGCCAAACCTTAACCAATGGAGTTTGGTGAATTAGTTGTGTTGATTTATGATTAAACGGTGATCGGTGATGATTATGCCATGTATGCATGATGCATGTGATAAGTTTCAAGTGGTTTTTGGAATGTAGAGATAATAGTTTTATCTTGGGAATGAGAGAGTACATTGCATGAAGTGGAAACCATGTGATGAGTTATAGGAATCGATGAGCGATGATCAAGGAGCGATTGAGGTTGTCTTGTACAATGTGATGATGATTGCTATGTAATATAATGGTCATACTTGAACCAATTTGTTTATAATCTCTATGAGATCTTAGGTTTGTAATGTGTTACTGACCTATTGTTTTTCTTATAAGGTAGATGAGTTGTTTTGTTGTAGTGTTGGAAATTTTGGTTAAGTTTCAGTGTGATTGATTGCCAAACCAGAAGGAGTATCTGCAGTATGTTTGAAAGCAAACAAGAGCATGAAAAGGATCTAATCAAGTAGAGTAGTTCTATTTACTAGATCAACAAAACCCTATTGTTCTCTAACAATTACAACAATTAAATACCTTAACCGGGTAAGCTTTAATAGGATTAGTTCTTTCTAAATCCTCTAACTAGGTGATCCATTATCTTGGATTCCAAATCCTCTATCGAGGTTACTCCTAATAGAGTATTGCTTTTAACATGACATTATAGTCATTCCCTTAACCAGTGGTCCCTAATAGGATCTATTCCTAATAAGACATTTTGTAAAGCTTTAAAAGGCTTGGATCCTAACAGGGCAAACTTCAAAAGAGTTCAGAATACTTGTGGGTATTCATCCCCATTGTGGTTTTTCCCATTTGGGTTTCCACATGAAAAATCATTGTGTCAAGTGGTGAATGGTTTTTGTGGTTATGTTTTTGATATGGTTAATTTTCTTAACTGTTAAATCCACTTAGTTATGTTAAGATTACCGGTAGTAATCGGAAATGTGCTTTTACTATTTCTAGTAAAGTGGTTTGATGTTTTGGTTAAATGGTTTGAGAATTTTAGAGCTGTTACACTGTTATTTTGTTATGCTAGTAAACTGGTTAACTTGACAGTGTAGTTGCAGTTTATTACTCAGTGTTTGAACTAGTTAGTTTAGTGATTGATCTGTGAGTTCGATTTTGAGTTTGGTGAAAGTTTAGTTAGTTTTCCATCTACTGATTCACCCCCCCTCTCAGTAGTTGTCTGGATCCTTATTGATGCATCATATCATCAAAGACCTAGGTAGGAGAGACATTACTAACACCAACACCAACACCAACACCAACACCGACACCAACACCAACACCAACACCAACACCAACACCAACATTCACCAACACTAGTGCCAAAACCAACTACCAAAGCATGAGCAATGGAGGTAGTAGTAGTAGAGCTAGGAGTTGGACTGATATACCCCAAGAGAATCTAAGAAATATTGAAGTTAGTAATTCCATTACCAAATAAAGGATCGATGGTAGGGCTTGAATCAGCCATATAAATTTGCACCCAAGGCATATAAAAATAAATCAAAGGACCAATAAAGTTAGACTAAGTATCCTAGGGCTTAGGCACAACAAAAGGGATATGAGACCCTATAATCATAGAAAAAATACTAAGCACTCAAGGCATTTACAATCCAAAATAAATATCTATCTTAGACTACTGATGAAAAAGTTGGCCCAAGAGAGGACATTCTCTCAATTAAGAAATCCTTTTAATAGCCTTTGGTTCTCCTCAAGTGACCAAATCTAATCAAATAAAATTGTTCTCAAAGATTCATGATCTATAGTAGGATATCTAGGAGGGTTCTTCATCAGAAAGTAGTTTCAAGAGTTAGGTTGAGAACCATATGTAGATGAACCTCCTAAACATGGAGTAAAATATTATGAAGAAAAAGGATCATTACGATCCACAATTCGAGACAAGAATATTGCACCAAGTCATATAGGACTATACAAATTAGGGAGAATACTTGGTGTTAAATTAGTTCTCACAACATTTTTTGAGCCAATATTGGTTGTAAAGATCATAGAAGAGCTTTACAAAACTCCAACAAAATCAAGAATGAGCAAGAAAGAGATAGAAAAAAAGGTCAATTGTTTTTAAATTTTTTAAAAATTGCAAGAGTATTTTACAAGTTTCTATTAATAGGCAAATTCATACTGGGTTCACCAAAATGTAGATGAAAATCAAACTACTACGAAGGGTGGTTAGATGCCACAAGGACTTGATATCCTATTGTCCACTCTAAGAAAACTTTTGGGATATCAAAACATATGATTTTTCTCACTTCAGATAATAAAAGAGTATGCAACTGTACAATGCTAATATATTAAAATATTTAGACCATAGAAGCTAAAAGTATAGATTATTAGGACCACTTGGACGACTCCATATGCTTATTATATAGGATACACATATAGGTCGAGGATGAAATTGTGGCATGAAAATGTCCTAAATGGACGAGGTACAAAAAATATACCAAAAAAGTGCAAATAATCAATATGTCATACTTTGATAAAAAAAAATGATGAAAATACTAAATAGGAAACAACAAAAATAAACAGGATTGATGAAATTACAAGAACAAAGAAATACTTACAAAGGTTCCTATAATGAAGCCTATAGTATGCTCTAAGTTATTCTTAATTGTACCAGCACACATACCACCAAGGATGAAATGTTGGGGTAGCTATGATTAGATTAGATGTTTTCCATAGTCGAAACCCTATTTTGGTGTTTCCACCTCCATGGGCAACCATATAGATATATTTGGGTAGAACAAATAAAATAATACAAGAAGGGATAAATAATAATGGAAGAACAATAGATATGATGAATAATAAGAACAAAATAACCTAATAAAAGAACACTTCCCTCTAATACTAGAAACCAAAAGTTTGCTAGAGTGAATAAGGGAGCATGCTTCCCTAGGTTGGCAGAGCTTTGTTGTGAGAAACAATGGAGACAAGATGAACCAAAATAATGCATTAAGTTATGAGAGATTAAGAGTGTTATAATCTTCAAAGAGAAAGAGATTCCAAGAGAATGTAAGATAGATAAAATAAAGTAAAAATCAAAAGTTTAAAGAGATTGGAAGTCATCTTGATATTGGTTGAAACTCAAAGAGAGGTTACAATTCCATAAGTGTCATGTCTCAATGGCCACCATTAGTCATGAATAATTGGGGGACAAATGCACAAAATGCAAGTCTCAATGAAATCCATGTGTTTGTGAATTATCTAGACTGAATGGTTAGCAATAAAGGCATGACTGATGGCAAGATAGCTAAGCAGGTTGATGAGGTAGAAGCTTTATCATTGTCATCAATTTAGCTAAAGGAATGGCTTACGCAATGTGAAATCATGCAAGGTGTAATTTATGATGTTACTATAATAAAAATTTCAAGTAGTCAAGTGACAAGATAACACAAGGTATTCCCTAAAAAAACTATCAAGAGAGAAAAACTCAACCTCCAAAAGCATCCTCAGTCAATTTATTATTCAACAATAAAAAATTACAATGCACTTACAGAATTTCCATGAACACTTCTAAAGCATCAAACTCGCCCAATGCACTTTGCACGTATCTAAACATGAATTAACACATCCCATGCAATGCTTCACATGTATGCACACAAGAGAAACTTAATATTATGATAAATAAATCACCTATCCAACCTTAATTAATAAAACAAATTTTATTTCTTTAATAGGATCAAGCTCATGCAAATATAATAAAGTGATAAAATTAAACCATGTGTCTCAAAACTATGAGTACAAAAGAGAATTTACCCGTCATTTAATTTTGGATTCACATTATCAAATATATTTCCTCAAATAATAATCAATTCTTCTATATCTATCTTAGATAAAATAACTAACCTAATTATTCATATAAGTTTACAAGTGGAACCAAAAAATATCTAATGTTGTTAAACATAACTCTTGATGCACCACAACATTTATCTATTTTACATAATTAAAATACTCCATGTTTTGCAAGGAGTACAATACCCATTCATTACATTCTCCCACTTATTGTATGCATTTCATAAGGGTCAATCAATGAAATACATCATCATATCCACATTACCTTGAAAATAATCAAGTATTAGTTGGTCAAATATTCACAACTAATAAAAAATAATGGAGGATATACCTCTTCCCCTTAAATAATTTAATGACCAAATTTTGATTTAAAAAAGTAGTTGTTGCCTCCCTATTTTTTGAAACCTAGTTTGATGAAAAATCACATAATTATCATGCAAGAGTACATTGTTATAGTCATAATGTTATTGATTTTGATGCAACCAATCATTAAAAAACTAAAAATGAAATTTTTTTCTCTCAAATATTACTATTCCATGAAATTATACCTTAATGAACTTCAAGTAAACTCCTATACTTAACACACATTTGAAAGAATGGTGGTTAACATTAAATAAAATGGGACCTAAAATAAACTTAACCATTTCCTTGGCAAATTATACCAAGTGATAGAAATAAGTAACCAACATAATTATTACACCTTCTAAGAACCATTAATCGCACCCAACAAGGAATTATTATGTTCAATAACAATATTTTGGCATGTTTGAATACCCAAGAATAGGAAATGCTAGATGAAATTCCTCCTACATAGGTTAATATTCACAAAGTACAATATCTTCTTCTGACAATCTCTTAGAAATTCAATACACTTATTAGTGTCTCATTATCCAATCATATGAGCAAAAATGATTTAGGGGATCTTATACTATATTAAAATGGTAACACATATAAAATTAGTAATGTTAAATGATTATTGAATAAAAAATAAAGAAATATATTGATGTATTTGGATGATCTTTCATTACATTTCATTATGGCTTTATAAAGCCTCATTTTCTCATATACAACTTCCCACGTGAATGTAACTAAATAACTAACCTACTAATTGATTATTAATTATTTAAACTATAAGTTGAATGTAATAACCCAATACTTATCCCATCAAAGACCAAACTTTAAAAATGCCTGTAAACCTATATTAGGAAGTACTGAATCTAAAACTTTGTTATATCATCATCTATGTTTTGTTAAAAAATACACTCCCAAAAGTTCCCCCCCCCTTGATTTATCTAGATGCTAATATAATCACAACTTAAAGTGGAATGTTCCAACTTTGTTTCTAGGGTCAATAATGTTCCAACTTTCCAAAAAGCTTCTAGATGTTAAGAGAGAAATCAGAAAATGGAATGCGAGGAACTTCAAAAACATTTTTGCATCAAAATAAGTGCTTGAAAATCATCTTGAATAAATTGATGATTTGATCATCACTAATGGGATTGATCATGAGAATTCTTATTCAAAGAAAAAATGTCTTCAGGTTTAGGTTGAAGAAATATTAAAAAGGGAAGAGATTTCTTGGAGGCAGAAATCAAGGGAACTCTGGCTCAAAGAAGGTGTTAGAAACACTATTTTTTTTCATTCTTCGAACTCCATGAGAAAGGTTAATAATTCAATCTTCCAAATTAGGAAATCTTCAGGTCAACACTTACATGCAATTGAAAAGATCCAACAAGAGGTTGTTACCTTTTTTTTCTAATCTATTTGCTACACCTTATGCTAATTCTTCAGGAGATCCTAGACTGTATTCCCTTTATTATTTCTCAAGAACACAATATTGAGTCTCTTAAACCTTTTTCTTTCGAAGAAGTGTGAAAGGTTGTTTTTTCTATGCAACCTAATTATGTCTTGGGTCTGATGGATTCACTACATTGGTTTTTCAAAAATACTGGTATTTTGTGGGGAAAGATCTTTGGATGACCATGGAAGAGTCAAGGGAAAATGACAATATCCTTAAAAAATTTAATGACACTCTTATCGCCCTCATTCCAAATTCCTCTTCTATAGTCTCCTTTATAGACTATAGGCCTATATTTCTCTGCAATAGTTTATAAAAGATCTTCACAAAGGTAATCTTAACAAGGCTAGCTAAACTAATCCCTAAATTTATCTCAAAAGAATAAGTTGGTTTTGTCCTAGGTAAAGAGACTTTGAAGGGGGCCTTGATTGCATATTAAATTCCCCATTCAAAAAATCAAGTCAAGACATAAGTGACGATTCTTAAAATAGACATGATGAAAGTGTATGATAGGGTCAGCTTGAGATTATTAACAAAAGTATTATTAAGGTTTGACATTTCAAATTTGTGGGTCAAATGGATCAATTCATGTATTTCAAGTGCCAAATTTTTGGTGATTGTCAATGGTATCCCTTGTGGTTTCTTCCCTTCCTCCTAGGGTGTTAGGTAGGGAGACACCCTATCTCCCTTTCTTTTTATACTTATGGTTGAGGTATTGAGCATATCAATTTCATCTCTCCATATAAAAGGCTAATGGCAAGGTATTAGGCTATAACATATGTAAATTTCTACAACTCATATTCTTTTTGTAGATGATACTTTTCTCTTTTGAGAGGCATCCTTGAGGGAGGCAAAGGTAATCAAGCATGCCATTGAGAGATATTTTATCATTTTCAGCAAGAAATTAAATGCTTCTAAGTCTAATATTATTTTCTTAAACAACTCCAACCTCCTCTTGTTGAAATTGTTCAACTTTCTAGGATTTAAGTGGGAGTCCCTTCCTTGCAAATGTTTAGGAATCCCCCTTTTTGTTGGAAGGGATAAGAGTAGCTTTTGGACCTCAATTTCCTCGTGAAAGAAATCTTGGACCTATCTTGAGAGCCAGATTCTCATATGATCATATTAGTGTTATCATCAATCTTAAACTACATCATGTTAGTGCTTCCAATACCAAAAGGAGTGCTCTCATCTATTGAATCCAACCTTAAAAATTTCCTGTGGAAAAGTGCTAGAGAGAAGAAGGAAAAAATTCACCTTCTAGCATGGGATAAATGACCCTTACCCAAGCTCAAAGGGGGTGCAAGTATCCATAACATGTTGTTGAGAAACATGGCATTGGGTAAAAAATTGGTGTGGAAACCCTTTTCCAATAATAAGTCGAAATGGGCTTTTGTTATTTTTGCAAAATATCTGGATTCCCATGAGCCAAATTTTTTTTTAACTACCTCAAATCTTTCTCAGGGATCCTAGATGTGAAATTTTATTTTGAAATGCACAAATATTTTCCTACCTTATCTTTCTTGAGTCATTGGTGATGAAAAAAGGCCCTCTTTTGGGAGGACTTGTGGAATGGACACCCTTCTCTTGATTCTATCATTCTTTTTCCATACTTAAAACAACTTCTCAAAGATAGGTGGGGATTGAAGGTGTTAGATTGCTTTTCAATCACCTGTAAGAATGGAGCTCCTTTGTTCAAATGGAAACACTTTTCTCATGTTGATGCACCCCATAGGAAGAAATCTTTGTTAATTTAAGCCCTTGGCCACCATCAAATTCATTTGGACAATCAACAAGATACATTAAGTTGGACGAAGGCCAAATTAGGATCCTATTCAGTTAAGGAGAGGCATGAAATCTTTAGTAGGCAATCTCAATCTCTCCTTCATAGGAGATGTTTTTCCTTCTATTGGACAAATGCAGAGTCACCTAAAGCATGTGCATTTTCTTGGCTTGCGCTTAAGGATATGATTCTAAAAAATGCAAGTCTTTATCACTTGGGTATTTATCCTCCCTTTTATTATGTTCTCTGCAACATGTAATTGGAAACCTATGATCTGCTTTTAAATTTTCCTTTTGCATACAAATGCTAGCCATGGCTTTGTATCAAACTCAATTTGTTTAGATCACTTCAATCCAAATTAATCATGCTTTTTAAATCATGGCTGAATTTTTTTAAGGATTCCTTCTTTGCTTCCTTGTGGGAGATTGCACTAGTTATTCTCATTTGGAACTTATGGTGGGAAAGGAACATGAGGATCATCAAGGGGGAAAATAATGATGTCTCTTATGTAATGGTTAATATGAAAAACTCTATCTTATAGTTGTCAAAGATCACATGACTAAATCTAAAAATTTAGATTCCCCTTTCACTTTGTAGGATGCTAAAATCCTTAAGGAATGGAAGGGCATTTTGTTGGAATCCAATAACACTGAAAGGGGGGGTTGAATTAGTGTTATACCGGAATGTTCAATTTTAACCTTATTAAAACATGCATACACCAACCGATATATCGATACATACAGAATTGAAAGAAGTAAAGCAACCAATAAGACAATCACAAAAATGAGAACCATAACACACAAAATTATACATGGAAAACCTGAAATAGGAAAAATGATGGTGGGATTTGTGACCCACAAAATCAATCCACTGGCCATATGATGTGATATTACAAAATATGAGGGGCCTACACTTGCAGGAAGGCTTACAACCTAGATCACACTGCTCAATCACAAAAGGAGCATCACTGACTACATATAAATCCAGACTACAATCTGGAGAAGTGTTGAACCGCTAAGATAGAATTTTCTATACCAGAATACAATTCCAGTTTAATCTCTATCTATTCTAGTCTGAAACCCTGAACCCTTTACCAAATTAACCCTTACATAAATATCCTCACATACATAATCTCTCTAATATATTTCGCATCATATTACATTCACATATCCATAATCTCGTATTTCATATCTATCTCAAATTGATATATCAAACTAACCTATATGCCCTATACAATTTCTCATGCCTTATGTCTACTTACAAAGATATATACAATATCAAACTACATGTTGGCCAGATAACATAAATGCATAAATATTAAAACCAATTGTTGATACCGGATCCAAGAGATGTAGGCCTCCAATATCGATAACCTTTTACAAAACCATGTCGGCCTGCATTGCCAATTACCAAAGAAATCCTTTTGTCCAATCGATGCTGGTGTCAGTGCTGATGTAGTGTCTGTGAAGTGCCTGTCGGTACATAATTGAACCAAAGTATGAATCTGAAACAAAATACCATGTTTCCATCAATGACAACATAGTGAAACCAACCAATTGAGTGTCAATTGCCAACAATCTCCCCCTTTGGAATTGATGGCAACACTCATGTGAAAAATGGTCAAGGTTTCATCTATCGATTTCATCTTGCTTGCTCCCCCTGAGCTGAATATCCATTCCACATCTCCACATTTGCATAACTCCATAACTCCCCCTAATGTATACAACTCCTTCTATTCTTTTTCAAATATATACCACTCCCCCTTTGGCATCAATGCCATAAAAAATTCAAAAAAGTTTGTCAAAGATTCAAAAAACTATTCAATGAATATCCCAAAATATCTTACCGGAGCTTAACAAATTTCAAAATTTCCGAATAAGCCTTCTCCAGTAGCTCAAGATAGGTATCCCAACCTTTTTTAAAAGTGCCAAAAATGGATACAAGTCCATTTCGTATATGTGCAAATGACTCTTTCTCATTTACCTCTGCCGATGTGTGCTTTGCCACCATATCCATACTCTCTTTCTCTTTCTTATGTACACTGAGAGAATCCAATTGGTGACTCACCAAGCCTCTCAAACTTCTGGCTCTTCTTATAATTTTATCGCTTTCCTTCTCAAGAACATAAATTTGGTTTTCCAAAATCAAAATTTGACCATCAATGGATGTAGTTAATGAAATCAACCCGTCAAAAGAATTAGCTATATTTGAATTTTTCTCTCAAAGTTCCTTTACCTTCTTATCCACATTAGTTGTAAGTACATCAGTGTTACAACATACCCCATAAATATTTGTAAATTGCTTCAAAGAATTTTCTATTAGTTTCAGCTTCTCATCAATCTTTTTCTTCTCAGATTCAATCACCTGATCAAATGCATCTCTCTTAGCCTGAGTAAACCTCTCCAAAGATGGTTAGTTTAAAATATACTGTAAGGATTGAAAATTCTTTGAAATATGCTCAGTAATTATCTTAAGCTTGCCAGATGTGCTCGCTTCATTTTCAATCTTGTACTCTGGGACAAGTCTATGTAAAATAGTGATTGATTGATCAATAATCCCTTTATCTGTAGATCCCTCCTTCATTAACTGTTGTGCTGCCATTATCATTAGTTCAATAGGAATAATCTCTATTATGTTTTTCTTTTTGACTTGTGATGTGTCAATTGACAACAATGAGGGACCAACTGCCAGTTCCTTGATAGATTCTCCTTTCTTCTCCTCTAATGATTTGGCCTTTATAACCTCCTCACTTGCACTGGTGGCTTCGCCACTTGGTGCAACCTGTGTAACTGTTGGTTCCTCTATAGGAATTGTAACCTCAACATCTACATTTATATCTAGAGGATTTTTATCGTCAACATTAGTATCTTGTACAACATTAACTTGTTCACTCTCTGTGTTAACTGATATCTCAATATTTGTCCATACATCTGTGTCAACCGAGGGCTTGATTTCCACTATCTTAATATTTTTCAAAACTGAGGGTGAAGTACCCATAATCCCCTTTCCTTTTCCTTCAACCAAGGTGTCTACAGTGTCTATCTTGGTTTCCGGTGAAGTAAAGAATCCTCTGTTATCTCCAAGGAATTTAACCCATGCTTTTGGAGTCTCTTTTATTATTTCATTTATTCTTCCTAGAATTAGACTAGTTATTCTATGTATGCTATTAAAAAAATTTCTATCTGCCACCTCATGTGTCTTATCCATTTCATATGGAGCAATAGTAAAACAAATAGATAATAGCTCTTAAATTTTAATATGCTTCTCTTCTTACATAGCAAACAATCTTCTAGCATCTAACATATTATACAACTCAGCCAGTATTTGATTTTTAGTTTCTATTAAGGATTTCTTATAAATATCCAAGTATAATAAGACTTCTTACTCTACCTCCCTTTGTTCATCCTCTTCTAAATGATCATAGTAGAACTTTACATTCTTTAACATGCCATCCTTAGTGATTTCATCTATGAATTCTGCATAATTTTTAGGTGGAACCTTACTAGAATCAACATCATTCTTCTTATTCCTCTTTGCAGTACCAGATGCAGTTGAAGTGGTTACCTTTGGTGCTTGCTTTTGTGCCAGTATTTTGAATGTAACCTTCCTAACCAGTTTCTTTTTAGCTTCTACTTTTGTTTCCTTTGTTTTCTTTCTTACAACCCTCTTGAATGCCAACGGTATGTCATCCTCAGATTCAGACTCTGTTGTAACAGGTTCAATGTGTACTTCTGGATTCTTCCTCTTCCTTCCTTTCTCTAGGACAACATCAATCAATGCCTTAATGTCCTATGAGACCTCAACAAATTTTCTTTCTTTTCCTTCTTTCTTCCCTCTCTTCTTCCAGTTGAATTTTGTTTCAACCTCATGTGTTTTGTGTTGTGCAGTACCACATGGCTTTTTTGCCTCATCAATAGGTGCATCAATCAACATTTTTGCATATGCATCAAGAATTTGTGCATTCACTCATAGCCCATTTCTTCAATCCAAATATTTTGAGGCTAAACTGCTTCCATAAGTGTTTCATCCTTCTTCACCATGAAGCATATGTCAGTTGAATAATTCTCTATAATATGCTCAGGTACCCTTACCTTAGACCTCATAGATTTCTAGAATGATTTAAAATATCCCCATACCTTATCATCTCTTTGACTTCCTAAAGTAGCAATTGACTATTTCAATTGTCTCCCTACCAGGATGTCAAATGCCCATTGCCTTTTACCAAAACCACGTGTATCATTCATGAAATATAACATTAAGAAAACTATCAAGTTTCCATACCAGAATGTACCCTTCTTATCTCCCTTAATGTTTCCTAGGTTTATTAATAGCTCATCTACCATCCAACCACATCAATCCAATTTCTCATCCTCTATCATCATTTTGTATGCAGCTAAAATGCATGAATTGGAAACAAAATTCAGTCGGTTTGACTGAGTTAACTTAAACCCGATGATCATGCTACCAAATTTGATGTCAGTGTTGGTAATAGTGCTCACTCTCATGGATCTTCTATCAGATGTCACACTGGTGATTTTGTTCATGAAATCATTTGAAACCTTCTTATCTAGATGTTGCACAACTGATGGTAAACTAGTACTCTACTCAAAATATATCTGATTATGTCATCTTCAAATTCTGGAATATCCAGAATGTCAGTAAACCCTAAGTCTTGAATGTGTTTGTATGTCCATTTGATCTTTCCAGATTCTCCTATCAGCTTACTCATATACATGCCCTTAATTTGAGAACTTCCCAAGTCCTCAACATGATAGTGAATATATGCCCTAACATCTTCTATATAGACAACTCCCTCAGGAACACAGGAAAATGCTCCAACCAAATCGTCTAGGGTAGCCACATGTGGATACCACTTAAAAATTGCCCAGGGGTGGTCCTTAACCTCTACTACAGTCAGGTTTGCAACAAAAGTAGGAATAGATGATGATCTCGCTTCCATGTTTAAAGATAAATACCTTTTGATCACTCTCGACAAAACCCTTCAACAAATTCTTCCAAACACTAGTGAAATTGCTCAAGAAGAAATCTAATTGCTCTGTAATGCCTTTAATCACTCTTAGTTTCTCTGGAATTTCTCTGAAATCTCTTTAAATGCAAGGTGATCAATAATGAAGTGAATTCAACTTTTTAACCTCCATGAAAAACCCTAATCTTCCATTGACTTAAATGACTACTGGTGAAAGATACCAGATCTCGAACAGAACATATCCATGCAAGATAATCATCTCCAATGTCTGAAACCTCTTCCGGGGCATATGCAACATCTTCATGAATTTTTCCTACCCCTAAGGCATATTCCTCAATTACTGGATGAGCTACCTGCCGATGCAGGAGCAACCTCTTCTACCAAATAAGTAACTGGTGCATTTCCATCTAGTGATTTTTCTTTAGTCTTCCTATCCCATCTCCGAGTGTGATCTTGTCAGATTTCACTAACCTTCTCTTTCCCTTTCTCATTTGATCCTCCATTACCAACCAGTAGATTTTTTCTTCTACAAAATTTAGTAATATGTCCAACCTCATTGCATGCATAACATGTAACATTGTTCCTTTGAATTTCTTTGCTAAAACCAATGAAATTGCTTGACCTATATTGATTAGCCATATGTCCAAATTTTCCACATGCATAGCATTTAACATTTATTCTGCAATCTTTTGTATTTGACTATACTTATTACATTTAGAACATTTACCGAGAGTAGAATCAGGGTTCTGATTTTCTTTGTTTCTACATTGCCTAGCCATGTGACCAGATATTACAAACAAAACATCTACCATTGAATTTATAAGCATTTAATTGTCTTACCAATGCCTTATGGTTTTGATCTTCATTAGCAGTATCAGAACTCTATCCTTGCTAAAATCCAAGTCCACTAGAATCTCCAATCTACCTTTACCTCTTCAATAACTCATCTAGTTGTGTTGAGCTAATCTTGAATTTTTCTTTATACTCACTTGTAGTAGTTAGATCTTCTCTCAAAATTATCATTTGTCTCTCAAGTTCTTGTTCATTACTCTAGGATTGTACTAAATCAGTTCTCAACATATCATTCTCATGAACCAACCTACCACATTCTTCAAATTTGTTCTTCAGGGATACAACAAGATTTTCTTCCTTTTTCTTTTAGCCCTCAATCTCCTTAGACATCCTCATAGTTATAACTTGCATTTCATTTTTCATATCCATGTTCTCCTAACTCAATGTATGACATTGTTCCTTAAGTGCATCTTTCTCTTCATCATCCCGACTTTGCAAAAGTTCCTTCCTCCTAGTTTGAACAAATGATATCCTCTCTTGTAGGACAAGAATGAATTCTTTAGCAGAATTCAATTCATCTTGTAGCTTTAAGTTTTTCAACCTTTCAACATCATAATCTTCAAGTGTCATCTCAAGTTGCTTCTCCAAATTTATATCCATGGATTACAAATTTAGGATCTTCCTCAAGCTATTAAACTTCTTCAGAGGCACAAGGCTCTAATACCAATTGTTGGAATCCAATAACACTAAGAGAGGGGGGTGAATCAATGTTATACCAGAATGTTCAATTTTTACCTTATTAAAACATGCATACACCAATTGGTATAGCTATACATACAAAATTGAAAGAAGTAAAGCAACCAATAAGCCAATCACATAAATGAGAACCATAACACACACAATTATACATTTCAAACCTTAAAGAGGAAAAACCATAGTGGGATTTGTGACCCACAATATCAATCCACTGGCCATGTGAAGAGATATTAAAAATATGAGGGGCCCACACTTGCAGGAAGGCTTATAGCCTAGAGCACACTACTCAATCACAAAAGGAGCCTCACTGACTACATATAAATCTAGACTACAATCCGAAGAAGTGTTGAACTACTAAGATAGCATCTTTTATGCCAAAATACAGTTCTGGTTTAAACTCTATTTGTTCTGATCTCAAACCCTAAACCCTTTATTGGATTAACCCTTACATAAATATCCTCACATACATAATTTCTCTGATATATTTCACATCATATTACATTCAAATATCCATAACTTCCTATTTCATGTCTTTCGAAAAGTGATGTATCAAACAGACCTATATACCCTATACAATTTCTCATGCCTTATGTTGGCTTACAAAGATATATACAATATCAAATTACATGTGGGCCAGATAAAATAAATGCATAAATATTAAAACCAATTACTGATGCTAGATCCTAGAGATTTTGACCTCCAATACTGATAATGTTTACTAAACCATGTCTCCCTGCATTGCCGATTACCAAATAAATCTTTTTGTCCTGCCAGTGCCGGTGCCGGTGCCAGTGTAGTGTCTGTGAAGTTCCTGCCGCTACACAACTAAACTAAAGCATGAAGCCAAAACAAAATAGAATGTTTCCATCAATGACAACATAATGAAACCAACCAATTGAGTGTCAATTACCAACACATTTCACTCCCCTTTAAAGGTATCCTTTTAAAGAATCCGAGTGGGAAGAGTAAGAAAAGAGATGTCAAATGGAAACCTCCTAATCACCCCCTTTGAAAAATAAACTTTGACAGAGTGACCAAAGGTAATCCTGATATCTCAGGGGTGGCTTTTGTTATTTGTAACTCCATTTGTGTAATATTAGTGGTAGGAGCAACTAAAATATCAAATACTACCAACAATGTGGTAGATGCAATAGCTTTAGTTAATGTCTTGTGAGTGGTTTGTGAATATAATATTAATAATCTGGTGATAGAAGGAGATGCCTTGAATATTAAATTTTGGCTCTCAAAAAATTTAAAAATCCTAGTTGGATTGTGAATTACGTCCGTCAAGGCACCTAGCTTTTTCTTCTAAAATTTTGAGCTTATTTTATCCTTAATTGTTTCTAAAAAGTAAATAGATTGGAAGATTCTCTTGCAAACAAAGGTTATGGACTCACACATGGGAATTTCCAGTGGGAATGGAGAGATATTCAAAATGACCTTCCTTGGTGCCAATTGCTCGAGAGAAATCAATTTAAACTTCCCCAACAATTTTAATTTCCCTAACCTTTTTGTTTTATTGAATGACCTAACAATTATCAAATGACTCATCCCCTCAATAGATGGCTCCCATTTGCATATGGTCATGTGTCCACTCACAACACATCTCCTCATTATGTCCATTTAATGATTCACATGTGGTGCCCATTTTGGTAATGTTTCCCTTTTATAATCATTCGTTACATATGGAAAGTTTTATTATTGCTTGGATGTACCATTTCAAAAATCCAATGGCCTTGGGAAGGACAA
Organism: Cryptomeria japonica; assembly: GCF_030272615.1. Lineage (NCBI taxonomy): Eukaryota > Viridiplantae > Streptophyta > Pinopsida > Cupressales > Cupressaceae > Cryptomeria > Cryptomeria japonica. Next base: position 739,890,394 of record NC_081407.1, read on the forward strand.
TTTTCTATATGAAGCATGCTTGGAAGGGTATGTAGCATATCTTTTCAAAGCATTCCATTTATCATTCTTACCATATCGTATCCTTCTCTTGTTTTAAATTATTGCCTTCTACCATCATCACATGCTAAGGGTTGTGTGAATCAAGGGAATATTAGCTTGAAAAGTGTATCTTGCTTCATTCTCGATCCACTTTTGGGTATGAATTCTCCTTCTCATCTTGCTATGCAAATATAGGGCTCTTTGATTTCTCTGTATATGTGGCTATCTTCAAGCTGAAATTTTTCTTTGGCTATGTCTCCAAGGAGAAATGGAGTTCAAACCATTGAACTAAATAATTGTTGTTCTTTTCTTTGGGTGGGAGTTTCCTACTCTAATGTGTTCACTCCAGACTACATGAAATGAATATTCTTCTGGGATAGTAGAAAATTTATCAGCACTATCATCACTTCGGTAGGAGAAGAGGTAATCTATCTTAATTCCCCTCAAACATATACCCTTCTTAGGTGGCTTCCATTTTTCTGTCTAATGCATTTGACATTTTGAAAAATTACAAGTCTATGTTGCTCCTTGCATCCCAATTTATTAGGAATGATTTCTTTCCTCTTGATAGTCAAGAAAGGGTAGTGAAACAATATGATATTTTCAATGGAAAAGGTTGGGTGGGAGATATTTTCCCTAGGAAGTTCTTAAAAAAGAAACTCCATTATGTGATAATTTACAATGTCATTAAAATTATCTTGGATTCTAATAATTGGAAATTGTTTAAAGGGGAATTGAGTGTCTTCTCTTAAATGAACTCCTTTGTTGAATTTGCCCTCATCTCTAATTTGTTCTATTCCCTCTATAATCTCAATCAACACCACCCTTTGGTACCAAAACTGGCCATTATACAATCTAAAGACTGTCTACACAAAGGTATGAAAGATCTATTTGTTGGGTTTAGAGTATGTGAGGATGTCGGTCTTAGCCTATGCAACTCGCATGCACACAGGGAATTTCATTCCAAAGATTTCCATTGCAGGGGTATGACAAATTTTGACAAGAGGAATCTCAGGTCTAGAAAGGTGTGGGTTTCAGCTTTGAAGGCTCTCAGGCTTGGAGGGATTTAGGGGATAATGAAGGTGTGAGGGAAAAGAACCCCTAATTTCATGGTTTCTTATGTTTCACCCACCCTTTTTCTAACACATTTTAATCCAAATTTTGATTTTGGGCTCTGTCCCTTATATTTAATGTGTTAGGAGCAACAATGAAGGAAGACTGAGAGGGGGGGGGAGGTGAATCAGTCTTCACTAGATCTACAAACTTAACTATAAAAATAGATCTGATGAACTACAACACTAATAAAGATAAGAAAATTAATAGCGCAACACACAACACCAAGATTTTGAAGTGGAAAATCCGATTAAGGGAAAAACCATGGTGGGAACCTACCCATAGTAAGATGATAGTCTACAATAGTATGTGAAAATATTACAATGGGGAATGCATAGGCATTCACACACACTTCCTAGAGCTCACTGCTCAAAAGATAATGACCCAAAAGGTTGCAACCCTCAGGGAAGTCTCGCTGACTTACAACAAGATTTGAACTACAATTCGAAAGAAATGAACTGAAAGAATAGCATCTCCAAATGCCTGATTACAGTTCTGGTTAAGCACAGTTGTCTACTTTACAACATCAATCTCCACACAATCACAATATTGAAAGATGAATCCTTCTTCACACACAAACCTCTCTCTAATAATGCAGACACAACCTCGATACCCAAATTACATCAAAATATCACCTATATACAATTCATCAACCTTGACAACAAGGTCAACTAAACCCTCAACTCACAATTCCAAAATTACATCACACTATACAAAGATCGACCATGGGACAAATCTAATTTGATTTATATGACATATCATGGACCTAATTCAAATTGACAAACGCTCAACTCCAGTAGAATTCACGCTAAGAACAATCGCAACATGCTACACCACAAAAAATATCACATAACATAAAAATCATCACCAGTTCATAGAAACCACAAAAAAATCACATAATGATCAATGCGGATCACCAAAAAAAGTATGACATGACTAGGAAACACCAGAAAGGGCATTCGAATCATGAGAAATAGCTACACCAACACCACTTATCAAATCTTCATCGATCAACATCTTAAAACTAAAGAACACATCCAATCAGCAACTGTCATGAAAAAAGATAAATTGTGGAGCAGCAAATCAGGATCCATCTAAAATGAAGATACACAAGAACATGGCCAAATAATATTCTAAAATATTAGCATAAGATCTGATCACACCACAATATACGAGAAGATATATTGAACTCTGCAAAACAGTGATCAAGAAAATAAAACTGCAAAACTGGATCCTAAGATCTTCCGAATTTGCAAACACTAGAGAAAATCACAAGAATATGTTGACATCAATGAAAAAAACAAATCCTAGTAGTAGAAATGACCAACAATATCCAACAATCTCCTCCTTTGGCATTAATGACAACATAGGAATGTGAAAAATAATGAATGGAAAGAAAGAAGATATATACAACAAACTCCCCCTAAGATCAAGACATATAAAGCAGTTTTTCACATGATCTCTCTCTACCTTTGACATCAATGTCAAACATCTCAAAATAGAAAATTAAACTCTCTCCCCAAAACAAAAACATGAATCTCAAGAGTCTCTCTCCCTAAAACACATACTACTCCACCAAATGATTAGCACTAACTAACCAATCCAGATAAAAGGATAAGGCTCTTAAGTCCACCAAATTGATGCAACTCAATGCATCCAGTTCACATCAGGAGGGGTGGATACCCCTAACTTGTCTCTCAAATAGACAAATGTATATGCAGGAAAAGGCTAGTTAAAATATCAACTATTTATTCCTTTGTAGATACATACTCCAGCTCCACCTTCTCTTCACTAACTGTCTCTCTCAAATAATGATATTTGATTGACACATGATTAGTCTTTGAATTTTGCACTCAATTCTTTGACATGTTAAGAGGACTAGAATTATCAAAGTATATGAAAATAGGCTTATCATAGATAACTCTGATATCTTTCAATATTTTCTTCATCCAAACTACCTGAGTGTAAATACTAGCAGCATCAATGTACGCAGCTTCAGTAGTAGATAATGACATTGAATCTTATTTCTTATTGGCCCATGAAACCAACTTCTTACCCAAAAATAATGCTCCACTGGTAGTTCTCTTCCATTCATCAACATCAGTGTAAGAACATAGCATAAAATCATCATTCCTCGGATACCACAAACCATAATCCATAGTTCCCTTCAGGTATCAAAATATCCTCTTCACAACAGTGACATGACTCTCTTTCAAATCAGTTTGATATGTAGCAGCCATGCACACAACATGCATAATGTCTAGTATAGACTGAGTAATATATAGCAGTCTACCAACCATAGATCTGTACAAACTTTGATAAGCTTTCAAAGATTCATCATTCTTAGACAATTTACAACCAGTCACCATAGGAATTCCAACCAGTTTGTAGTCATCTAACCCAAACTTCTTCAGAAATTCCTTTACATACTTAGTTTGAGATATAAATATACCTTTTCTAGTCTATGAAATCTACAAATGTAAGAATAATTTCATCTCACCAATCATAGACATCTCAAATTCTTTCTGCATATCACCAACAAACTTTATGCTCAAGTCGTCATCACCTCCAAAAATAATATCATCAACAAAGACTTCAACAATCAAGATGTTATCATTCTCAATCTTAATGTACAGATTACTGTTAGCAACACCTTTATTGAATCCCAATTTAAACAAATACTTATCTAGTCTAGCATACCAGGCTCTAGGGGCTTGTTTAAATCCATAAAGATCTTTCTTTAGTTTACATACCTTGTCTCCATCTTCAGATAGTGAGAATCCATCAGGTTGCTCAATGCAAAATTCTTCCTCAAGATCACCATTCAAAAAGGTAGATTTTATATCCATCTGATATATCTTGAAATCTTTATAAGCGGCATATGCAAGCAACAATCTAATAGCTTCATGTTTGGCCATCAGAGCAAAAGTCTCCTCATAGTTATGTGAATATCCTTTGAAAATCAGTCTAGCTTTGTTTCTAACAACTTCGCCGGCTTCATTCAGTTTGTTCTTGAATACCCATTTAGTACCAATAACATTCTTATTCTTAGGTCTAGGCACAAGTTCCCAAGTGTTATTATTTTTAATCCAATTTAGTTATTCTTCCATAGATCTCATCTAGTTTTCATATTTACAAGCTTCAACAACATCTTTAGGTTCAACTTTGGAAATCAAACATACTTCTTCAATAGCTAACCTTCTTCTAGTCATCACACCTTTATTCTTATCACCAATAATATGATTTTCAAAATGATTCATTCTTAGACACCTTGGAGTGTTCTGATTCTCAAGTTCCTGCACCTCTTCACTGACAACAACAACATCCAGGTTAACTATCTCTACTGGATCAATCTGTTTTGGTTCTTTAGTCTGAATAGGGGCTAGAATAGTATGTTGTCCATCATCATATCGACATGCTTGATCTCTTTTCCAAGGTTCTCATCCACCTTCACATTTGCACTTTCCACTATCTTTCTGAATCTTTTATTGTAGGACTAGTAGGATTTTCTCTTTGAAGAGTATCCCAAGAAAATTCCTTCATCACTTCTAGCATCAAAATTTCCTATATCCTCATCTCTTTTGATATTGTTGGAATACAATGAACCCAAGAACACTGAGAGGGGGGGTGAATTAGTGTTCTGCTAGTAACACAAGATTTTAATCTTTTATAACATACATATATAAACTGATAAATGAAGAAACAAATAACATGAAGTAAATAAACTAGCTACATGAATGAATACCATAACACACTGAATTTATACATGGAAAACCTCAAAGAGGAAAAACCATGGTGGGATTTGTGACCCACAATATCAATTCACTAGCCATATGAAAGATATTACATAGCATGGGGCCTGTACATGTAGGAAGGCACACTGCCTATAGAACACTGCTCAACACAAAAGAGTCTCACTAACTACAAGCTTATGCTAAAATAAGACAGTACTGGTGAACTCACAAAGTACATCTGTAATGCCAAAAAGAGTTTTGGTTAAAGCTCTATTCTATAATGGTTCATAAAACCTGAACCTTCTACCGGTATCTCCCTCTTCCTCCAACAATGCTTTACAAACTATTTAATGATCATAGCATGATATTAGATTTGCATACTAAATTACCTTCATACATATCCTTCGCATCACACAGTTTTGCTACCATGTCATATATATTTTCCTATTGTCTCCTCGTCAAAAAGACCTAACAGACTAACTTTTATACCCTTACAAACAATATGCCTTATGTCGGCTTACAATACAAAATATATTCAATGTCACCCTTACACAATAATTACAAAATAATTTTACAATAAAAAATTTCAGATCCAGACTGATGTCGGCTTCACTGAAATGTTGGATGTTGGTGTCGGTGCTGGTGCCGGTGATGACCTTGAATACTCAATGTCGGTATCTATCGGTGTATGCCTCCAAATGTCGGTATATGCCTTCAATAGAATCTTGTTGCCATCAATGATAACATATGATTCCAGTGAGTGTCAATTTCCAACAATCTCCCCCTTTGACATTGATGACAACACTCATGTGAAAAATGGATTCTCTGCCGATTCAACTGAAAAATGAATCATGCTCCCCCTAAGCTGATTGACCCTTTCAGCAATATGCTCTGCCTCTCCTCCCCTTAGGATTACATACATATTTTTCACATACATATACTCCCCCTTTGGAATCAATGCCAAAGACCAGTGAAAGAATTGAAAGATTAATTATAGATTATTTTACCAGAGCTTGACCAATCTCAAAATTTCTAGGTAAGATTTCTCTAGCAATTGTACATTGGTATCCCAGCTAGTTTTGACTGTTCCAGATATGGATACAAGTCCAATCAATAAATGTGCTAGTGTTTCTTTCTCAGTGACTTCTGTTGGTGTGGGCTTTGCAAGCATATCCATATATTCCCTCTTATGTACACCAAGTGAATCCAATCTTGGACTCACCAAACCTCTAAGATTCCTTTCTCTCTGAATGATCTTGTCTCTTTCCATTTCAAAAGCAAAAAATTGGTTCTCCAAAGTCAAAATTTTTCCATGATTGGAAGTTATAAGTGAAGTTATTCCATCAAAGAGTTAACAATATTAGCTATCTTTTCATGTAATTCCTTTAACCTCTAATCTACATTAGATGTAAGAATTTGTATATTACAATAGACCCTATAGATGTTAGTACACTATTTCAAAGAATTTTCAATGAGTACAAGTTTCCCTTCAACTTTCCTCTTCTTTGTCTCAATAATCTGGTCAAAAGAAGCTTTCTTGGCCAAAGTAAATCTTTCAAGTGCCTTCTTGTTAGAAATATGTTGCAATAATTGATTTTTTTAAGATATATGCTTTGTTAGTGCCTTAAGCTTGTCAGAAGGGCTTGCTTCATTTTCAATCATACAATCAGGAATCAATTTATGCAAAACTATTATTGATTGATCTACTATGCCTTTATCTACAGATCACTCCTTCATTAGCTTTTGAGTAGCCATCATCATTAGCTCTTTGGGACACATCTCTATAATTGATTTCTTCTCAATTGGAGAAGTGTCAATTGCCAGAGGTTATGCTGGGGAAACTACTGCCAGTTCAGTATCCTTTTCCTTATCTTCCTTATCCTCTGCTAGTGAATCTCTTTTCTTCTTCTCTAATGCACAGGTGGCTTTGCCACTTAGTATAGTATCAGTTACTGTCAGTAGAGTATTATCTATAATATATCTCTAACCTGTACATTATCTATATTACCTTGCCCAGACTATACAAATGTAGTCTTTGCTAGTTTAGTCTGTACACTCTCATCAGTTTTGAGTTTAACTACCAGTTCACTCAAAATTTGAACTGAACTTTCCAAAATTTCTTTGCCTTTAGATTTGTTTGGAATGGTGGGAGTTGTTGCCTTAGCAAATTCTTCTTGAGAGGTGAGAAAATCAGGATTCTTTTGGAAGAATTTAGTCCAACCATCTTTGGGCTCATTTACTATCTCATTAACTATACCCATCATTAGGCCTATTTGTCGAGTTTTGCTACTAATGACTATTCTATTAGAAACATATATACATCTTTTAATCTCCTCATTATTTATAGAGTCACACATATTCAAAAGTTCAACTTCTTTGATTTCTCTATCCCTCCTAATTGAATCTAATCTCCTTGCATCTAACTTATTGTACAATGATAAGGGAATTTCCTTCAAAATCTCTACCAAAGCCTTTGTTGGCAAATGCACACTCCAATGAGACATTGTAGGTGATTGAAGGTTTTGTCATTGATGGCAACCTTACAATCCTATGACACCAGCAAGAAAATCCATCGGCAATAGCAAGGTCAAACTCTACAACGACACATAGACCACCGGCACCGGCAGTGAAAGGAAGCATACCAACACAGAAGTGAACAAGAATTTTGTTTGTAATATATTTTGTTAATTATTGTAAAAATCATTGTAAGCCGGCTTGGCAAGTTGTAAAATGACTCATATATATAAGAGTTCATTGTAGAACATTGTGGAAGTAATGCTAGAAGATGGAAGAAGATTATTAGGTGAAATAAGGCAGACCTATTATGTGAATTATAGGTTAAAGGTTTATGTAGAAGTAGAGCTATAAACCGGTACTAGATCTGGTATAATAGATGCTATTTTGAAGCAGTACAAGACATTGGATTTATATAATATATTTTGTAAGTCAGTGAGACATCCCATTTTGTAATTGAGTAGTGAGCTCTAGGTACTTGGCCTTCCTGCATGTGCAGGCCCCTATTTTAGCAGTAATATTCTCTTATTGGCCAGTAAGTGAATATTATGGGTCACAAATCCCACCGAGGTTTTTCCCACACTGGGTTTCCTCATTAAAATACTATGTTATGGTGTGTTTTTTATGTGGTTGCTATTGTCTCTATTTATTGCATTACTTTCTATTTACCTGTATACAGTATTAATATACTCTACATGTTTTAAGTTAAGAAAATCTTCTAACCGGTTAGATACTGATTCACCCCCTCCCCCCTCTCAGTATCTATGGGAATCCTAACAATTGGTATCAGAGCCCGGTCCTCTATTTTTAGAAGCCTAACAGCTTGAGGAAGATCTTAACACTGGTAGAGATGGAAAACTTGATGAAGCAATTAGAAGCAGCTCTCTTAGACTATGATGTAGAAAAGTTGAAAAATATCAAACTTGAAGATGATCTAAAGGCTGCATAGGATATTATTCAAGCACTTCAAGAAAATCTTACCATTGCAAGAAATAAGAGAAGAGAACTTTGAGAAAAGATGCAAAATGAGAATGACGAAAAGGAAACTCATAGTGATTTGATAAACAAGCTAAAATAAGAAAACATGACAACAAGAAATGAGATGCAGGATATGACTATGAGATTAGAGAATGAAAAACACAAATTCTTTGAGGAAGAAATAAAGAAGTGTACAAGGAAATTTGACACACTTCTACTGGAACTATGTAGTACACTGAAAGAATTCAAAACCCTGTACAGAGATACATGTAAAACTAACTTTTTAATAGTTGATATAGACTGGAAGATCAGCAAGATACAAGAATAAATAAATCAACTAGCTGACAATTTTATTAATTCATCTGATTCATTATCAGTTTTTGAGCAGAAAATAACAGGTTTTGAGGAAGAACTATTAAATTTGGAAAGAGAAAAGGAAAGAATAAAAGGTAAAGCTAAAGATCTTAAATGGAGACTAAGTCCAAAATTGTACTACCTCACCTCCTTAAGGAAATAAATATCTGATGCTTTGATTCAAGGACAGAAAACACCGGTAGAGAAAATGCAACACCTCACCAGTACAGTTTAGAGGACAGAGGCTGCAATAAAAGATAGCAAACAATTCATTGAAAGCCTGAATCTGGTTTTGGCAGATCTTTTTCAGATTGTAACCAACTGGTTACAAGATTGAAATAGTAAACCACACTCTATTGACACTTTGACAACTTTGTCATTGATGCCAAAGGGGGAGTAGTAGATATGAGAAAAATAATTAGCAAACGACTCATCAACTCAGGGGGAGTACACATATTCTTTTGGTACATAATTTTTTGGTAAGTCAATTCCGACAGATTCTTTTTGGATGACAGTTTTTGGATTTTTCTCATGAGTGTTGCCATCAATGCCAAAGGGGGAGATTGTTGGCAGATGCACACTCCAATGAAACATTGTAGGTGATTGAAGGTTTTTTCATTAATGGCAACCTTACAATCCTATGACACCGGCAAGACAATCCACTGGCACTAGCAAGGTCAGACTCTACACCAACACATAAACCACCAACACCGGTAGTGAAAGGAAGCATACTAGCACAAAAGCCGACAAGAATTTTGTTTGTAATATATTTTGTTAATTATTGTAAAAATCATTGTAAGCCGACTTGGAAAGTTGTAAAATGACTCATATATATTATTCACTGTAGAACATTGTGGAAGTAATGTAAGAAGATGGAAGAAGATTATTAGGCAAAATAAGGCAGACCTATTATGCAAATTATAGGTTAAAGGTTAATGTATGAAGCAGAGCTATAAATCGGTACTGGATCTAGCATAGTAGATGCTATTTTGAAGCAGTACAAGACATTGGATTTATATAATCTATTTTCTAAGTCAGTGAGACTTCCCATTTTGTAATTGAGCAGTGAGCTTTAGGCAGTTGGCCTTCCTGCATGTGCAGGCCCCTATTATAGCAGTAATATTCTCTTATTGGCCAGTAGGTGAATATTGTGGGTTACAAATCCCACTGTAGTTTTTCCCACACCAGATTTCCTCATTAAACTACTATGTTATGGTGTGTTTTTCATGTGGATGCTATTGTCTCTGTTTATTGCATTACTTTTTGTTTACCAGTATACAGTATTAATATGCTCTACATGTTTTAAGTTAGGAAAATCGTCTAACCGGTTAGATATTGATTCACCCCCCTCTCAGTATCTGTGGGAGTCCTAAAAGCCTTCTTATATATGTCTAAATAGAACATAATTGCTTCTTCTATTTCATTTTTCTCATTATATTTTAAATCTTCATAGAAATTTGACACATTCTTCAACATTCCATCTTTAGTTATCTCATCAATCAATTCTGCACAAGTCATTAGGGGGATGATGGTAACATTACTAGATTCAATTGCTTCATCTATCGCACTCTTTTTCTTCTTTATGGGGGTTGCAAGAGCGGACGTAGTAGGCTGCCTCTTCTTTCCCGGAGGTGTGGGTGCAGTTGTTACATTTCTAACTAGCTTCCTCCTTGGTTCCACCTTCTTCTCCTCTACCAAAGGCTTGTCTACTTTCTTCTTTTGTACCCTTCTGAATGCAAGAGGTTGATTATCCTTTGGATTAGAATCAAAAGTGATAGAAGAAATGAATGTCTCATGCTTCTTCACCTCAGGAGCACTAGCTACTGCTGGTTGATCTACTAGACTAGATCCAGAACCTAGTTTTGTATTTATCATGTGCATTACATCCTAAACAAATGCAGAAATTTTGTCTATCTTCTTTTCTCTTCTTTTCCTATTCAAACTAGTTTTAACTTCAAAAGTCTTCTCCTCAGTAGTGCCAAAGTATTCAGCCTTATTATCCAAAGGAGCATCAATCAACATTTTAGCATATAATTCCAATATGTTGTCATCTATCTCATAACCCAATTTAGTGATCCATATAGTTCTAGGTTCCACTGCTTCCATCAGTGTCTCATCTATTTTTACCATAAAGAAAATATCGATGGAGTATTTCGCCATAATGTTTTTGGAAATTCTCTCCCTTAGTCTCATATTTTCCTAAATTTTTTTGAAGTAGCCCCATAGCTTCTCATCCCTGTTACTACCAAGACCGGTGATTGCTTCTTTTATCTACATACCTACCAGTATGTTATGAGACCAACACTTCTTTCCCAAACCTGATAGCTCATTCATGAAGTATAAGATCAAGCAGACAAAAAGATTGCCAAACCTGAAAGTTCCTTTCTTAACCCCTTTGATCTTGCCAACATTAATCATTAACTGACTCCTCAACCATTCACACAAATCATACTTTTCATTATTATTTATCATTTGATAAGCAACATGGATGCAAGAACTAGGAACAAAGTTCAATCAACTTGATTGAGTTACCTTATAGCCGATTATCATGCTGGAAAATTTCACATCAGTGTCTTTGATGGTGTTGACCCTCATAGATCTTCCATCATGGGCTGCACCGGTGAGCTTCTCAACCACAGTGGTGGAGATCTTCTTTCCTGGTTCCTGTCCAACTTTAGGTAAGTCGATGACTGCTTGAATAGATTATTTGGTAATCATATGGGACTAGCCCATCCAGATGAATTTGTTATGGACCCTACTCAGAATATATTTGATCACTTCATCCTTGAATTCCAGAATATATAGAATTCTGGTTAACCATAGATCCTCAATGATTTGATATTTTGGTTTGATTGTACCAAAGCTGCCTAGTATCATAGATTGATACTTCCCCTTGATTTCCTTAGTGTGTAAATCCTCCAAGGTGCAGTGAATATATGCCCTAACATCTTCTTCATAGACCACGCCATTGGGAACCCTTGAAAATATTCCAGTAGAATCTTCCTTCATAGAAATTTAGGGAACTTCCTTGAAAACAAGCCTAAACCTATCCTTGACCTCAACAAAAGTGGGATTCTCAATGAAAGTAGGAGAAGATGATGATCTGAATGCCATTTCAAAGAAATACCTGGATAATAGTCGTTGGTTGAAGGGTTTTGATTACTTCTCAGATGACTGCTGGAAATTATTTTGAATGTCTTTTCTAGCTCTTGATCGCCTATGATTTTCCTTTGCTTTGCTCAGGTTTTCTCGAGTGCTAGGGGAGTGAAAATCAGTGCATTTTCTCTTTTTATCAGCGAGTAAACCCTAATTCATCACTGTCATAAATTCACAGTGATGTACCTCACCAGATATCGATTTTATAGTTTTATGCCAGATAAACTTCCATCAATGATTAATACCACTCTCTAGATCTTTTCCAAGGAATATGCAAGATTTGCAATGAATTTGCCAACCCATAAAGCGTATGCCTCAATTACCAGTTGAATCTCCTGTCAGTGCAGGAATGCTCTTGTTCTACTGGTGGAGTTATAGGTGAAGTTACCGGTGTAGTTGCATCTCCACTTAGTTCTTCAGATTTTCTAACCCATCTCTTGGTGTGATCTTGTTGTATTTCATCTACCTTCTACTTTCCTTTCTCAATTGCTTTATCATTGTTAACCACTGTAGTCTTGCTTCTACAGTACTTAGCAATATAACCGATTTTGTTGCATGCATAACATGTAACATTGTTCTTTTGAATTGCTTTGACATATCTGGTGTCATTCCTTGACCTATATTGATTATCCAAATGACCAAACTTTCCATATGCATGACATTTGACATTCATTCTGCAATCTTCAGATTGATGACCATATTTCTTGCAATTTGTGCATTGACCAGGAACTGAATTGTAGTTTTGATTCTCTATTTCTACATTGTCTAGCCATATGCCCAAATTTATTACAAACAAAACATCTACCATTGAATTTGTAAGCATTAGATTGCCTTACTGATTTCCTCTGGTATGATGAGTTTTGCATACTAGTTGTCTGATCTTCATTTGTAGTATTGGAGCTTTCATCTTGTACAAATCCAAGTCCTCTAGAATCTTCACTCTATCTTTGTCTTTTCAATAAATCATCCAACTATGCAGCACTAATCCTGAATTTTTCTTTATACTCACTTGCAGTAGTCAGTTCATCTCTTAGAGTAGTTATTTGTCTTTCAAGCTCTTGTTCTTTATTCTGGGAGTGTACCAAACCAGTTCTCAACAGATTATTCTCGTGAGTCAATCTGTCACATTCATCAAATTTGTTTTTCAAAGATATAACAAGATTTTCTTCCTTCTTTTTGTCCTCAATATATTTTGATAACCTCATAGTTAGGTCTTGCATTTCATTCTTCATGAGCATGTTAGCTTGACTCAACTTTTGACATTGTTCCTTAGGTGTATTTTTCTCTTCATCATCTTGGTTTTGCAAAAGTTCCTTTTTCTTAGCTTGAGTTGATGATAACCTTTCTTGCAAAATAAGAATGAATTCATTAGCAGAATTCAATTCATCTTGCAATTTCAAGTTCTTCATCCTTTCAGCATCATAGTCCTCAAGTGCCATCTCGAGTTTCTTCTCCATAGCCATGTTCAATGATTTTGGTTTTAGGATCTTCCTCAAGCTGTTAAAATTCCACTGAGATACCAAGCTTTGATACCAATTGTTTGAATACAATGAACCCAAGAACACTAAGAGGGGGTGGGGGTGAATCAGTTTTCTACCGGTAACACAAGATTTTAATCTTTTATAACATATATATATATAAACCGGTAAATGAAGAAATATGTAACATGAAGTAAATAAACCACCCACATGAATGAACACCATAACACACTCAATTTATACATGGAAAACCTTAAAGAGGAAAAACCATGGCGGGATTTGTGACCCATAATATCAATTCACTAGCCATATGAAAGATATTACATAGCATGGGGGCCTGCACATGTAGGAAGGCACACTGCCTAGAGCACACTGCTCAACATAAAAGAGTATCACTGACTACAAGCTTTTGCTGAAATAAGACAGTACTGGTGAACTCACAAAATGCATCTGCAATGCCAAAAAATGTTCTGGTTAAAGCTCTATTTTGTACAGGTTCATAAACCCTGAACCTTCTACCGGTATCTCGTCTTCCTCCAAGAATGCTTTACAAACTATCTATGGATCATAGCATGATATTACATTTTCATACTAAATGACCTTCATACATATCCTTCACATCACATAGTTCTTCTACCATGTCATATACATTGTCGTGTTGTCTCCTCATCAAAAAAACCTAACAGATTGACTTATATACCCATACAAACAATATGCCTTATGTTAGCTTACAATACAAAAGATATTCAATGTTGGCCTTACACAATAATTACAAAATTATTTTACAATAAAACATTTCAGATCCAGAATGATGTCAACTTCACTAAAATGTTGGATGCTGGTGCCGGTGATAACCTTGAATACTCAATGCTGACATCCACTGGTGTATGCCTCCAAATGTCGATATATGCCTTCAATAGAATCTTGTTGCCATCAATGACATCATATGATTCCAATGAGTGTCAATTTCCAACAAATATAACATTTGATACCAAATACTTTGAAATATATCAGAGTAGGAACATGACCAAACCATAGCTCATAAGGGGTCTTACTGATATCACCTTTATTATGAACTCTGTTGAATGTATAAACAAAACTGTAAATAACTTCTCTTCAATGGATCTTCAGAACATTTCCTTCAATCAGTATAGTCCTTACAACATCCAAGATGGTTATGTTCTTCCTTTCAACAACTCCATTCTGCTAAGGGGTCCCTAGGAGAAGATAATTGTCTTCTAATTCCATGCTTCTCATAGAATGAATTGAACTCACTAGAATAGAATTCTCCACCTCTATCAAATCTCAAACATTTCACCTTCAGTCTAGACTCAGTCTCCACCTTTCCTTTGAATATCTTGAATTTGTCTAATGCTTCTAATTTCTCCTTCAAAAAGACAACCCACATCATCTTGAAATAGTCATCAATTAGCAACATAAAATATCTATCTACCTGCACACTTCTAACATTTGTAGGTCCACATAGGTCAGTATTTACAAGATTGAGCAATCCATCAGATGTATACTACATTCTCTTGAAATAAATTCTTGTTTGTTTACTCAAGTAACATTCCTTACATACCAGATTAGTGGGCTTACCAATCTTAGGAAGATCTCTAACAACTTGTGTAGAACTGATCTTAATCATTGAATCAAAGTTAACATGATACATTATCCTATGCCACACTCAACTCTCATCAATCTGAGCAATCAAACAACTTTTCTCTCCAACATTCAAGTGAAAAATGTTACCTTTGGTCTTAGTTCTAGATGCAATCTCTATACTGGAGGCATTTAGGATCTTGCATTTTCCATTCTTGAATTGTAGATCATAGCCTTTATCAGCCATCTATCCAAAACTCAAAATATTATGCTTCAAAATTTCAACATACAAGACATCATCAGTTTTATGATTACCATCAAAATAAATAGAACCTCTACAACGGATCACACAAGCTTTGTCATCTCCAAATCTTACTATTCCACCATCATATCTTTCCATACTCATAAAATTTCTTTTATCACTGGTCATATGATGTGAATAACCACTGTCAATCACCCATTCATCCTTCTCTTCAACTTTAGCAGCTAAATCTTTCTCCTCAATAGAAAAACTAGTGGAATCAACAAGTACAGGTCCATATTCCTTAATGGCAAGAAATACAACATCATCTCCTTCTGATTCTTCATCTGTAACACCTTCATCAACAACATAATAATAGGTCTTCTGATTCCTATACTTCTGGTTAAACTTGTAAGGCTTATCATATTTGTCATGCTTCTCATATCTATCATTCCTATCAAGATTATCAAACTTATCATGCTTGTCATACTTAGCCATTCTCTCCAGGCATCTAGAAGCAAAATGCCCTATTTTGTTGCAAGATAAACATTTAAAAGACAATTTTTGATCATACTTACCAAGTCCTTTAGGCAATCAAGGCTTCAAGTTCATCCAACTCTCTTTCTTTCTCTTCCATCTCTCTTCTCTCTCTTTGATATCTAGATATTCTACACTCATTAGGGTTATACTTATGCTTTTTGGATATTGAAGTTGATGCTCTAAATGTTGTCTTAGAATTTCCATGTGATTCTCTAAACTTGCTCAACTCAAATGCAACAATCTTTCCAATGAGCATATCTCTTGTCTCTTTAGTCACACTCTAGATCTTGTCTATAGCAGCAACCTTATGTTTATAAGAAGGAAGTAAAGAACTTAGCACCTTAGCAACAATTTCATCTTCTTCAAGGGTTCCACCGACACACCTGATACCTAGGACAAGGTCATTCACCTTAGCCATGAAAGAATGTATTATCTCACCATCTCCCATCTTCAACATCTCATATTTTTCTTTCAAACTCTACAGCTTAGAAACTTTCACTTGTTTATCACCTTCATATAGGATTTCAAGTTTCTTCTAGATCTCATGTGCGGTTTGAAGTCCCATTACATTTGTCATCTCAGAATCAGTCAGGGTATGAAGAAATTCTTCCTTCACTCTAATATTATGTTCAACTTCCTTGATCGCATTAGCAGTAACTGGTCCATTCAGAGGAGAAGAATAGGCATTCTTTGTAATCTTCTAGTATTCTTCTCCAAGTCAGTTTAAGTGCACTTCCATCCAGTTCTTCCACATAGCATAGTTACTTCCATCAAACCTCACACTTTTCCTATTAAAGATAACACCTCCAGTTCTAGTTTCCATCCCAAATCTCCTCAAGTGGTTAAGCTTCTTCCAGAGGATCTAGCTTTGATACCAATTGTTAGAAACAACAATGAAGGAAGACTGAGAGGGGGGGTAAATCAGTCTTCACCAGATCTACAAACTTAACTATAAAAAATAGATTTGAAAAAATACAACACTAATAAATATAAGAAAATTAATAGCACAACACACAACACCAATATTTTGACGTGAAAAACCTAGTTACGGGAAAAACCACGTTGGGAACCTACCGATAGTAAGATGATACTTTGTAGTAGTTTGTGAAAATATTACAATGGGGAATGCACATGCATTCAAGCACACTTCCTAGAGCTCACTGCTCAAAAGATAATGACCGAAAATGCTCCAAACCTCAGGGAATTTTCATTGACTTACAACAAGATTTGGACTATAGTTCTAAAGAAATGAACTGAAAGAATAACATCTCCAAATGCCTGATTACAGTTCCGGTTAAGCACAATTGTCAGCTCTGCAACACCAATATCCACACAATCACATTACTAAAAGATGAATCCTTGTTCATATAAAAACCTCTCTAATAATGTAAACACAACCTCAATACCTAAAGTACATGACAATATCACCTATATATACAATTCATCAGCCTTCACAACAAGGTCAACTAAACCCCTCAACTCACAATTACAAAATTACATCACACAATACAAAGATCGACCACTAGACCAATATAATGATTTACATGACATAACATGGAAATCATGCCAAGAAAAACCGCAACATGCTACACCACCAAAAATACCGTATAACATGAAAACCATCACCGGTTCATAGAAACCACCAAAAAATTGCACAACGATTAATGGAGATCACCAAAAAAAATAGGACATGACTAGGAAACACTAGAAAGCATGTTAGAATCATGAGAAATAGCTACACCAACACTACTTATCAAATCTTCATCGATGAACATCTAAAAAGTCAAGAGCACAACCAATCAGCTCAACTATCACAAAGAAAGATAACTTGTAGAGTACCAAATCATGATCCATCTGAAATGAAGATACACAAGACCATCCCAAAAATATTCCAAAATCTCTACATAAGATTTGATCACATTGGAATATACCGGAAGATATACGAAACTCTGCAAAATAGTGATCAACAAAACAAAATTGCAAAACCGGATCATAAGATCTTCCCAATCTATAAACACCAAAGAAAACAATAGGAATATATTGACATCAATGAAAGCAACATATCCTAACAACAACAATGACCAACATTATCCAACATGATGGTGAATCTCTCTTGGTTAATGCTCTTCAATTTTTTTCTCTTGTTTTTTCTCTTGAATTTTGTTAAGATGTATATGTAGATTGAGCGTTGCTCTTCACTTTTCCTCCTTTTTTTCAAATTTTGTGATCTTTAATAGGATACTTGTTGCAGATTGAGCATGGATCTCTTTCTTTATAATTTATGTTTTAGTTAGGTGTTTTTTTAGGTTTGGAGCTTGTAAGAGCTATGCTCTCCTCATCCTGGTTTAGGCTACTTTCTTCTCCTCTAGGTTTACTTCTAAAAATAGTCATAGATGGAGCTAGGCTATCTAGGTTTTGTTATATTTTAAAACTTCCTTTTAGCTCCCTTTATATGTTTCTTATGACTAATAAAATACTTAAGAACTTGTTCTTTACCTTAAAAAAAGAAAAAAAAAAAGGTGAAAACTTTAATGACCTTAGTGAAATTTATGCCCATTTAAAAACAAATCTCTAATTTGGCCTATATTGGTGGTAGGAACACAATCCTTGGGTGACCCAACAATAGCTCATTAGTGGTGTTGGAACATTGGTAGTGCCTAAGTGGCACAAGTGCAGTTGGGTGATGAAATCATTTCTATATTTAAGACACATTAAAGTGATTTTTTCTATTAATTCTAAATGTTTCTAAAAAAACTCATGTAATAGGTAGTGTTCCTTAATGGGATTGGGATCTCATGTCATGGGGGCTAAGAAATTTCTAGTGATGGGACTCACCAACCAAAGGATTTCCTATCATGCATAGGGGTGGGTACAAGTCTTTGTGGACTCTTGCTCCTATAGATCTCTGCTAAACTTTGAATAAAATTTTAACAATAACACTTTCTCAATGTGTATTGTTTTAAATATTTATTTTCCTAATGATTACTTCTATAGGCCTATACAACCATATGAAAAGGATAAGGGGAAGATTCTTTTTAATTTCTAAGTGGCTAAAATATGAAAATTTTTAATGTCAATTTTCATTTCTTAGCCCTCTAGGATCCAATAGTGAGGTTTACTTTTTTCAAGGCATTAATAAGTGAAAGATCCTCTACAAAACCCACATTTCAAGCACATTCCAATAATTTTTTTGGCAAAAAAACTTAAAGAAAAATATCACACATTGAAATATCTTAGATTTTTTATACAATGCTAGGAATTCAAAATTCAAATTTATGCTAGATCTACTAAAAAAAAGGTCATAACAAACTTGGGAGATCACACATCCCTTAGCCATGAATAACTTTTTGATACATACTAATAATTATAAATAAAATATCAAATAAATTAATTAAGAACTATACACCATAAATTAGCACATTACACAAGATGTACATGCTAAAAACTCTTCAAGTAAAAAACCCCATAAAGCATCATTTTATTAAAATACTTACAAATATAATCTATCATAAAATAGAATAGAACTTGGGGGAACTCTTCCAATCCTTCAACATGGCCAATATTACCTCTTGTGCATGGTGATATAACTAACCATAAAGCTCCAAATTCACACACCTCTCAAGTGAGAGAGAACCTCTCTAAATATAGGAGGAAGGGTGGCTTTACTACTCACAACTTTTCAATAACCCCTATTCATAAATAATTAATAGTCTAATAGTTATTAGATTATAATTATTTCAAATGGGATATGCTTATAAAGCATATAATACATAAGGTTTATAGCCTTATATTAGAAAATTATATATTAATGTTATAAGGGTAGGATCCTTAATTAAATTATGTTCTAAAACTCCCCATTAATTTTAATAAGGGGGATCAGATGTCAATTTCAATAAAAGAAATAATAAAGTACCCGAGTAATGTAAGTCCTCTTTGACCAATGGACAGGAACACAAATATATGCCAACATGAATATCATGCATTCTGGACTACATGCAAGTCATCAAGATTGTCATAATTTATAATCTCATTATTTTAAAATTATGCTTTGAGGTCTTAGAAAAATAAATATTGGAGAATAATTTACAATATGCCCATAGGACTTGAGTACAAATGTGCCTATAGGACTTACTAATTCCTATATAGATATTATTTCATACCCATTAGGACTTTCTTATGCCTACCCATAGGATTTAGCCACTAAGTGTTGTCATTGACATGCATAACCCCTTAATGGCATCACCTGAGGCCAAGAATTGATTTAAATTTGGACAATACAATGTCTAAAGGTTGTATGCCTATTAGGTCTTAAATATAGGATTTAGCCGCTATGTGGTGTCATGTACACTCCCCTTAAATGGTATCACCTAAAAGGCAATCATTGCACAAAGGTTTTCAAAGTGATTACTATGATTATTATGATGAATAAATGATGACCAGTTGGTACCAAACCGGTACTGAGAGGGGGGATGAATCAGTATAGACAAAAACACTTTTTCTTGAACTAGTTTGACTAAAAACACTGCACTTGACTAACAAGCAATAACACCGGTCTAAACCAGATTACTGCCGGTTAAACATAGTAGGAATGTGAAAGACATAAACCGGTAACTCTTAGCTTTCCACACAATCTAACATCTTATTTCCACTTCACCCATATGCATGCACTAGTAATACATCAACAGAAATGTAAAGACTTACTGGTTCAACATGCTTTACCGCTTGACAAAAAATAACAAAGCATCACATGAAAAATAATCACACATAACACACATATTTTTTTGATGTGGAAACGCAACTGGGAAAAACCATGGTGGGGATGAATACCCACAAGCTGTTCTTTGAACCCTTTTGAAGTCTGCTCTGTTAGGAGCCTAGTCCAGTTAAAGAATTTACAATAGCTTCTGTTAGGAATCGATCCTGCTAGGGAACACCCGGTTAAGGGATGGCTAAAATACCCAGTTAAGGGTTAAACCTTGTTAAAGGTTACCTTGTTAGAGGATTTTAAGAACTCAAAGATTTTGAGTCACCCTGTTAAAGGATTTACAACAAGCCGGTTAAAGCCACCCTATTAAGGAATTTTCCAACAGTTGAAGTGGTTAGAGGTCAACAGGTATTACAATGATCTGGTAACATCACTTCAATGCCAATGCAGATCCTCTTTAGTTCCCTCCTTCTGCAATCACACTCTACAAGTATCTATTCTCTTATATGGTCTGGCAAGAATTTTGTATCTCTGCACTTAGATACACACACAACATTTGCCAACAACCTCAACATGAAAAACAACATCGACCTTATAGGAAATAGATAGGTCGGTAGCATAAACCCTAAACCCTAAACATTTAGGTTAAGCAATTCAGTCAGTTCAATCCTGACCGTTAATCACACTACATCAAATCCAACAGTCTTGAACAGATATCAAGACATTCTCCAATACTCATTCTTCATCACTTCTAGGAGGTTGATAACCCATCACGCGTTCTCTATCATTTATAGAGACTTCACATATTCCCGAGGTAGATAGGATCAATCTCCTTCATGCAAGATCCTTCATGCGCACAAGGCTGACGTGGCAACACAATATGTTCTTCATTATAATGCTAACTCATCACACGATGTCATCGGTTGAATCACACAGGCTTGGAACACTTCAATTGGAAATCCTGAAGCTAAGACTACCAATTGGTAGTCATACCATATGAAACCTTGATACAAAACATTCCATATACCGGTTCACATTCCAACATATCGGTTCACTTGGACAAACATACTGCTTCACTTTTTCATATATACCAATTCACAACATCATACCAGTTCTCTTGCAAGTTACTTACTTCAATATACTGGTTCACTCTTCATCATATTGACATCAATGACAACATACAATATCATCATGTCATCATACTTTGGACATATGCCAACAATCTCCCCCTTTAGCATTGATGGCAATATACAAAGATATCTCTCTCCTTCTACTTCACATTTTCTCCCCAATACTACAGATATCTTCTTCACTTAAAATCTTCTCCCCCTTTGACAACAATGCCAAAGTGGAGGCATACACATCTATGTTCCACTATGCTACTCCCCCTAAGGAGTAGCATCCTTCAACACACCAATCCTAAAAAAGATATATCAATGTAAGTCTTGATTGATGTGGAGCACACACCTTTAGTTCAAGTCTTGAAGGGGAAACACCCCTAATTCACCTCTCAAATAGGTAAATGTAGCCTTCAGTAGAGGCTTGGTGAATATGTCTACTAATTGCTCCTTACTGGAAACATGTTCTAGTACAACTTCTTTGTTCTGAACCTTCTCCCTCAATAAATGATACTTGAGCTCAAAGTGCTTGGTTCTAGCATGTAAAACCGGATTCTTGGAGATGTTAATCGCACTTGTGTTGTCACAAAATATACTTACCGGTTCAGATATAGGAACTTTGAAGCCATTTAATACATACTTCATCTAGATTGTCTAGGTACAGTTCATAAATGCTGCAACATACTCTGCTTCTACTGTAGACTGAGAGATATAGCTCTGCTTCTTACTCATCCATGAGACTAGTCTTCCACCAAGAAAGAATGCACCATCACTTGTGCTCTTCCGGTCGTCCACATTACCAGCCTAGTCAGCATCTGTAAACACTTTCAGGTTGAAATCATTACTGTATGGATACCATAATCCATAGTCAATAGTTCCCTTCAGATATCTCAGAATCCGCTTGATTGCTACAAAGTGGGATTCTCTTGGGATTTTTTGGAACCGTGCAATAATGCCCACTACATGTGCAATGTCTGGTCTGCTATGTACTACATAGTGCAATTTGCCAATCATTGATCGGTATTCTTTCTCATTTACCAACACTGAGTCATCCTCCTTTGATAGTTAGCAACTGGTCACCATCTTTGTACCAACCAGTTTGCTATCTTCCATGCCAAAAGTCTTCAACACCTCTTTGACATACTTGGACTGAGTGATAAAGATTCCATCTTTCATATGTTGAATCTGTAGTCCAATGAAGAACTTAATCTCCCCTATAAGTGACATCTCAACTAATTTTTCATCTCATCTGCAAAATCATGACTCATCTTGTCATCTCCTCCAAAGTTTATGTCATCAACAAATACCTCACAGATTAGAATCTGATCTCCTTCCAACTTCAGATAAATATTGCCATCTTCACTTGTTCTCTCAAATCCAATCTTCACAAGATGGGAGTGCAAACATTCATACCATGCTCTAGGTGCTTTCTTTAGTCCATACAAGGCTTTATGTAGCCTGCACACCATGTCACTGTCTTCTGATAGGGAAAACCCATTTGGTTGCTCTATATACACCTCCTCTTCTAGTATTCCATTCAGGAATGCAGATTTTACATCCATTTGATATACTTTGAATCCCTTGAATGTTGCATATGCAAGAAGCATATGAACTCCTTCCAATATGGCTACAGGAGAAAAGGTTTCTCCATAGTATTCTCCTTCTTCTTGAGCATATCCTTTGCACACCAGTCTGTCTTTGTTTCTTACCACTATGCCATCTTCATTCAGCTTATTTCTGAAAACCCATTTGATGCCTATGACATTTTTATGCTCAGGTCTGGGTACCAAAGACCATGTACCATTATTTTCTATCTGGTCAAGTTCTTCTTCCATTGCCTTGATCCAGTCTTCATCTTTATGTGCCTCTTTAAATGTTTTAGGCTCAAATTCAGAGATCGTGCAAGAGTTTTTTGTGTCCTTTCTTCTTGTAAGAATTCCTGCATCCTTGTCTCCTATGATCTGCTTTGGATCATGATTCAGCTTTACATACCTAAGAATGATCTTAGTTGTTTCCTCTTGATTTTCTTCTTCATCCTCATCTTCATCAGCATCAACATCTACCAGTGTAGGAGCACTATTACTAGTGCTAGTTTGTTTTGCAACCGGTTCCCAGAAGGTTACTACCGGTTCATCTCCTACTTGCTCACTGTCAGTTTCCTCAGATTTCTTAGAGGTTTCATCAACTCTAAAATTGATGCTTTCAACAATTCTCTGAGTCCTATTGTTGAAACATTTGAGAGATTTTCTCTTTGTGGAATACCCTAGGAATATTCCCTCATCACATTTAGCATCAAACTTTCTCTGATGTTCACTCCTCTTGATATAACATTTGGTACCAAACACTCTAAAGTAGCTTACCACTGGTGTCTTACCGGTCCAATACTCATAAAGTGTTTTATCCTTACCATTTTTGATGAGTACCTGATTCATTGTGTAGACTATAGTGCTCATAGCTTCTCTCCAAAAGGTGTGAGCAACCTTCCCTTGGATCAACATAGTTCTAGTTGCTTCAACCGCAGTCTGGTTGTTCCTCTCTGCTAGGCCATTCTGCTATGGAGTCCAAGGGGCAGACAGTTGCCTCTTGATGTCGTTCTCTTCACAATACTTGTTGAATTCACTGGAAGTGAATTTTCCTCCTTGATCAGTTCTTAAGAACTTAATCCTCTTACCGCTTTCTTTTTCAACCAGTGCTCTGAAGGCTTTGAACTTTCCAAATGCTTTAGATTTTTCCTGACCCACATCATTCTTGAGCAATCATCAGAAAGAATCATAAAATACCTATCTCCCTGCACACTCCTAGTTTTCATAGGACCACACAAATCAATATGCACAAGATTAAGTAAATTGTCTGCAGTGAAAGATTTACCTTTGAAGGTTGAGGAAGACATTTTCCCTAGTTGACACTCTTTGCACAAAATATTTTCTAGTTTGCTCAGCATAGGCAATCCTCTAACTGCCTTGATCTTACTGGCCTTCACAATATTATCAAAGTTTACATGGCAGAGTCTCCTATGCCATATGCATCTATCATCAAACTTAGCCATAGGACATGTACTGATATTTGCATTCAGCTAAAATAGGTTACCTTTGGTCTGCATACCGGTGGTCACTAGTTCACCACTCTTACCTTTTAGTCTACACACTCCATCTCTGAATTCCCGAGTGAGTCCATTATCATTCAATTGGGCAACACTCAAAAGGTTGTGTCTGAGACCTTCTACCCAATACACATTGTCAGCACTGCTTTTTCTATTCAGAGAGATGGACCCTCTCCCTTTTACCATACATGGTGCATCATTACCAAAATGAACCACACCACCATCATACTCTTCCAGAGATAGAAACTTACTCTGGTCACCAGTCATATGGTGAGAACAACCACTATCAATAATCCACTCATTAGAATTATCAAATCAGAAGACAAGAGCCTTCTTGTCTGACACATCTTCCTTGAGTGCTACAAACACAATATCTTCACTTTCTTCATCTTCTGATTCCTCTTCAGTGACACCTTCATCAACTACTACAAAATAGTTTCTCTGGTTTCCTCCTTTGAACTTCTTGAACTTTTTTGGTTTATCCTTGTTATCACCATTAGGACAGTTTACAGAAATGTGTCCTATCCTATTGCAAGAAAAGCATTTCAAAGAAAGCTTACCTCTATATTTACCGGTTCCCTTAGGAAGTCTCTTGGCAAGAAGAGCTTCAAATTCCATCAGGATCTCCTCATCATCCATTTCTCTACTTTGTCTTGGTTCACCACTGGTGCTAGCTTCTTTGCCCTTTCTAGATGGTGCAACAGATGCTCTGAAGACTGATTCAGTCTTTTGAATAGTGCCATCATAACTATTTAGCTCATAAGATGTTAACTTTGCAATGATGGAGTCTAGGGATACCTTTGTCTTGTCTACAAACCTCAACTCCTAAATAGAAGCAACCCTTATTGCATAGACTGGTAATAAGGATCTCTAAACTTTGCTAACAACAGTGGAATATTCTATTTTACCACCTGCACTCTTGATATCTCCAACAATAGTTTTGATTCTTATTCCATATTGTTGAATGGTCTCTCCTTCAACCATCCGCATGTCTTCAAACTTTCCCTTAAGTCTTTTCTTCCTTATCTTGTTTCACATGCTCATCACCACCATAGATATTCTCAAGAGCATCCCATACTTCTTTTGGATTTTCTTTATCCTGAACATCAGTAAACTCAATGTCAGATAAACTGCTGATTAGAGCTTCCATGACTTGCCCATTCTCCTAAATCTCTCTCTTTTGATCATCAGTGAGAGTACCAATAGGGATAACATAAGAATTCTCAACATAGCTCCAGTGTTGAGTACCCATGCTTCTAATGTATATCTTCATTTTGTCCTTCCATATTTTAAAGTTGTCTCTGTTGAACTTTGGACCTTCCCTGTTCATCATTACAGTAGGATCTTTACCTCAAGAAGTTAAGCTTACAACACAGAGGGCCTGGAAGATGCTATGATACCAATTGATGAGTAAATGATGAACAATTAGTACCAAACTGGTACTGAGAGGGGGCGGGGTGAATCAGTACAGACAAAAACACTTTTCCTTGAACCGGTTTGACTGAAAACACTGCACTTGATTGGCAAGCAATAACACTCATCTAAACCAAATTACTGCTGGTTAAACATAGTAGGAATGTGAAAGACATAAACTGGTAACTCTTAGCTTTCCACACAATCTAACATCTTATTTCCACATCACCCATATGCATGCACTAGTAATACATCAATAGAAATGTAAAGACTTACTAGTTTAACATGCTTTACTGCTTGACAGAAAATAACAAAGAATCACATGAAAAAGCATCACACATAACACACATATTTTTTTCACGTGGAAACCCAACTGGGAAAAACCATGGTGGGGATGAATACCCACAAGCTATTCTTTGAACCCTTTTAAAGTCTACTCTGTTAGGAGCCTAGTTTGGTTAAAGACTTTACAATAGGTTCTATTAGGAACCAATCTAGCTAGGGATCACCCAGTTAAGGGTTAAACCCTATTAAAGGTTATCTTGTTAGAGGATTTTAAGAGCTCAAAGATTTTGAGTCACCCTGTTAAATGATTTACAACAAGCCAGTTAAAGCCACCCTGTTAAAGGATTTTCCAACTGTTGAAGTGGTTAGAGGTCAACAGGTATTACAATGATCTAGTAACAACACTTCAATGCTAATGCAGATCTACTTTAGTTCCTTCCTTCTGCAATCACACTCTGCAGGTATCTATTCTCTTATCTAGTCTGGGAAGAATCACATATCTCTGCTTTTAGATACACACACAACATTTGCCAACAAACTCAACATGAAAAACAACATTGACCTTATAGGAAATAGATAGGTCAGTAGCATAAACCCTAAACCCTAAACATTTAGGTTAAACAATTCAATCGGTTCAATCCTGACTGTTAATCACACTGCATTGAATCCAATAGTCTTGAACAAATCTCAAGATGTTCTCCAACGTTCATTCTTCAATGCTTCTAGGAGGCTAATAACCCATCACACATTCTCCACCATTTACAAAGACTTCGCACATTCCTGAGGTAGATAGGATCAATCTCCTTTATGCAAGATCCTTCACACACACAAGGCTGATGTGGCAACACAATTTGTTCTTCATTACAATGCTAACTCATCACAAGATGTCATCGGTTGAATCACATAGGCTTGGAACACTTCAACCAAAAACCTTGAAGCTAAGAATACCAATCGATAGTCATACCATATGAAACCTTGATTCAAAAAATTCCATATACCGGTTCACATTCCAACATATCGGTTCACTTGGACAAACATACCACTTCACTTTTTCACATATACCGGTTCACAACATCATACCGGTTCTCTTGCAAGTTGCTTACTTCAATATACTGGTTCACTCTTTAGCATATTGACATCAATGACAACATACAATATCATCATGTCATCATACTTTGCACATATGCCAACATATTATATATAGAATGTGCCCATGATCTTCACTATGATTTTACGATGGAAGTAGAGAGAAGTTTAATGATGAAATACTTTCACTTTAATAAGGTGCCACTTTCTTCAATGTGATTTTCTCTCTTTCGAAGTGATATTATTTAGAAAGAGTAAAAAAATAAAGAGGGTACTTTTACAAGTATCCAATTGGAAATATTTCATAAATCTTCAAGGCCATATTGATTTTTCAAGAGAAACTTCCATATTTCACCCTTTTGATTCAAATACACATAGAAGATAGTCTTTTTTAAAGTATTGCACTATCCATGTAATAGCACCTAAACCATATATTTTGAGGGCACAATCTTGCCAAAGAAGAATGAATATAGTTAGTAATGTATTAGTCAATTAAACTTGATTCTTGGTGAAAATACAAAACATAATATTATGAATTTGTCATTTCCCAAAGATCATATTGTGATGTCAAAAAAGGGGATCAAGTAGTTTAGGACCTAAGCCTACTTTCCTCCACACATTGGAATGTGAAAGAGCTTAAGGAGATGATTCACTTTGACTACTTCTTGCAAGAAAGATTCAAGGAATATCATTATAGTCTTATATTCATTTGCTACAATGAAGAGGAGATGTGCAAAATACAATGCAATGATCAACTATGCTAGGAGATGAACAAAGATGCAAAGATAAACTGAAAATGCAGAAACTTACAGATTTGAAACTAAATGACTTAGTACAAAGCTATAAAAGGAACTAAAGTGTGCACCTATCACTAGAATTTGATGCTAACTATGTAGGACTAAGGCAGCATTCCCTGGTCCCTGATACCACAAGAAACTGAACCTATGGAATCTAGGTCCTAAGAGTTTTAAAGCCTAAATTGCCAAAATATGCTGCAAAACATAGAGAACTAGGAAACCACACCCTGATCCCATAAAATTGAGATCTAACTTTGAGACTAAGTCTGCACCTATGTGTTCCATCGGTTTTGATTTCTGTGTGTTCGTCGGAATCCTATACCTGTACCTACAACTTGAAAATGGTGTCTAGGTGACTATGTAGGGTTTTTCCTTAGTCAAACACCTTATTTTGGTGATTTATGCCACAAATAACCAATAATGTATTGAAAATGTATGTACAAGAATCTTATGTGTATGCAAGATCCTAAATGAACAAGAAAGTAAATCTAGAGTTCTACCCTACACTATGGAGAGAAAACCCTAAATGATTGCAAATGTAAATATAAATGCTTCAATTCACAAATACAATAATGGCTCTAAAGCATGATTGTAAATCTAAAAATGAATGTTATGAATCTCATACAAAGACATGAAAATAACATGGGTAAGTGCACAAAGATGGTGGTCAGAAAAGTGGACACCACCCAAAAAAAACATGGAAAAACAAGCAGTGCGTATGGGCTTAGGTTTGTTGTTCCTGAGCCTAGAGAATGTAGTGTGTATGCGCTGCTTTTAGGAAAATGAGTGCATATGTGCTACCTCTAGGAAAATGAGCATGTATGCGCTACTTATAGGAAAATGTGCGTGTATGCGCTGCCTATCAAAAATAGTTTTAAAAAAAAAACTAGGTCCTATTTTCCCGTGAATAGCACGTTTTTACTTTGTTTTTTCTTCATTTTCTCTCCTAAACCATGAACGGGGTGCTAGATTTCTCCTCCAAACTATGGATCAAGGTTAGTTTTTGTTTATTTTTGTATTTCTTTCTTGTTTGTTCAATTTTTTTTATATTTTGAATTTCATTTCATTAATTTTGATTAGGTTTTTTCATTTTTTGTTTCAAAAACCAGATTCTTCTAATCCACAACAAGAACAACCAAATGCACCTCATGAAAACCCACAAGATACAGCCCCAATTCCTCCTTTTGACCGCACACCTAAAGCACATGAGCAATTAATTAATCAGTTAGGACAAAATACATCTAAAATCAATAGACTGATTGTTAAATTGAAAATATTCAAACTTGCGCATCATCAATCCCTCGCCACTAGCCTAGAAACATTAGCTAGTGGTGCCATAGTTTTTTCCACACAAATTACTAAATAGGGAAGCTTTAGGGATAGGTGTCGTCAATTCTATGCCGATGGGCTATCTTATGAGGGAGTGCAAAACAAAAATATTATTACACAACAAATATGTTCCCTTTTCATTGATCCCAAAACTAGTCAGTCATTACCTCTTAGTGCAAAGAGGTTTCCCATACATTGGTGTACCAATGTGTAGATGAAGAATATTTTTTGGCAGAGGTGGTGGATGGTCTTTGATGATCCACCTTGTAATAATTATGAGGTGCCATTATATTTTTTGAAAAAAGTATATTGTGAGTTTGTGCTCAATGTGCACCCAAACTATTTTGACATGAGAGAGTTCCATGGTAGAGGTGGTGGCTCTACCCAAGATAGACCTGGAGCCCATAGGTGATTACCAATAGAGAGTTGTCACCCCCTAGCACCCAAACCCAAGGTGCATCAGTCTGTCCCAGTAGAGATGAAAGAGTCGATGGAGCTACAAACTCTTCAGGTGGCCACAACATTGATTGGTGCCATCATTTAGTATGGGACATCGTTAGAACACCCTATTGTATTGGATGATGAGCCATTAGTTGCTCCAGGTGGTGACAGAGAGCCCATCCAGCATATGTGTGTCAGTTGATTGGGGATAGATGATGCAACTGGTGTAGATGGATCCTCATCTCATTTATGCATGATTTGCGGGAGTAGATGTCAGGCCCACATGAGTGAGGATTTTGTGCTAACAGATGAGTTGATGGACATGGTGTTTTCCCATGAGCGATAGACACAGGTGTGTTGAATTGAATTTATAGCATTTTATTTATCAGTCACTTTAAATTTGCAATTACATAAATGAATTTTCATTTATACATTGATTTAAATTGAGACAAATAATATGCATTTTAGGATGCATCAGCAATATCCCATACTCCTCCCCTAGTTACTATAGCTGCAACTTCAATGCCTGAGGTATAAATTTTGTAACATGTTAAAATAGAATAGTACACTTTGAATTTAAGAAAATACAAGATATACTAACTATCTTTAATGCTTGGTCCAATTTTTGGTTTGTAGGTGTTGACAGGGGATCAAATGTCCCAGATTGATGGCATCACTCTCTTCTTGATCGATTTTGGCCTACAAGGCTATACGGTATCATATTTTGTACAACCCTTTTTATGTATTGTTTTGATGAAATATGCAAGTCATTTCATTTTAGATTTTTAAAATTATGTTTAATTTATTATCTGTACTAATATCTCATGTTAATTTTATTTTTTTAGGGTATTCCCTCCGCATCTAGGGCTCGTCCTAGGAAAAAGAATTCCTCGAAGATGTCAGAACATGGGAAGAAGGTAATTGAACACATTTTTAGTTGTACAATTGTTTGAAAATGTTGAAATCAAGTATTAGTTGGGGTTTGTAGATTGATTAGTGTTTTTTTGTCTATTTTACATGTTTAGCGCCCATTGAGCTATGTGAATTTGTTGAATTCACCTGATTCGCCCGTGGATCAAGAGAGGGCAAAGGTATGTATCTCTACTTTATTTTCTTGATTTAATGTTTATATGCATGCGTACATGTAAACTTGTGATATATTATAATCTTATAATTTTTTCAAACAAGAAATATCCATACCTATTTCATCAATGGCGAACCCTCCTCCATGCACTGGAGAAGCATCTCAAGATCTGGTACACTTTTGTTTGATATGTAAAATTAATTGTTTTTAACCTACAATAATTATCATTACATTAATTGTATTTAATCTTTGAACATTTTTTGTATAGGTAATAGCGACAGTTTCTCCATCGATGGTGAGCCGTCCTTAGTCCATTAGAGAAGCATCTCGGGCACAGGTACATCATTGTTCTCTATATTATAGCTTTTAAGTGTTTTTGATATATTTATGTTAGTACATTGTATTAATTGTACATTTAATCTACAATAGATCCCTTCGTGGTACGACCATAACATAGATCCATTTAAGTATGTCTTCAAGAAATCTCCTAAGAGTGAAAAGGAGAGGAGAGTGAAAGCACATTAGCTCCTAGATTAGCTGATGAGGTAATCTACATTTCAATTGCAAAGAAACTATAGTTAAATGCATAGTTATGTTGTTAATTTTGAACTATTTTCTACAAAATAATTCTAACTTGGCTTTTGAATTGTGGTTTTGCAGCCATCTACAGAATTGCATACTGCATCGAAGAGGCTTGATTTTGATGATCCACCATAAGTTTAGGATCATATAGTGTTCATTTTGGTCATAGAATGAACAATACATGTAGATATATTCTACATTTTTATTGTATATCAATTTGGACATGGCATATGCCACATTTTTGTAATACTTGTATTGACTTGGCATACATGACTCTTTTTATATATATAAATGTCGATATTCGATCCAATAAATGTGTAATAAGTTCATTATTTTGTATTCATTGTATTTTTTGGTTGTCCTTTTATAAATTTAATTCATCATTTTCCTATGTAATCAACAATATGAATATAAACAACAAAAATATATGATACAAAACATTGCAATCATGGAATATGATTTGATAAAATTTCTAAAATGTTGAATTAACCCTACAAAACCTCTTGTATTTAGTTCATTATTGTGTATTCACTATATTTTGTGGCTTCCCTTTTATAAATTTAAATGAATATTTGCATATGTAATCAACAATATGAATATAAACAACAATATGTGTTTGGTGCGAGAGCGCCCTCACGCTCGCAATGGTCAAATTTTGTTCATCATGTGCACAAAATGACATCATGAGTGCATCCAGGTGGATAGGTTTATGCTAGGCATGCCCCTATCATTCATCCCAAAGCGTCAGACCATCGAGAGTCATACCACATCGGTGCGATCTCTCAAACGCCCTAAGTCCAAAACAATGTCAAAAATTGACAGACTATTTCTTCAAATCCAAGACACAAATGGTTGATCTATTTGAACCCATGGGGTTGCATCAGGATCCTCTACAATGTCCTATCTCGGTTTTTGATGACTTGGAGCCATTTTCAATTGGTAGCATTTTTTCGCCTGCTACAAAAACCGTCAGTTGCATGCAATGCAAAGTTGCAAGATTGGATAGAATTGATTCGGTTCATCGTGTGCACAAACTGACATCACAAGCACATCTATATGGGAAGGTTTATGCTAGGCATGCCACTGTCATGCATCCCAAAGTGCTGGAACGTCGAGAGTCATACTGTACCGGGGCGATCTCTCAAATGCCTTGAGTCCAAAAAAATGTCAAAATTTGATGGACTATTTCTTCAAATCTAGGACACATATAGTTGATTCATTTGAACCCATGGGGTTGCGTGAGGCTCCTCTACAATGGCCTATCTCATTTTTTGATGACTCAGAGCCATTTTCAATTGGTAGCATTTTTTTGCCTGCTTAAAAAACCATGAGTTGCATGCAATGCAAAGTTGCAAGATTGGCTAGAACTGATTCGATTCCTCATGTGCACAAGCCAACATCACAAGAATGTCCACATAGGAATTTTTATGCTAGGAATTCCCCTGTCATGCATCCCAAAGTGTCGAAACGTCAAGAGTCATACCGTACCGGGGCGATCTCTCAGGTGCCATGAGTCCAAAAAATTGTCAAATTTTGATGGACTATTTCTTCAAAACTAGGACATATATGGTTGATCTATTTGAACTTGTGGGGTTTCATGGGGATCCTCTACAATAGCCTATCTCGGTTTTTGATGAATCAGAGCCATTTTCAATTTGTAGCATTTTTTTGCCTTTTGCAAAAACCGTCAGTTACATGCAATGCAAAGTTGCAAGATTGGCTAGAATTGATTTAGTTCATCATGTACACAAACCGATGTCATGAGTGCATCTAGGTGGGAATTTTTACACTAGGAATGCCCCTTTTGTGCATCCCAAAGTGCTAAAACATCGAGAGTCATACCGTACCGGGGTGATCTCTCACGTGCCATGAGTTCAAAAAATTATCAAAATTTGACAAACTGTTTCTTCAAATCCAAGACATATATGGTCGATCTGTTTGAACCCATGGGGTCATGTGAGGCTCCTCTATAATGTGTTATCTTTATTTTTGATGACTCAGAGCCATTTTCAATTGGTAGCATTTTTTCGCCTGCTGCAAAAACTGTCAGTTGCATGCAATGCAAAGTTGCAAGATTGGCTAGAATTGTTTAGGTTCATCGTGTGCACAAACCGACATCGTGAGTGCATCTGAGTGGGCATGTTTAATCTAGGCATGCCCTTGTCATACATCCCAAAGCATTGAAACATCGAGAGTTATACCATACTGGTGTGATCTTTGAAGTGCCATGAGTCCAAAAAATTGTCAAAATTTGACAGACTATTTCTTCAAATCCAGAACACATATGGTTGATCCATTTGAACCCATGGGGTCGTGTGAGGCTCCTATACAATGGGCTATCTTTGTTTTTGATGAATCAGAGCCATTTTCAATTCGTACCATTTTTTTGCCTGCTGCAAAAATCATCAGTTGCATACAATGCAAAGTTTTAGGATTGGCTAGAATTGATTCAGTTCATCGTGTACACAAACCAACATCACGAGCGCATCCTGGTGGGCAGTTTTACATTAGGCATCCCCCTATCATGCATCCAAAAGCACCAGAACATCGAGAGTCATACGCTACCAATGCGATGTAGAGGTTGCTTGACAACTTTTTGACAATATTTTTGACAACAATGAATTTTTTTTCTCAAATTGTATCTAGTCTCAATCTATGACCCCTATGACCCAATAATGACTCAAATAATTCTCCATGATTAAAAATAATCAAGAATGCTCATGATTGACCAAGGACACATCACACATACTCAAAACATAGTCACAAAACATTGACACATAAAATAGTCACAAAACATTGTCACATATTATTCAAAAAATTGCCTCTAAATATGGTCAAATCAGCTCTTGGCAACACAATTTGTTCTTGGAACTTGTGCTATGGTATTGCGGTTCAATCTGAGCTATAGATCTTCCTGTCGATCTTCCATTGCCATAGATCCTTAACAAACTTCATACACGTTGTATCAATCAATTAATCATATCCAGCTCATCAGCTTCCTTCATTAAATAATGCATGTATTCATCCAATGCATTTTGTTATTACTCGGTTGCAACTCGGTAAATACTAAACTTCACTTGGTAGACATTCTACCTTCATTAACCAATAGTGATAACCTTAGGGTTTACCAACTAGGTTCTTTGCTCAGTAATATAGTATAGTATTAACCTTACAAACAATAGCATATGTAGGATATCAAAACAATTTAAATATCATGATCTCATCATTGTCTAACTCGGTAATCATTTCCCATTGAATAACTTATTCCTCCCCTTATTCATCACATTCTTTCTGTGTCTTTTACTGACATCTTAATTCTCTTCAAAACATACTTCTTAAGATATGGCAACATCATACTAAATCAGAAAATCAATTTCTTGACATCAATGACAAAATAATATTGTTAAGACAGTAAATATCCTTAATTAGTTATATCAACAACCTTTTCAATATCCTTATTGAAATGCCAACAATCTCCTTTTGTCTGTTATAATGCCAACAATCTCCCCCTTTGGCATTGATGGCAAAACCAATTGATTTGACCTAATTGATTTGGATTCGGATTGCTGTGAGATTCTGAAATGGTCTCCCCCTATCATCAATCTTCTCCCCCATACATTAGTCTTCTCCCCCTTTGACAACAATGCCAAAAAGAAAACTCATACATAATTTCTTCCTGTGAAGTAATTCCTTTGTTGTTCAGTATCAACTCAGTCTCAATCAGAGCATTGTCTACAATTCCTGTTCCCTGTTTAGTTTCCTGCACACCTTGAGAAAACCTCCTAAAGTGTGTAAATCAGCATCAACTCCTAAAAGGTATTATTTAGAGTCATCAAATTGATGCTTTCACCGAACTTGGTCAGTGAGTAGAAGATAGGGGTTGGACCCCTAACTTGCTTCTGAGATACTCAAAAGTGTCCCTTGGCAGTGCCTTGGTGAAGATATCTGCTATTTGTTCCTTTGTGCTAACATACTCTAGTACCACTTTCTTTTCTTGAACTTCTTCTCTAAGATAATGATATTTGATAGAGATGTGCTTTGTCTTAGAGTGCATTACAGGGTTCTTTGAAATGTTAATGGCACTAGTATTATCACAGAATATAGTTACTAGCTCGGTAACTTTCTCATTTATGCCTTCCAACAGTTGTTTGATCCATGCTATATTGGTACAATTCAATGCTGCAACAACATATTCAACTTCGACTGTTGACTATGAAACACATCCTTGTTTCTTGCTAAGCCAACTTACTAGTCTTTCTCCTAAAAAGAAAGCTCCTCCACTTGTGCTTTTCTTGTCATCTATGTTTTCTGCCCAATCAGCATCAGTATAAAATTTTAAATCAAAACTATTTCCTTTCTGATATAATAAGCCACAATCCTCAGTGCCTTTCAAGTATCTGAAAATTCTCTTGATTGCTGTCATATGTGTTTCCTTGGGATCTGCAGAAAATATTGCAACTATACCTACTGCATGTGCTATATCTGGCCTATTGTGAACAACATATTGCAAATTTCCAATCATAGATCGGTAAAGTGTCTAATCTACAGATACAGATTCATCATTCTTTGATAGTTTACAGTTGGTAGTCATAGGAATACTTACTGGTTTTGAATCCTCCATTCCAAATTTCTTCAAGATTTCCTTTATGTACTTGGATTGAGTAATGAAAATCTCATCTTTCATTTGCAATATCTGTAGACCTATAAAATACTTTATCTCATCAATTAATGACATCTCAAATTCTTTGCAAATTTCATTTCCAAAGTTCTTGCATAAAGAGTCATTACCACAAAAGATAATATCATCAACAAATATGGCTGAGATTAGTATTCCTTTGTCTTCATCATTCTTCATGTACATATTACTATTTTCACTAGTTCTTATAAAAACAATCTTGATTAAATAAGAATGCAATCTCTCATACCATGCTCTAGGTGCTTACTTTAGACCATATATAGCTTTGTTCAACTTACATACCTGATCTTTATTCTCTCCTTCAACAAATCCTTCAAGTTGTTCAATAAAAACTTCTTCTTCTAATATACCATTCAGAAATGCAGATTTGACATCCATTTGATATACTTTGAAATTCTTGTAAGCAGCATATGCCAACAATGTTATTACTCCTTCAAGTCTCGCCACAGGTGCAAAAGTCTCACCATAATCAATTCCTTCTTCTTGAGCATAACCTTTGCAAACTAGTCTTGCTTTATTTCGAATGACCTCACCTTTTTCATTCAGCTTGTTTCTAAAAATCCACTTTGTATCAATTACATTTTTGTCCTTCGGTCTTGGGACCAGTGTCGATGTGTCATTCTTCTTGATTTGATAAATCTCTTCTGTCATAGTATTTATCCAATCTTCACTATTAAATGCCTCTTTCACTATCCTTGGTTCAAATTCAGATATCAGACATGTGTTATGTCTCGATTTGTTCCTTGTCATCACTGGATCATTCTTATCTCCTATAATCTGACTTGATGCATGATTCCTTCTGACATACTTGGCTAATATAGGCTCGGTAGGCTTTGTATGATCTTCTTCATCAGTTGATAATTGGATATTCTCTTCATTTCCTTCAGTAATTCTCTTGGTAGGACTTGTTGGTTGAACATAGACAAATTCATCATAATCTTCTAGTTCCTTGGAATTTCCTTCATCATTTCTTTCTACAAATTCATCAATTTTCACATTTGCACTTTCTACTGTTTTGTTAGATGATTTGATTAGACATTTAAATTCTTTGCTTCTAGACGAATAACCTAGAAATGTTCCTTCTTCACTTTTCTAATCAAACTTTCCATTTCTATCATCTTTGTGAACATAACATCTACTTCCAAAGATTTTAAAATAACTTACATTAGGTTTCTTGTCATACCAAATTTCATATGGTGTCTTCAAAGTTCCTTTCTTTAGTTGTACTTGGTTCAGGGTGTAAACTGTCATGCTTATTGCTTCTCTCCAAAATGTTTGTGGCACTTTCTTTTCAATCATCAGGGTTCTAGCACAATCCACAATAGATCTGTTTCTTCTCTTAGCTATTCCATTTTGTTGTGGAGTTCTCAGTGCAGAGACTTGTCTTTTTATACCATGATCATTGCAGAATAAGTTGAACTCATCAGAGGTGAATTCTCCTCCTCTATCAGATCTAAGACATTTCAGTTGTCTTCCTATTTCATTTTCAACTCTTTCCTTGTACCATTTAAACATTTGAAAAGCTTCATATTTTTCTTTTAAAAACACTACTAACATCATCCTTGAATAATCATCCACAGATAATATGAAATACTTATCACCATAATAACTCTGAACTTTCATAGGACCACAAAGATCAGTATGCACAAGATCTAAAATTCCCTTAGAAGTGTAGGACTTACTTGTAAAGCTTGATCTTGTTATCTTACCCATCTGGCATCCTTGGCACATAGTATTCTCAGGTTTCTCAAGATTCGGTAGACCTCTTACTCAGTGCTTCTTACTTATTTTGATCAGATTATCAAAATTTACATGACAAAACCTTGTATGCCATAACCAGGTATCATCTATATTTGCATATAGACACTTATTCTGAGTTGAGTCAAGGTGAAATGTGTTACCTTTTGTTTGTGTCCTGATAGCTACTAACTTTCCATGCTTGTCATGAACTTTGACAATTCCTTTCTAAAACTCTATTCGGTATACTGTATTGTTTAGTTGTGCTACACTCAACAAATTGTATTTCAAACCTTGAACCTAATAAACATCATTACATTTAGCATTGTCAAGAAGTGTTATGGATCCTTTACCTCTTACTTGACATGGTGCATCATTAGAAAATCTTACATAACCTCCATCATAATCTTCTAATATAACAAACTTGTGTTTATCACCTATCATGTGATGTGAGCATCCACTATCTATGATCCAAGAATCATTAGTATTTATGTGAGATATTAAAGCTTTTTCTTCATACCTTTCTTCATCTGATCCATCTTTGATAGCCACATAAACAACTTCCTTTGTATCAGTTTCATCTGATTTATCATCATTAGATTCCTCATCAGCTATTAGGCATGTCTTTTTATCTCTTCTTCTGAAGTCTCAGTGTCCTCTATAATGATTATCTTTCTGTCTGTCATCTCAGTAATCTCTCTTTTCACTAGATTCTCTGTCAGGATAGTTAGAAGCCACATGTCCTATTTTATCACAATTGAAACATTTCAAAGGTAGTTTTCCTTTATACTTACCTTTGCCTCTCGGTAACCTTCTAGCTAATAGTACTTCAAACTCTTCTTGCTTCTTGATTTCTTCATACAGTTTGTGCACTTTTTCCATGTTCTTGTGAAATCTTTCACTTGCTCCACTGTGATCCCCTTCAGTGTACTTACTCATTCTATCATTGTAATCATCAGATTCACCAATATGAAAAGAACTGAAAGCAGATTCTACTTTGTTTACCGAAGACCCATTGTTATCAAAATTACTTAACTCAAATGCATGTAGCTTACCGATAGTAGCATCTAAAGAAACTGGCATATTAGGTACAGACCTCAATTCATTGATTGCAGAGACTTGGATTGCATAAGCTGGTAGAAGGGTTCTTAACAACTTACTTGTTATATCCTTTTCTTCAATAGTTCCACCTACTCCTTTGATTTGATTGACAATTTCTTTTAACCTTGTACTATATTGGGTTATGTTCTCACCTTCATTCATCCTCATAGATTCAAGTTGTCCTCTTAGACTATCCACTTTTGCTCTTTGAACATGTTCATCACCACCATACATAGATATGAGCTTGTCCCACATTGCCTTGGCATCATTGCAGCCTTCTAGATCATTAAACTCTGAGTCGGTCAATGCAGATGTTATTTCAATCATTGCTTGAATATGTTCTTTCTTTTCCTTTATCTCTTCCATTGTCAATGGATAGGTGGAAGGTGTAATCAAATAATTCTCCATATAATATACAACATATTCTCCAATTCCTGATAGGTGCAGCTTCATCCTTTTATGCCATGTAGAGAAACTTGACTTGTTTAGCTTCGGTGCATCCCTCTTATACATCTTTGGATCTTTGCCTCAAGTACCTTTAAAATTTTCTTTCGAAGTCCAAAGCTCTGATACCAATTGATAGTTCTGATAGTAATTGTTAAGTACAGATGCCAAGCTAACAAGATGAGAGGGGGGGGTGAATCATACAAACTTAAACTTCCATGAAATCAACAAATTCAACCTCGGTAACATATACTTCAGCAATGTAACCAAAAACTGCTAAACATGCAAACTTATAAACAGATAACATCACAACATATTCAACACTAGATTTAATGTGGAAACCCAAATAGGGAAAAGCCACTGTGGGATTTTGGACCCACTAAGAAA
Organism: Cryptomeria japonica; assembly: GCF_030272615.1. Taxonomy (NCBI): domain Eukaryota; kingdom Viridiplantae; phylum Streptophyta; class Pinopsida; order Cupressales; family Cupressaceae; genus Cryptomeria; species Cryptomeria japonica. The sequence continues at coordinate 739,930,448 of NC_081407.1, forward strand.
TATACTCTTCTAGAGTATGCTTGGTTAAAAGCAAATCCTATTAAAGATTACAAACACATTGCTAGATATGACCCAGTTAAGGGATTTCCCTCAGATTTGTTAGGATCTTCACTTTGTTAGAAGTGACCTTGTCAAAGGTTTTCAAACACTCAATTAGAATGTCACCTTGCTAGAGGATTTACAAATAAGACTGTTAAGTCTACTCAGTTAAGAGGTTTTCTGTCACTTACAAATAAACAACAGTAATGAGTATGTCTGCAACTTTGCATCTAAAATGCTAAAGTAGATTCTTATTTGCTCAATACAATCTAGTCATAGGACTTATCTTGTCCCTCTGCTGGGCTTCTTACTCTGTTATTCAAATAGGTCTTCAAGCTCCTATGCTTACACTTGCCCGCATGCATTGTTTATCAATAGTTCCTTATTTATAAACAATTTGCTAACCGCTTAATCTCCTCGATCACATTTCCCATGATCAATCTTAGCCATCAGATCTCCAGACTTGACTAGGTTCAGTGTATCCTTTGATCTGAAAACATTTTACCTTGCCTTGGAACTTGCATATATTTCTTGGAACTTGTGCTAGAGTATTGTGGTTCAGTCGGAGCTGTAGATCTTCTTGCCGATCTTCCATTTCGATAGATCCTTAACAAACTTCATACACGTTGTATCAATCATTTAATCATATCTAGCTCATCAGCTTCCTTCATTAAATAACATATGTATTCATCCAATGCATTCTGTTATTACTCAGTTGCAACTCAATAAATACTAAACTCCACTCCATAGACATTCCGCCTTCATTAACCGATAGTGATAACCTTAGGGTTTACCAACTAGGTTCCTTAGGGTTTACCGAATAGGTTCTTTGCTTGGTAACATATTATAGTATTAACCTTATAAACAATAGCATATGTAGGATATCAAAACAATCTAAACATCATGATCTCATCATTATCTAACTCGGTAATCGTTGCCCATTGAATAACTTATTCCTCCCCTTATTCATCACATTCTTTCTGTGTCTTTTACCGACATCTTAATTCTCTTCAAAACATACTTCTTAAGATATGGCAACATTAGACTAAATCAGAAAATCAATTTCTTGACATCAATGACAAAATAATATTGTTAAGACAGTAAACATCCTTAATCACTTATATCAACAACGTTTTCAATATCCTTATTGAAATGCCAACAATCTCCCTTTGTTTGTTGTAATGCCAACAGAAAGGAGAGGCTATAGGTATGAAACCCTAACTTTTTTCGGGTCATAGGCTGACCTAGAATCAATATAATTTTACAATCTCCTACATTCAAAAATTAAAATACCACTAAATCATGCTCCCAAAATTCAAGAAGAAAATGTTGGGACCTAGAGACTGCCTTTTGGTCCAACCAACGTTTTCTCAAATTTTCGGGGAAGAAAGATATCATGATTCTAAAGTGAATTCTAGGAGGATGTGGAGATTAAAGGTGTCTAGATATGTGAAATCAGGCCTTGAAGATTGGAATAGGACATAATTAGGATTTTTTATGAATTAATTAATTGGAAGAATAAAATAAAAAGGGGCCCACTTAGGGTAAAGGGACCAATTTTATGATGTGTAGAGGGATGGAAGAGGACTTTAACTCTAATTAAATTAATTAATAAAATTCTTAAAGGAATTTTATTTGCAAGATGCAAACACACTAAGACAAGTGCTAACCTAAGCATGTAATTGTACCACTCAATAACAGTGTACATTTTACTATCCTATACATATAATATTCCTCATAAATTCAAAAAATAATCTAATGATTAGTGGAAAGGAGATCAACATATATTTTCATAAACATAAATATGAATAATTAAATAAGTAGACATACTACTACATATAGTAATGATCCATAAAAAAAATATAAGCAAAAAGTAGGTGACTGAAAACTACATGTTATTTAGGTCAAATAATACTAGTCAATTAATGGCAAGTGTAAAACCCACCTAAAACTTTTGTGGTAATATAAAAGTGTGGTAACTTAGTTCTTAGCAATCCATGAGAATTTAAATTCTAAAAAATGAGATATAAATAAAATTTTGGAGGAGAGATTGGGGAAGAATAAATTGTAGATTAAAAAAATAGTTCTCTAATATCTAAAGGAATCAACATTATATTTAGGCACACAATTCAATGTGACAATATTAATATTTTTGATATTTTCAATTACTACCATTAATGTGATGTAGACAACAACTAGTGTGTAATCAATTAAGTAGAGTGATATTAAACCTTGATCTGAGAATGGGACTAGACAACTACCATTTTTAAGGAGATTTGAGCCACAACAATGTTTGTGTCTTGTCAGACATCAATTTATGTACAAAACAAATGCAAGCAAAAATGTATACATCTTTTTTATATTTAATCTAGTCTTCAATCAAACCATTCAAGTTTACAAGCTTGACATGGGTTTAAATTATAATGGTGAGAAGATTTATTATGCAAAATGGAAGATCATAAGTGGCCACTATTTGTATCATATTATCAAGGAATTTTTGTATTTAAGTTGAGATGACAATATACTTGATTAAAGAGTAATAACACAATCTCTTTCAAAGATATAAATTTTTAATAAAATAAAATGCATTTCCATCTCATTGGTTAATTTCTTTTTGTTTATCATTGAATGAACAAATTTTTATCTTATTGGCAAAGTTTTTGTTTTTCATGGAGCGAATGCCATTTTAAGCATCCCCCAACATAAAATGGACATAATCTAAAAAATATTGGTACTAGTATCCATAAATTTGGAGAAGGAAACTATTTTTGAATTGACTTCCAAGCTATAAATAATTCTAAGATAGGCTTTTGCATTCTTCCAAGTCAATCAAAAATGAGATGAGTAATTTGTCATGAGGTTAATCTATAATCTTATAATTTGTGGCCCATGAAAACTGGAATGCAGTGAAAGAGAATGCACTTGTAGGAGAGGAAACCTATGACATTATAGGCGTCAAGTTCCAAGGAGGGCATCTACAAACTAGATTTATTAGTGATCATTCAAAGACACAAACAATTGACTTGGTTCAAAAGAAGCAATTTGAGGACCACCTTGATCATGTCAAGGTTATGACTTCCATGATGGTTGAAAAAGAAATGGATAATGTGTATTGTGGACATTAATGATTTTAAGAAGCTTATAAACAAGATGATTCTGGACCCTAGTCAATCATTAAGAAAAGAAACATATTTGATTCCACTATATTCTCTTTGTTTTCTTAGGATTTCATCCTTAAAAAATATATTTAATATACTTGAAAGTTCTTTGTTTACAAGCGTACAATATCCTACTAAGTGGTGTAATAAGGTAGCCTTATAGATAAAATGAAAAGTAAATGACTTTTGATTTCTCCAAGACACCTTTTTATATCTTGGATTTTTTCCTTTTATATCATAGGGAGACTCACAATTTCATTATATCAAGTGTTCATTATATCAAGTGTTCATATTGAGAGAATAATAAGAATTTTCAAGGGTCTATCAATTGGTATTTATTGTCATTACAGTTATATAGACTATTTTTTAATGTTTGATATTTTTAATGGTGAAAGTAATATAATTTCTAATTTTTTTATTATTTTTATTATCATTAATATTGTAAATATTAAATATATATTATAAAATGTTTTGATTAATTAAAAACAGGTTTTTGGGAGGAACCCGAAACCTTGATTACATATCAGGAAAAAGAAAAAGCATTAAAGTGACTAGAAATAACAATGCCTGGACACCCAAACAAAGATCAATCCCTGAAAAACAAAAAGGGATCACAAACAAAGAGAACAACACAAGACAGCCAAAGGACAACACAAAGACAATACCAAGATAGCACAAAGATAGCACCGAGATAGCTAGATATTTCTTATGAGTTCTTCTGCATGTACCACCATCTGCTTCATATCGACCGCAAAGTTCTTCATATCATTGAGCTCTTTTTCCTTGATGCCCACCTGTTTTCGGGTGTTGGCCCTTATTCTCTTTTCATGAACCATCTTCTCTGTTTGTTCCTTCTCATCTTCCTTACCTTTGATCTGTTCAAATTTGTTTATCAGCATGTTAACATGATCAACAGTGGCCTTAAGGATCTGGAAATTTTGCTCTGAAATCTTTTTCATGGTTAATTCCATCTTATCCACCTTATTGACAAGGTCATTCAAGTTAATTCCCAGACCTTTATCATCTCTGATTTCTTCCATCTCCTTCACCTTCTATTCCATTTCTAGAATTTTAATGACCATTGCCTCAATAGCTTCAGCCTTATTAATGGCCACCATTAATTCTTTGACATTTTAAGAAAGAAGCTTCTCACATATGGTTTCCCTTTTGATCATATTGAGATCAGTCTTCAATTCACCAATTTCTTTCACCATTTTTCTTATGACCTCACATAAACCTTTGATACTATCATTTCCTATTGCGCCTTGGCTGACATTTTGATTGCCCCTGTTGTTCTTCTAATCTTCATTCTGCATTCTCTGAGTGTTCGGGTTCTCCCCATAGTCAGCTTCCTATATTTCATCTTCCTCCTTACTCTTTTTATTGTCCATTTTTTCAACCTTAATGTCCTCATCAGAAGAGACAATAATCTTCCTTTTCACCTTATTTATCCCCTTATTGATCTTCTTGCTCCTCTAGGTTTGCTTCCACATCCCCTTTCTTTTCTTCTCATTATGATTTTATCATCAAATGACTCCTCCTCAGAGTTTGAGAGGTCAGAATCCACAGTAGTCCCCTTGCTCTTTCCCTTGGCTTTCCCCTTGTTGCTAAAATCTTCAGTCTCACCCTCAGTTTTAGAATAAAGATTGAACCCACTATCCTCACTTTTAGTTTCATCATCCCTAATTTGTTTACCTTTACTGATGGGTTTCTCAATAATTTTCCCTTTCAACATCTTATAAACTGAAACCATTAAACCCTGGTGCAAGGCATGATCTTTTTGAGAATCCTTTTGCATTTCATGAATAGTATAATCCATAGAGAATGCGAGATAGTATGACAAACTAACCCTATCACCATGGTGAAAGTGGTTGAGAAGAACAAAGTGATGCCCATAAGACCTTGTGAATCTCCAGTCCAAAGTAATGAAGTTGATGGTAGCAAAGAACACAAACCTACACGACCTACAAGTGTGCTTAGGGGAATAGTAGGGATTGTCTACCTTAACCAATTTTCTTCTTTCTCCATCCATGACAGGAAACCTATCCGTGGCCTTGTCAGACACACTTCTATCTCTGTAGAATTTCATACCATCTTTCACCATACCCGTAGCTTCCACAATGACATCCTCATCCACTTACATCATCTGGGTGCCAACAAGAATCTTACCACTCTTCCAATTTTTTATGATGTTCTTCATAACTGTAGGGTCTTTTCCACAAAGCCTTTCCATAAAAACATTCAAACCTCCATCTTGAAGAATCTCCCATACTTCTTTGTTTTTCTTCCCATGTAAGCAAGAAGATGGTTCAAACCTCTGTTTATTGCCCCCCATTTTATCCTTGAATTCCCACTTCTTTTTTATCACAGCTCTGTTATTTTCTCTGTGATCTCTATGGAAAAACCTAACAATTTTATTGTTGCTATACAAAGCCACCCAGAATCTGTGCCAAATAAATATGATATGACAGATAAAGCAAGCCTCGTCACCATTGTGATCAATCCTGGACAAGTGAGAATAAAGCATTAGAGATTATGATTAGTTAAGAGACATAGTTTCATCTAGATCCGATCCAGTTCAAGTAATGAATTCACCTCATTCTTGAGATTACTCTCACCATAAAGGGTAATAATTTTGTCAGAGCGACAAGCCAGGTTGGCAGCCCAGTCAGCACATTTGTTAGCTTCTCCATAAGCATGTGTAAAAATACATATTTCAAAGGTTTTACTTATATCCTTCATAGTTTCAATGGCATTGTGTATAGACCAAGAAGGCGGGAAAATATTATTCAAGCAGTTAATCATGTTCAGAGAATCTCCTTCAACCCACACTTTTGTGCAGTTTGAATCTTTAGCAAGAACCAACCACTAATAAGCAGCAATGGCCTCTGCAACATGATTGGTTTGGTGACCTATAGGAATACATTTAATAGCTTTACATATTCCCCCTTCATATCTTAATACCACACCACACCCTGCCTTACTAGGATTACCCTTGGAAGCACCATCGAAATTGATTTTCATCCATCCTTGAGGGGGGCCTTCCCATCTCACCTTGTCTCTAGGATTAGCATATATGGTTTCACTCCCCTTTAATCTCCAATTCTTAAAAATGATGTTATCCCCTTGATCTTTAGGATTCATTATTCCACCTGTTATGTAGAGGTTCTCCACCATATTTCTTTTAATTTTCTCAAAAATAATTTGGGATTTTGATTCCTTATCTCTGAACACTCTATCATTTCTCTCTTTCCATATTCCCCAATAAATATGTGGTAAAACAAATTTCCATAGAAGATTAATTGAATTATTCCTGGAGGGGTGGAGCCAGGAATTGAAGACATCTTGGACAGCTTCAGGGAAAACCCAATTGATATTGAAATTGTCCAGGCATCTGGCCCAAATATTCACCGAGAAAGGATAATGGATAAACATGTGATTAATGGTTTCCTCATTCTGCATACAAAGATGACAAATACTAGGCAAACAAAAGCCTCTTATTTTGAGATTGTCAGTCATTAGAATCTTGTTTTGTATAACTATCCAAAATAAAATATTAATTTTGGGAATAAGACCTTTCACCCAAGCCTTAGCCCAACAAGGGCTTTCCTGACTAGAAAATTGCTGGAAATAAATAGAGGAGACAAAAAAAATTACCATCAATAGTGAGTTTCTAGATAAGCTGATCCTCATCATCAATCACCACCATAGAATTCATTATTTTATTTAGATGCTCAAGAGAAGGATCAACAATGGATAGGTCCTTCCACTGTCCTAAATTCCAATAGTCAGCCACAGTGGTACCAAATTTTTCCTTACACTGATCCTTAAACTTGCCCCAATTAGGATTGTCAATAAGGGGAGAGTCTAACAACCAAGTGTCTTCCCAAAATTTAATAAAATTGCCCCTCCCCACCTTCCATTTTACTCCTTTGAGTATTATATCTCTAGTTCTTGTGACATTTTTCCAGATGTTGGATCCAATCAAAATATCTTCAACCTTGAAGAAACTATGAAGGGTCAAAAGCTGTCTTTTGTACTTATTATCCCATATCAGTTTCCACTCTCCCTCAGTTTTATAACCTCTCCATATCTGCTTAGTTATGAGAAACTCATTCATATCCCTGATTCTTCTAAGACCAAGTCTACCTTTTCTTATAGGTTTGCACAACCTATCCCATGCAATCAAATTCATTCTCTACTTTTCCTCAACCCCAGTCCAAAGAAAGGTTCTTTGGATTTTTTGAATAGCCTCTGCAAACTTAATAGGAATTCTAAAAAGACTAATGGCATAAAGAGGAATACTCTGGAGGGTAGATTTCAGAAGCTAGACCTTTCCCGCTTGACTAAGCAAAGAGACTTTCCATCCAACTAACTTCTTATGAACTTTATCCACCAGAGTACCCCAAAAGGTATCAAGAGGAACCTTACATGAAGGGAGCCCAAGATAGGATGTAGGGAGATTCCCAATTTGGCTACCCAAAATAGAACTAATCTTTGTATGTCTTCTCTTTGGAGTATTTATGAAATAAACAAAACTTTTATACCAATTAATAAGTTGACTAGTTGCACTCCCATATCTATCCAAAGCTTTCTTTAGGCTTCTATAATCTTTCATAGAAGAATTACTCATAATAATTGAATCATCCACAAATTGTTGATGAGAGAACACTTGTTCTGTAGATGAAGGTTTAAGCCCTCTAAACTCTCCCTTCTCAACAAGATTTCCAATAAGTCTTCCCAAGAATTCCGCCATAATTATAAAAAGAACAAGGGAAAGAGGATCCCCCTGTCTGAGACCCTTGGAGGACTTGAAAAATGGTGAAGGAGACCCATTGACCAACATTGAGAAAGAAGTTGAGGAAACCATTTGCATAATAAGACAAATTTTTCTTAAACAAAATCCAAAGGCTGAAAGAACAATCTGCATAAAGCCCCAGTCAACTCTATCATAGGCTTTAGATAAATCAAGCTTCAAAAGAAAACCTTCTTTTTTAGCCCTAGAAAGAGAGTGAATGTTCTCATGAATCGTGATAATCGAGTCCAAAATTTGCCTCCTGGGGACAAACCCACTTTGCTGGGGAGATATGGTCAAGGAGAGGAAATTCAAAATTATAGAAGTCAAGACTTTAGAGAATATCTTGTACACGGAGTTACATAGACTTATAGGTCTAAAAAGATCCATGGAGTCAGCCCCCATCTTCTTAGGAATAAGAGCAATGAAAGTACCATTCAATTCTTTCAGAATTTGCCTAGCACCAAAGAATTCTTTCACCGCACCGGACACCTCCCTTCCAACAATATGCCAATACATTTGGAAAAAAAACATAGGGTAGCCATCCGGGCTCAGGGCCTTATTACCATCAAAAGAATTTACAACCTTCAAAATCTCATCATTAGTATGGATAGTAGTAATATAGGAATTGTGGTCAACATCCAAGATAGAAGGGATGCAATCCAAAATATTCCTTTGAGCTTGAGGGTCCAGATTCTGATCCTTAGTCAAAAGATTGGAGAAAAACTCTAGAGCATCTTTCCTCATGATATCTTCATTATCAATAATTCTGCCATTGACTTTAAGCTGAGAAATCTTGTTGATTTCCTTGTGTTTCAAAGTGGACATATGAAAGTATTTGGTATTTCTATCCCCCTCCTTCAACCATACATTTCTCGATCTCTATTTCCAAAAGGTTTCTTCTTTAGCTATGATATCATGATATTTCATCAGAATCTCCTCTTCAACCTCTCTAGAGACGTTTTTATAGCCATTATTTTGAATCTCATCTTGGATATCATTCAAATCTAAGAGAGTGGCAACTTTGGACACAAAAATGTTCCCAAAGGATTCCTTATTCCACCTTTTAACATTGTGTTTCACAGACTTCAACTTTTTAACCACCTTATACATAGCATTTCCTTCAACTCTAACCTGCCATCATTCCTTGATTTTGCTTTCAAGGTCCAGGTGTTTGGTCCACATTCTTTCAAATCTATAAGGGAAATGTCTCCTTCCTTGCTTGGGGTCAACATTAAAAGATATAGCATAATGATCCGACCTAGCCTTGATATGAGAAGATAAGGAAAAAAAGTAGGAATTAAACCAATCATGAGAAATTAAAGCTCTATCAAGCCTAACCTAAATTAAGTCTTCTCCATTCCTTCTGTTGGTCCATGTATATTTAACCCCTTGCAAGTCCAAATCATGGAGAGCATGGTTGATAATGAACTCCATCAAGTCCAATCTACTATCCATATTGGTTTGGCTTCCTCCCTTCTTCTCATTTTTCTCTTAGAGGGGTATTGAAATCCCCCATAATAATTCATCTATCTTCAACAAACTTACTTCTAATCGCAAATAGGTTCTTCTAGAAAACACTTCTGCCAGCTTTAGTGTTAGGGGCATACACATTGGTCAAGACCCATGAAGTACCTTCTTTCGGATGATTAAATCTAATACATTGTTATTTTGAATCAACACCGAGCCCTTTACATTATTCTTATTCCAGAAAGTAGCAATACCCCCAGAAGCCCCTTCAGAGCTACCGCCACTAACTCTTCCATTACTAAACATTTTGAGACATTCAACCTTTTCCCTAGACATTTTAGTTTCCTGAATCATAATAACATCCAAGTTTTGTCTCTACTCATACTTTTAATTAAGTCTTGTTTATAAGGATTATTCAATCCTTGAATATTCTAGGAGATAATCTTCATGATTTTTTAGAGATGCTTGCTTCAAAGATGGTTCTTTGAGTACCATCCACTAGATTCTTACTGGCTTCCATGGCCCTCTTCTTTGCATTAGAATATCTTCCAGGTGATGTGTGCTGAGCCCCCACATCCCCGAATCTACTTCTGGTGTTCTGGTAGTCTGATGGTTGTTATTATTATTATTATTATTATTATTGTTTTTACCTTTTCTATTTTCCTCCAATGTTTCAACCTCTTCCTGATTTATCCCAATCTTTCTCAGGGGCTTGTCTATGTCTTCTTCAATTCCCCATATTGGATCATTTTCCTCTGGGAAAGTCGACTTGACTTGAGCTAGACAAACCACCGATATCTCCGAAAGTCCTTGCCGAAGAACATTATCATGTTGAGCATCTTGAAATCAACTTACTTAATTTTCAAACCCTGAAGAGTTAGGAGCTTCTCCCTCCTCCTTATTGTCCGTAGTTTGACTATCTCCTAGATCTTTGCCAACATCTAGAGGCAATAGAAAGCACAAACAAGAGAACAAAATATATGATAGGAATAAACAATATTCTATAAAGATGCAAAATATGATCGCCTAGATCATTACAAGATATTCAATGATTGCCCGTACAAACAATGTAGATGAGCCTGGTTATATAGGCAAGACTATATGGATATGCAAGCACACAAACATGACATGTTACTCAATAAGAAACAAGGGTGGGTAGGAAATAGGTGTGGTAGGTAGGAGAAATAATATAATATTCCACATGAGGTGGAATGTAACAACAAGATAAGATAAACACCATAAAAGGTGTAAATTCTCCTACACACACTATCCCAATGTGCACACTTCCCTAAGTGTCTCAAATCCAAACTATGAAGAGATGCATTATCCTAAGTAAACTTAAGTAAGTTGTAATAATATCCAACATGAATAATTAATTACACCAACACCCCCCCTTAAGTGCAACTTAGGGGAATGCACTTAAGTCTACAATGCAACTAAGAAATGCAAGATGGGTCCCGACTACGAGGCCATGTTAGGTGCCCATGTACAAATGCAAATGCAATCTCCCACAAAGTGGGGAAAGAGAGAAAAACCCAATGGGAAAAAAATCCCCCCCAAAAGAGAGATGAAGAAAGCACACAATGCTCACAATGATGAATGAGAGAGAAGAAGAGACCATGAAGCCCCCCCTCAATGTTGAATCTCTTGTAAGGATGGTCTAAGATGTTGACCAAAAATACCTCCCCGTAAGGAAGAAAGAGAGCCAAAGTAGCACCAATAATGTCAAAGTGTGACTAAACTAGGTACCAAGTCGATGATGATGAATCACTCGCTGCAACAAAGTGAAGATCAGACATGGAGACAACCTTCTTTGAGCATCATCTGGATACTCGTAAATGGTAGAAATACTGGTACAATCTAAGTCTCACGGGAGCCATGCACAAATGTGTACAATCTAAGTCTCAACTGGAGCCATGCACCAAGTCTCACAAGGATATTCCTAATCTATGTGTACAAGAGGATTACATAAAATATGTCAACAATGACAAGATACAAAGAGGTGTGGCACTTTATGATAGTGCAAGTACAACATTGTTCATGCAAGAGCATACAACATGATAGTGCAAATCTAGAAACATGAAAATGATGCCACCAAGAAGCCTTGTAGAATAATGCAGAAAAAGATGCCTCTGATTGGGATGTGGCCAAGATATATAAAGGAGAATTGTACTTGTATGTTATGGAGTAAAGACATGATTCATAAGATTATCCTTGTGTATATATGTTTTTCATATTGAACATTCTCAAAAATGATAGAGGAATGTAATTTTATTAAAACTATTTATCTATTCTTCTAAAGAAAAATATTCTTTGAAAAAATATCAAATATTTATCTCTTGAGGTGCAAGCCCAAATGTTATCTTCTCTTTTTTTGGAAAATGTTGTCATTCTAATCATGCTACTCAACTAATGATAAAAAGGATTAACAATTAATAGTTATGTCACTTACTGAGATTTGTCGTATGGATTGTAGGAATTTGCATTAAGTCTTAAAGTTCAATGTATCTTTCAATATAACCTATAAAATGATTACTATAGCCTATCCTTCTTTGCTACCATCCTAGAAATTAGGATCTCAAAATATTAATCATTATAAATAAGATATAAAATAAATGGATTAATAATTATACACCATAAATTAACACATTACACAATATATACATGGGGAAAACCCTTTTAAGTAAAAAACCCACCAACCATCATTGCATTGAAACATTTACAAATGTAATCAATCATAAAATAGACCAGAATCTAGGGACACTCCTCCAATACTTCTACATGAACAATAATACCTCTTGTGCATGGTGATATAAGTCACCATAAAGCTCCAAATTCAAATACTTGTCAAATGAAAATAAAACTCATTAAATATAGTAGGAAGGGTGGCTTCACTATTGACACCCTTTCAATAACCCTCATTCACAAAAAAATAATAATCTTATAGTTATTAGATTATAATTATTTCAAATGGGATATTCTTATATAACATATAATATATATGGTTTAATAACCTTATATTAGAATATATATATGTGTTATAAGGGTATGACCCCTAATAACATTATGTTCTAACATAAGCACATTCTAGTAAAAAAAATTGGCCAAGCATTTTTCAAACCCTTGATCTACAATATATCTAATAGATACGCATACCTCACAACCCTAAATCTATAAAACAATTTACACAACAATATCATACATTCAAAAGTCTTAGATTTTCAATACATTTCCATGGATTCAAATTTGCACTAGATCTACTAAAAAAAGGTTATAACAAACTTGGGAGATCACATATCCTTGAGCCATGAATAACTTTTTGATACCACATTTTATGAAATAGTGCATAATAGCTAAATTTTTTAATACACATCCTCAAGAATCCCATGAGAGAAAAGATATACTTATAAGCTTAAAAATAACCATAATACATAGAACAAATAGAAAATTGAAAAGATAATACAAGATATACCTTAGGAAAACCCTTAAGAGAGAAAAACATAACCTCCAAAAGAATTGAATCTCCATGTATCATTCGATAAATAAAACATTACAATCTTGTTACAGGGTTTCCTTTAACACATCTAACATGCCAATCTCCTCCAATGCAATCTTGATGTTTCAAAGCATGAATCGATAGATCCAATGCCAAGATTAAAATATGCACTAGAAAGAGGAACTCAATACTATGACAACCCACTCACCTACCAAAACTTAACCACTAAAATATGTGATTTCAATTATGGACTTGAAATAAAATAAATAAAAATAACCAATGATGTAAAACCATGTGTCTTAAACCACAAGTAGAAAATATCAGTGACCCCTCATTTACTTTTGGATTCACAGATAAAATAACTAATTTAGTGTTACATGAAACTTTACAAATGGATCCAAATAAATATATCTAATATGACCAAACAGATATTATAGATACATCACAACTAAATATTTATTTATTTTAAATAGTTGAAATACTCCATGTTATACAAGGTGTACAACACATATTTCTAACATTTAACAAAGCTAGATCTTAGATGTAGGTATCATTAAATTTTAATTAAGGAAGATGATATTCTCAAGATAACATTTAGGACTTATGAATGTTATTATGAGTTTCTTGTGATGTCACATGATCTTAAAAAAGTACCACTTACATTCCAAAGTTTGATGAAGTCCATATTAATGAAATTTTTGGGAAATTTTGTATAAGTGTTCGATGATGATACATTTTTATTTATAGATAGTCATGGGATACAAATTTGTAGCATGCATATAAGGAATTAAAATTTCTCAAAGATCACAAGCTTTATGCTAAGCCTTCCAAGTGTGATTTTGTTCTCCAAGAGGTAGAATACTTGAGACACATAGTTTTAAGTGAAAGAGTAAATATGGATCATATAAAAATAAGGATATCATGCAATGGAATGTTCCCAAAACTTTATAAGTTAAATGTATTCTTGGGATTGAACAAACACTATAGAGGATTCATGAAAAAATTTAGTTGTATAGCATCACCCCTCCTAGCTCTATATTGAAGAAGCATTCTTTTGATTAGAATGAGTTAGAAAATGTAGCATTTGAGAGATTGAAAGAGGTTACATATACTACTCCAATTCATTCTACTATAGAATTCACCAAGGATTTTATTATGGAATGTGATGCTTCCAGAAGTGCTATAGAAGTAGCTCTCATGTAGGAGGGTTTCACATTGCTTTTGAGATCTATTAATAAAATGCTAAGGATCAACTCAAAGCCATTCAATAGAAGGAAATGCTATATATTCTTCATTTAACTTAAATCAATAAAGGCCATATCTAATGGGAAGACACTTCAAGGCTAATATAGATCATGATAGTCTAAAACATTTTTCAAACAAATCTTACCTTCTAAAGAGCAATAAAAATGGGTCACTAAGAAGTTGGTGTATGACTTTGACATTATATGCCAAAAATAATGAAGGAAAATAGTATTAAAAAATTATTATCTAGGAAAGATGAAGATTTATTGCATGTCATTTCACTATTACATTAAGATTGGGTATAAAAATCTAAAGTGATACAGTAATGTTGGTACAAGTAATATCATTCAATACTTACAAAGTGATCCTAGCAATTCTTATAGGTTTTTTAATCCAAGGGAAATGCTTTGTGGTATACATACAGAGTATGCATATCCAAGATTTCCACTCTTAAACAAAATATTCTCATAGAGCTTCATGGGTCTCTAGATGGTGGTCATTTGAGATTTTTGAAGATGTATCATTGAATCAAGCAAGACTTCTTTTAGGAAAGGGCTAAAAAGGAATGTTAAAACATTTGTGATTGAATGTTTAGTTTGTTTTTTAAAAAAAAGGGCTAAAATTAAGAAAGATGTATTTTACAGTCCTTATTTATTCCTAGCTAAAATTTGGAAGAGGTTTCCCTAGAATTTAACATAGGGCTTCCAAGATCTAAAGCTAACATGTCATCATGCTAGTGATGGATTGCCTTAGTAAATATACCTATTTTAGTGCAATAACATCACAAGTTACAAGTACAAAGGAGTAAGATTTTGTTTTTTAGAATATACAAAAGTTACATGGTATAGCTAAGGTTATTGCGTATGATTGTGATGCTATCTTCACTAGTAACTTTAATATTTTTTAATGATATAACTCTTTAAATAGCAAAGAGCTAAAAATGATATTGAACAACAAAGAATGATGAGATAAAAGATGTAAATTATTATTTAGTATATTCTTTAAAAGGTCATGTTATTCTTGTTTCATAATAAAATGGCATTCATTTCATATGAAATTTCGGATGAGTCAACAATGAAACAATGTCATATTGTCTCTTTAGCCATAAGAGGAATAGCAAAAAAACATTATTAATATGATTGAAATTAGCTATTAAAAAAAAAAAAACTTGTTTAAAAAAATATGAAAAAACAAAAAATATTTATTTTAATATATAAACTAAAAATTCAATATATAATTAAATAAGAAGTAGCTCATGAGTGGAGAGTTACTGCTGGAGGAACATGCTGGGCATGGCACTAATCATTGGGACATGCATAGTTACTACTGGAGGGAGCACTTAAGCTATCACTAAAGTTCGAACCAGCCACAGTCCAAAACAAAATTGAAAACGCACCAAGTATCAACAAAACAACCTCCATCGGGAAGTGGGAAAGCATGGCCCTCAACTAATTTGATCACAGGGTATTCGCATGGCAACTGTTTGATTAAATTCCTCAATTCTGATTGGGACGAAATTGTGTAGTAAACTCAGAAATCGGTCCCAAATGAACCA
The DNA here is from genome assembly GCF_030272615.1 of Cryptomeria japonica. Classification (NCBI taxonomy): domain Eukaryota; kingdom Viridiplantae; phylum Streptophyta; class Pinopsida; order Cupressales; family Cupressaceae; genus Cryptomeria; species Cryptomeria japonica. Next base: position 739,946,206 of record NC_081407.1, read on the forward strand.
CATGATGACTGTTTGACAAAATGCCAAGTTCTATGTAGTGAGAAGTTAGTGCAGAAGGACAGGGCCATTACACCCCATTAACACTAATTTTCAACACATTGCTCATAACATTCACATATCCAAGAAACATTTATTTGATAATGAATGGCTGCGGGGAAGCCTAGGGCACGGATCCGAATGACCAGTCGCATAGATTAATTTAGCATTCACAACTGTTTATATCCCGCAATGAGTTGAATTCCATGAGAATGCATCTTTTTGAGGAAAGGGGTGGCCGAAGGGAAGCCTAGGGCATGGCTACGGGGAAGCCTAGGGCACGGATGCGGGGGCATCTCTCAAGCGTGAGTTTGGAAGCCAAGTAGTTGTTGCATGTCTTCTACATCTCACAGGCTAAACACAGGGAAAGGGAAGGAAGTAGAAATGGAGCCGCAGATATCTAGAGATTTTGGGAACTTCCTTCACCAATATTTGACCTTTAGGCAATAGTTGAGGTTGGCTGCATCTTCGCTTTCAAGATAAAAGATCTGGATCACAAGGACACACAGAGGATGGTGGATGGTGATGGCATCAGGGGATATCTGAAGAAACCTCTAGGAATGGTGAACAGGCAGATGCGATGGGCAGATGGGCCATTTGACGATCATGATTTGGCTCAATTACAAACTTCTGATCATTCTCCTCAATGGGTTGTCAATGATGGTCGCTTCGTCATATTTTCACAAATTTATAGGTAATTTTGTTCCAAAACCTTCACGTTCTTATTATAAATCTTCTATTCCCAAGGCATTAATATTTCAGGGAATTTTGGGTCCTCATCCTATTGATCACCCAAAGACTCCTTTTAAGCATTTTCATTCCTTTTTTGGTTCTAAAAAACCTAGGAAGCATAGATATGTTTCGCCTCAACCACCATTCGACATCTGTGATGGCTCCCTGCATCCTGATGGTTTTTCCCCATTAGCTTCTTCTAGATCTCCCTCCTAGGATTGTAATCCTTCCCTCCCATCTTATGTCACCTGGCCAAATAACACTTTGGTTTCGAACCCTCACTTCCTTTCTTCCCCGAATGACATTCATGTTGCTAAACGAGCTCCCTTCCATCCAAATCCACTTCCCCATAACTCTCCCTTTGCATTTTCCAATTTGATAAGGGGTGATCTGCATTATTCTGTGCAGTATAAGGTTATATTCCCCGATTACATGATTCAAGACTCTATGAAGTTATTGCATTCTACTGCCCTCATTGGTAAACTTCTTTCTTCGGTTTATTTTGGTAAAAAGTTAACATGGGCAAAGTCTAATTGGGATGGTATGAAGGATTTATTTATGTTTGATAAAGATTCTCTATATTTCACTGTGATTTTCGATTCTGAAAAGTATAGGGATTGTGTGCATAAATTTAAAGGGTGGTTTTGTTTTGGGATAGGAATTTTTACCTATGCTTGGTCTCCTCATTTTGATATTCAATCAGCGAAGCCATAGTTTATGCCCTTCTGGGTAACTTTCCTAGGTCTTCCTTTGGAGTATTGTGATATGTATATGGTTGAAATCTTGGGAAACAAATTGGGCATTTTTATTAAGCATGATTTAGTTCCTTTCAAACGACCTCATCTTCCGGTTAGGGTTTGCTTGTTATTAAATCTGTCTAAACCCATTCCTTCTGAGATTACTATTTGTTCCAAATATGGTGCATGGATTCAGCCTGTGGTGATTCAATATTCGATCGCTATTCATTCTTGTGCTCCGTTACTTGGCCATTTCACCTCTCAATGTTGTGGTGATTCTGATGCACCTTTACAAGTTTGTTAAGATTTTTCATCTAATTTTTACTAATGTTCCCTTTTTAAAAGTAAGGATCGTTAGTCTTTAAAGAATCATAATGTTAAGGATTCTGCTCCTTTACCTCTTTCTGCTACATCTCTTGTTCCTTTTTCTAGATATACAGTATGTGATGTGCCTCCGATGGATTTTACTTTTCTTTGCTATCTGGCCGTGTTCTTCTCTGTTTTGTCTACCATTCATCAGTTTTGTTCTATTAAGTTTCTTCCTAGTCCTTTCAAGGATTATTGGTCTTCTGAATTTCGTTTTGAACCTTTTTTGTCCTCCTCTACGAGTTTTTTTCAAATTTCTTGTCCTTCAGTTCCGTTTCCAAAATTGTTGTTGCCTTCGAATGGTTGCACAAACCATTGTTCTATTAATTCTTCTCCTTGTTATTCTTTTGTGGGTCTAGCAGATGATACCAAAATTGTTCATAGTTTGATTTTTGATAGTGATTCTTTTTTGCCCATTCCAAGATCCCCTTCTTCTCTTTCCATTTCTGAAGAGAAGATTCAACTTATTACTTCAAATATTTTATTTTTAGTATCTTCTGATCTATTTGATGAGATTGTTGCAAAGGAATTTCCTGAATTTTCTTTTTCTTCTACTTCTTCCTCTTCGGGGCCTGTCCAGGATGGTTGTCATGTTTCGTCTTCTTAGCCAAATTCAATTGAAGGTGTGGATGCAAATCTTATTGATAGTCCTTCTTCAACTGTTTCTAATGTGTATGGATTTGATTTCTCTAAGAAGCTAACCTTGGAGCAATCTCCTTCTATTTCCCCCCTTATTGTTAAAACTCCTAAGAAGAGGGGTCGAAAACCAAAATTGGCTAAAATCAAGGAGGAGATTGCAGCTGGTATTCAATCCACTATTGTAGAGAAATTTTCTTCCCATGTCAAAACAAGGAGGGCATGTTGCTCTCCTTGTGACAAATGAGGATTTTATCTTGGAATATCAGGGGGCTTAAATGCCCGTGACAAAAGGGGAAGGATCAAGAAATTTCTTGATTCTTCAAAAGTGGACATCATCTTATTGCAAGAGTCTAAACTTTCTCAGGATTCTTTTGATAACATAATTTCCAAATGGTCCCTTTGGAAAGTTGTTCATGTTCTTTCTTTGGGTGCTTCTAGTAGTCTTATAACTTTATGGAATCCTAAATCAGTCAAAGTTGAGATGTTATCTTTTGCTTCTCATTGCCAGTTGTTAAAGGTTGACTGGTTTGAAGTCTCTTTTGTTCTATTTAATATTTATGGTCTAACTTCTCCTTCAGATAAAACCAACTTATGGGATTCCTTATCTGAATTATTTTTATGATATGATGATTTTTTTATTGTGCTTGGGGGTGATTTTAATGCTCTCCTTTCCTCGAATGAAAAAATAGGGGGTAATCCTACAACTTAGAAGGTTATTAATGACTTTTCTTCCTTTGTACAAAATAATGCGTTATTCGATATTTTCCCTTCTAATGGTTCTTTCACTTGGACTAATAGGAGATCTAAATGCCAGTTTGCCTCTCGCCTTGACAGATTTCTTATTTCCCTAAACCTACGTTTGAGCAACTTTTCCTTTTCTTCTGAGTTTCTTACCTCATCAGATTCTGACCATTTCCCAATTTTGCTCAATTTTGATAAATTGGATCATGTTCCCTCTATTAGACCTTCTTTTAAGTTTGAGAAAATGTGGTTCACTCATCTTCATTTTCTTTCTTTATTAAAGCAATGATGGATAAGTGCTCCATTTTGCAAAGGGACCAAGATGTTCCAGTTTTATTCCAAACTGAAATTTGTGAAATCTCAAATTATGGCTTGGAATAAATTGGTCTTTAAGAATATTTTTCATGAAAAAGAGGCAATTGCCAATGATTTGAAGGTTGTTAATGAGGAGATTATTAGACATGGCACTAATTCCTCCACTAATGATGCTCAAAAGAAATTGCAAGCTTACTGGGAGATCTTTTGTTCCCGTGTTGAAATCTATTGAAAACAAAAGTCTCGTGAGGTTTGGCTTAAAGAAGGTGACAGGAATACTGCCTTCTTTCAAGCTGAAACCAAGCTTAAAAGAGCTGCTTCTACAATTTTTAGTATTAAGGATTCTAAGTCTGGTTATGTCCTTAATTCAGATCAGCAGATTAGAGAGGAGGGGGTGTCTTTTTTTAAGGAGTTGTTATCTCCTTTTTCTCCTTCCTCCATGGATCATCATGTGGATTTTCTTTTAGATTCTATCCCCTCCCTTGTTTCCCATGAGGATAGTGAATTTCTTATGAGACCTTTTTCTTTAGATGAGCTTCATTTTGTTATTTTTTCCATGGCCTTTGACAAAGCTCCAGGTCCTGATGGGTTTACTATCTTGTTCTTTCAGAAATGTTGAGATTTTATTGGTTTTGACTTATTAATGGCTTTGGAAGAGTCTAGGAGGGGTGGGTATATCCTTAAAAAATTTAACATCACTTATATTGCCCTTATCCCGAAATCTAAGAATCCCCAAACTTTTGCTGAATTTAGACCCATTTCTTTATGCAACTCTATTTACAAAATCTTCACCAAGGCTATTTATTTAAGACCTAAAATTCTCCTTCCTCATATCATCTCTCCTCAACAAGGAGGTTTTATTCCGGGTTGGGAAACTCATGAGGGAGCAATTGTTGCTCATGAAACTTTACATTCCATAAATTCGTCCAATATCCCAGCTTTTGTGGTCAAACTTGATGTGATGAAGGCTTATGATAAAGTTTGTTGGGCTTTTTTGTTCAAAGTTTTGAGAAAATTTGGTTTCTCTGAAAGCTGGTGTAAATGGATCAAGAGTTGTATTTCTACTGCTTCATTTTCTGTCATCATTAATGGAGCTCCCTCTAGATACTTTTCTTCAACCCAGAGTGTTAGACAAGGAGATCCTTTATCTCCTTTCTTAATTATCATTATGGAAGAAGCTTTTAGTCGATTGGTTATTAAGTAAAGGGATCTGGGCTTTTGGCAAGGGGTATTAATTCCTAACTCTTATATGTCAATCACTCATAACCTTTTTGCCGATGATAAACTTTTATTTGGGTCTTCTTCTATTAAAGAGGCTACTCATATTAAATTTATTCTGGATACTTATACTGCTGGATCTGGCCAACAGATTAGCCCCCATAAATCCAAGATCTTGATATTTAATACTCCTCAGTTGGTGGCTAATAGACTTGTAAATATCTTAGATTTCCTAGTAGACTCTCTTCCTTCTACCTATTTGGGGATTCCTTTCTTTATGGGATCTGTGAAGTATTCTATTTGGAATTCGGTTATTGAGAGACTTAAATCTCGTATTTCTGCTTGGAAGGCTAGGTGGTTGTCTCTTTCAGGTAGGATACTTCTCATTAAAATGGTCCTATCTACCATTTCTAATTACTATATCTCAGTTCTTCAAGCTCCCGGATCAGTCATCTCCCAAATTGAAAAGATTATTCGATCTTTTCTTTGGAAAAATAACATGACAGAAGATAAAAAGATTCCATTGATTTCTTTGACCAAGATATCTCTTTCCAAGCAAGTTGGTGGTGCTGGGATTCATGACTTATCTAAAAGAAATAGGGCTTTTGGGGGCAAACTAGTTTGGTCTATGTATACTAAGCCCCAATCTTTGTGGTGCCAAATTATGCAGGCTAAGTATTTGGATTCCTAGAACCCTGCTAGGATCTTCACAATTTCTAATCCTCCACAAGGGTCTGCTATTTGGAACTTTATGATCTCATGTAGGGCAGTGGTCTCTAATTTTCTCTCCTGGCAGGTCCATTCGGGGGAGAATATTCTTTTTTGGAAAGACTCCTGGAATGACTTTCTCCCTCTTTCACAGCATGATTCTCTTGCTTCTGTTTCAGTTGTTCTTTCTCAATCATGGGGAGTTAGATTGGTTGATTATGTAGATAGTGTTGATCTATTTTCTCACAAGGTCTCATGGAAGGATCCCTCTACTCTACCATTGTCCTTGTAGGAAATTCAAAATTTTAAATTTGTTTTGCAAGATCGAGTGGCTTTCCTTTCTAACATCAAAGATCAACTTATTTGGTGCCCTTCTAAATCGGGAAACTACTCTGTTAAAGAAGGATATTTTTCTATTCAACAAATGGCCAATCAAAATGCTCCTCATCGTACCTTTTTGTTCTATTGGAATAACTCAGTATTACCTAAAGTTGGTGTTTTTTTTTGGCTCGCGCTGTAAAATAGAATTTTGACTAGTGATCATTTAGTCAAATTTAATATTGCAACCTCCTTTTCTTGTGTCTTATGTGGTAAAGCTCTTGAAGATGTCAATCATCTTTTTCTTCATTGTGAGTTTGCGAGTAGTTGTTGGCATTTTGTCCTACAAAAGTTATCTCTTTCATTCCCTTTACCTTTATCTTTATGGGACATGTTTCAATCTTGGCCAGTTTTGTATTCGTCTTCTCTATTTGCTTGTTTTTGGTTTATGATTCCCTCTTCAGTCATATGGGTCATTTGGTGGGAAAGAAACAAGCGCATTTTTAGATGTGACTCATCAGATTTATCGGTTGTTCTTGGGATTTTGGAAAGAAGTATTATTGAGCAAGTTAATGCTCATGTCCAGAAATATTTTAACATGAATTCAGAGGTCTCTTCTTGGGACAATTTTATGATCTCTTCTTGAAAAAGTATCATTATTCCTGTATCACCCGCCTTTCCAAGGATTCGGAAAACACCTTTAGACAGAAATTCCATAAAATGACATCCTCCTAATGCCCTTTTTTGTAAATTGAATTTTGATGGATCCTCCCGTGGAAATCTTGGTGATTCAGGAATAGGGATAGTTTTTCATGATCATTTGGGTTCTTTATTAGCATTAAAAGCTATGCCAATTTCTCCTGGCACAAATAATATGGCCGAGGCTTGTGCTCTTTTAGAAGGTCTTGTTATGGCTAAGGATTTGAATTTCAAATACCTTCATATTGAAGGTGATTCAGCTATTGTCATTAATGCTTGCAAGGCAAGAAAAGTTGATAATTGGCATTTCCGGTATATTCTTGAACAAATATGGACTTTTCTTGATACATTTGAGCACCTCATCATCTCACATGTTTATCATGAAGGTAATGCATTGGTTGATTGCCTCGCTAATATGGGTTGTGACAAAACTATTATTGATTCCTCTCGATTGGGGGGTGATTTGATGAGCTTCCCAAACCTATTAATTATAGCCTGTAGAGAGTTAAGGATTTAATCTTTCTTATTATATGATTGCTCGTTTATACGAGTTGATATTCTCTTCTCTTGGAGAGGTATTTCTTTTCATAATTTCATTTGGTTTTGATTTGAGATACTTTGCTTTACTTGATCATCACTTGGCATTCATTATTGATGAGTTGGTTGTTATTGATGTTGTTCGTGTGTTTGGTACTCTCTTCTGGTGCGAAATCTGGAGATATTTATTTTCACATTGGGAATCCGTCCTTCATATGTCATTTAAAGTTTGACATAGCATTGTTTTCATGATTATCTCTGTACACCGCTTCTTTTGGTTTGTCAGTTTTTTTAATGATATATCTCCTCTTTTTTTTCATTTTACAACATAAAAATTTTGGGCTTCATTTCTCTCTAGCATTTCCACATTCACCTCTTCTCCTTTGGCATTTGTTTATAATGGTGGACCGTAGATCTCATGTCGTTGGTGTTAGTCATGTTTTGGAACCTTGCGTTTCTTGTAAATTCTCTGTGTTCTGTAGTATATATATTTTTTGGTTGTAGTTGTTTTTTGGTGCAGGGGCATGTCAATTTTGATTGTAGGAGTTCTTTGTTGTAGGGCATTCAAGATATCCCAGGAACTTATTTTGTAAATAAGCTTGCATGCTCCTATTCTGTAAAACGAGCTTGCATGCTCCTATGTGTAAAAGAGCCCACATGCTCCTTTGCTAATCTCTATTTTGTAACTAGCTCTGGCTAGAGGATTGTTCACTACTTCTCTTCCATAATCATGTTGATGAGCAATGACTAGAGTTTTTCTTGCTGGTTCTTTTCCCTAAGAGCTCAGTTTGAACCAGTTTTTAAATATATTGTAAAAATTATTTATTATTAATAAAATATATCAAGTGACATTGCCACCTTGCCAAAAAAAATAAAATAAAATTATAAGATACGAATTGAGTTTTAAGTTTTTAATGATATTCTTTGTTAAGTAGCAAACAGATGAAACAACTAAACTAGACAACAAACAGCAATGAGACGAAAGAAGTAAATTATTTTCAAGTATATTCTTTAGAAGGCCAGGTGCGTATGCTTTTATATTTATTATTATTAAGTATATCCTTTGAAAGGCCCTTTGCGTATCCTTTCATATATCTTTTTTCACTTAAAATGGCATTTCGTTTCATAAGAGGATGAATTCATCGACAAAAAAGGAAGTTGGCGTAAGCTGTAAAACAAATGACATTATGCTCAAGGAGAAACGATCGTTGGAAAAGCCGTTCTTTGTATAGAGCTCAGCTGAGTATGTTTTTTTGTAATGTAGTAATAGCAATACATTTCCGCGCGCAGAAGAAACAATCTTCTTGTCTCTTGCGTTTATGTTTAACGAGGGAGATTACCATTCTCGACAAAAAAATCAGCTGCAATAAACAGACATTTTCAATAACGATAAGTTTATGGAACGCAAAATCCAAAATTCGATTGATAGTGCCCAAGTCTGCGCAAGTAGTGTTCTTGGTTTAAATAGTTACCTCCGTTGTTACTTGTCTCTGCACAATAAATCAACTTTGGCGATCTCAGAGGTTTATTTTTGTCGTTTTGACTGTTCACTCTTGTATAAATTGAACCCTACTCTCATAGGAAGGCGTACACAAGTGTTTAGCTCCTAAACGGTCACTTTTGAAGTCAGGTAGCCTAAATAACAGATCACAAAAGTTGAGATGGTTAGTTATTCCACCATGGAGCACTCTAATTCGTTTGTGTAGCTTTTTGAGGAGTATTGAAATATAATTTGAAAAAAAAAAAATCTGATTGAGATTGAAATTACAACCATGTGTACTTGTGACAAGCACGGAGATATATTTCATGTGTGTACGCATAATGCCGATAATCACTTTCAGTGTCTCGTAACTTATCCCGAGGCTCATCCTGATTATGACGAGCTGAATCGCTGGCCAGAACTTCCTGAGGTTTGTATTGAATTAATTGTCATTGGCCAGTTTTATGGGCTGTAGATTGGATTTTGTTTAGTTGACTTGTTGTAGTTTCCTCAGGTTGTAGAGGAGTTGTGCATGCTTGGCAGAATATCTGGCCCAGTAGTTGTAATGGGACTGCTTCTCTACTTGAGAGGCATGATATCCATGCAATTCTTGGGCTACCTTGGAGAGCTCGAATTGGCGGGAGGTTCTCTTTCAATTGGGTTTGCAAACATAACTGGCTATTCAGTTATTTCCGGACTGGCTATGGGAATGGAACCTGTGTGCAGCCAGGCTTTTGGAGCGAAACGGTGGAGTCTTCTCGGCCACTCTCTTCAGAGAACAATTTTTATCCTTCTCTGTGCCTCTCTGCCAATCGGTTTCCTGTGGTTAAACATCGAATCGATTTTGCTGTGGTGTGGGCAGGATGAGAGCATCTCCAGGATGGCAGGAACGTACGTTCTTTACTCTTTGCCCGATCTCATTGCTCAGTCATTTCTTCATCCGCTCAGGATTTTCCTTCGAACGCAAAGCTCCACCCTTCCGCTCACAGTTTCAGCAGGCGTGGCTCTTCTCCTTCACATTCCCATCAATTTTCTTCTAGTCGTGTATTTCAGACTATCCATCCGGGGCGTCGCCCTGGCTACCGTGTTGACCAATTTCAACATTGTTATATGCTTGGCATGCTACATATGGCTGTCAGGACATTACAAGGATTCGCTGCCGAGCCTGTCGAGAGAATGTCTGAAAGGGTGGACATCGTTTCTGAGATTGGCAATCCCCAGCTGTGCATCAGTCTGCTTAGAGTGGTGGTGGTACGAGTTCATGATTCTTCTCTGCGGACTGTTGTTAAACCCCGAAGCAACGGTGGCCTCGATGGGAATTCTGATCCAGACCACAGCGCTGCTGTACATATTTCCATCGTCGCTGGGCGTGGGAGTTTCGACGAGAGTGGGAAACGAGCTCGGTGCAAACAGACCGGCCAAGGCCCGCACGGCCACGATAGTGGCAATTGGAAGTGCGGCAGTATTGAGCTTCATGGCGATGAATTTTACAGTAGCAGTACGTCACGGGTGGGGTAGAATGTTCACCAAAGATGAGCAGATTCTTTCGCTGGTGTCGTCAGCATTGCCGATAGTTGGCCTCTGCGAGCTGGCGAATTGGCCGCAAACGACGGGATGCGGAGTCCTGCGAGGCACAGCGCGCCCGACTATGGGCGCAAATATAAACTTGGGCTCTTTCTATTTGTTAGGCACGCCTGTTGCTTTGATTTTGAGTTTTATGTACAAATTTGAATTTGTGGGTCTATGGTTTGGCATGGTGGCGGCGCAAGGCTCGTGCCTTATCCTCATGGTGTTTGTGCTACTGCGAACGGACTGGACTGTGCAGGCGGCGAGAGCGAAAGAATTCACAGCCGGAACCGCTGAATCTTCTCTGGAGCCGGCAGAGATACAAATAATTTGTAACCAAGCGACGGAACACTGTTTTTGTAAAAGATTATACATCCCATTTGAACAGACAGACACACATCCTCTGATAACGGTGGTTGTCACGTAATTTGCGTCCAATCCCTTTACTGTAATGGAGCAATTGCTTCGACATTTAGACTAGTGGGGTCAGTCAGAATTTAAAGATACTGTAACAGTTTGAAAACAAAAATTCACTAATTAACTGTAATGCACTGGAATACAAGGGAGATCTATTGCCTCCAAAATATTTCCTATATTCATGTTCAGGTCCTAGTAGTTCTGAGTAAATTGGATTTCCCTCTGTAATGACATTAGAAAAAGCATGTCTTGCAATCTACTCATGGTTGGCCTTGGCTCCATTGAGGTCTGTTGGCAAGATCGTATATGGCAGTACAGTTTTTTCACTCGGTCCAATTATTTTTTTGTTACTTTTCTGAATAACAATACATTTAACCAGTAAAATTCTGTATAAATTGTAGACTCTACTATTAATAATACCATGATATTGATTAAGAACGTTTTGGGCAAGAAAATTATGTAAAGTGTTTACAATTAATTTTTCAGATTACTGTTTAATCTAATTAGTTCAATCTTAAAATTTTATTTTGTTTTTGACTAAAATAACTGGGTTTCTCACAAGGTCCAAACTTTGGTACAAAGCACAAGGGTTATCAAAGAGGTAACTGGAAGAAATAGACGAGGAACAACAAAAACTGAAACTGACAGCCAGCAGAGCTGAAACTTAAACGAAACAACCCTCGAAACATAACAAAATAGCAAAACAAACATCACTGAAAATTAGTGATCCCAAAGGGACAATTTGTGTATTCAGAACAATAGGAGATTGGCTCTTTTTCTTGTGGTGAATAGTAGTCCAAGAAGAAACATCTTTGCCAGGAGAACTTGCCGGAGCAGAGGGGGAAGCACTAATAGAGGTAGTAGACGAATTACCCAGACGAGCCACCAAATTAGAAGAGGGACCTGAGAGTTCGGGGATAGAGAGTCAGGAACCCTAGAAGGCATCGGGCTAGCACTCGGGACACCCATGGAAGGAGCCTTAGGTGGAGCCACATGAGCATAAGTAGGAGCCCGAGTTGCCCAACCAGACAACATTGCAAGAGATAAGTTAAACAAATATATATTTTGTTAGATTCTATAAAGTTATAGAAATTAGTATTGATTTCAATTTGTAATTTTCAAAGTATATATATATTTAGAGAATATTGTTCTTCATGAGGTGAAAAGTGAATACCCTAACAAGTTTTAATCCTATTCTACATTGTTTTGGCATAAGTTAATGATCTCGATGGACTCCTAGGATTATCTAATGGAGATACATGTTGAGTTATCTGTTTAGGTTGGGTACTTAAAAGGGCTATTTATAGTGATGAATATCAATCAATTATCAAGTAACATTGTTATCCATCAATTTCTAAGAAGAAGCATTTAGGATTTTTTCATCACAAGGATAGCCTAACATATCTACTTTTTTCAAAAGATCAATCATTAGTCATCAATTAGCTTTCAACATCACCTCTTGTTTCAACATATAACAAAATTTTGCCTCTTATACTAGATCATTTCAATATTCATCCCACTCCATTCCACTTACAATAAGTCCCAAGTCTTAATCATGTGGGGCCATCCTAGCTACATTAGCATCACTTACATTATCTCTTGCTATCTTTTAACTTTTATAAAAAATCACTTAATCAAAAGAAAAGGCTTGCATAAAGAGAAGATCCTTACTTAGCAAGATCCTTACTTATCAACATCACTAGCTTTTTTATCACAGTAAAAAATATCAAGAGTCTCAGTTGTATGTATAGAGGGTGTGAAGAACACAAGGTCATATCTAGAGTCAGGGGTCATTACTGTAGTAAAATTTCATGTGGAAATTATAAATGTGCAATCAATTGGTATGGGATTGACCTCATACAAATTCTAAGAATAACCCCTTTCATGTTTCACTATTCAAGTTGATTTAGGATGGTATAGGTCAATAAATTGCACCTTAGTGATCAACTTACTCAAAACACTTATATTAATGTCAATAGGTCAATTTTCAAGTTCATTAATCACACGCCAAACTAAAAGCCATAACTTATCAATTGATATTGTACTGTGTGAGGTAAAATTGTTGATGACAAACTATTGCAAAACCACAAAGATCCAACCACAAACAATCCTAGTTCTACAATAAAACATTCACCATACACCAATGAAGATACCTAAGAATATGCAAATCAACAAATTGAAGAAATAATGCCATTCACATGCCAAGTAGGGTTTGATCTTCATTGTCACCTATCTCGATTGATCAAGTGTTTGATATATTAGCTCTCAGATTTTGTATGTGCACAATAATTCAACAAAGAACGAATTGTGGTTGTGAAGTCACTTGATTGCAAGAAGGCTTGATTGCATAAGAAGTATTAGCTAGGGTTGTGAAAGAATGAGAGTATCCTCTTATATAGAAGATACTCTAGAAAATGGAGGTATATAATTAAGAGGTGAGAAGATAGATGGTCGGCTAGGATTAAAGGGTAGGCATAAGAAATAATAAAATAATGAAAGGGGTAGGTAGAGGAAAATTAAAAGATAAATGACATGCGCATAGAAGCGAAAAAGATAATGAATTATTTAAATAAATAAAGATTTGTTTAACTAATGGAAGAAGTGGGACCAATTAAATAAATAAATTATTTATTTAATTTAGAGAAAAGATCATTTAAATAAATAAAAATATTTATTTAAATGAGGAAAGGCTTACAAGAGGATAAATGAATTAATTAAATAAATAAATATTTATTTAATTAATAGAAGACTTAGGATAAAATAATTAAATAAATAAAATATTTATTTAATTAAGCTAGGGAAGTTTTAGGTGTCTACATGTACCAATTCAATTCTCTTCATTTTCCTTCTCACTATGTATTAATGTACACTTTTTCATTCTTTGTAGTTAGAAGAAGAGACAAGAGAAGGATGATGTTGGAAATTTATTTAGTCTCAATTATTGTATAACAGTAAGCATAATTGAATTTTACAATTATAATTTGAGATCCATTATCAATTTGCTTTACTTTCCTCTATTGAATTGTATTTTACATCAAATTTATCTATTTTACTCATAGTTTTATTTTATATATAAACCATTAAGTAAAGAGAAAGGTAAAATTCTTCAATATTTTTATTCATGCATAGGAAAGCATTTAAACATGAGGTAAAAGAGTTGCAATGACAATATAGTAAAACTATTTATAACTTCAAGATAAGATAACAAACAATGTAATATAATAGCTACACTAATATTTTCCACTTTCCTCCATTCATTTATATTTTACATCTAATTTACCTATTTTATTCATGGTTTAATTTTATTTATAAACCTCTTAAATTCATTCAATTGATGTTGTCCACTAGGTCTTCTTCTAGGGCCTAGATCAATGGTTTAAATTACACACACTTCATATCATTTCTAAGTGGTATAATAGATTATCTTAGCTTTGTTTCTATTTGTATTCACTAACTCATGTAAGGTATAAATATAATAAATTAGTAATTAAGAGCCATAAATTCTTATGCATTTAATCTTAGAGTATACATAGGGTTATGAGTAGCCAAGTTGTGGCTAAGTAAACTCTAAGTTATTTAGTTATTTATGTCATATTAATGCTTATATGTATGATTACCTAGAAGTTGGTCTAGGTGAGACCATATGAATAAGTAAGGCATATATAGTAGGCAATGAGTCTTATTAGTACTTGTTGTTAGGATAATACTATTGCAATCAATTGCTCTCATTTTTGCTAACTCATTATTATTCAATGGTTTCTCCACCAATTAGAGCTAAAAAGTTTTTGTTTTGATATATTTTTAAAATTTTTATAAAGTCAAGATGCATGATTTTTAAGTTTTAAAATGATAGAAATTATTTTCTCCAATCTAATTGGCTTGAAAAATTTACATCTTATTACCGGATTTCACGGATCCACTATTTGAATGAATGTTTTTAGGTAATTTTTTAGGTAGGTTAATATAATATATTTGGTATGAAATTTTCTTATGAAATTTATTTTGCACATCAACCAAATAAATATTTAACAATTAATTTTGACTCTGTATTTCAATCTTTTAAATCTTTATATATATATATATATATATATATATATATGAATAATATTATTTTAGTTATCTTCAGATGCAATAAATTAATAATATACTAATAATTTAATAAATAACAACATAATAATAAACATATAAAAATTGTCCAAGGGGTTGAACTTACCTAGTTAAAACACTGGGTTCTCACTGTGGAGACCCAAGTTCGATTCCCAATAGGGACATCTAAAGTGGAATTCTAAGCTGTGACTCTTAGCCTTCCATCGGATGGGGAAGGTCTTGGGTCAATCTAATCAAACATAATAATAATAATAATAATAATAATAATAATAATAATTCAAAATATTGCGGCTGTGGCCTATTACCTATCAAAAACAAAAAAAAAAACCCAAAAAAAATAAACATATAAAAATTTATACAATAATATTATAATATAATAATTAAAATACAATATTGTTTGTCTATGACTCAAATCCTAACTTAATCTTAAATTTAATAATATCTCGCCTTAACGCTGCCTAATCTAACACCAACTTTAAACATAACTCTAATTTAACCATAATCAAAACTTTATTTTTGAATTGTATTAAATATATCATGTATTTATTAGTATATAATTAACATATGTTAATAATATAATAATTAAAATACAATAATATAAGAATCCTAATGTTTATTTAAAAAAAAAAAATCATAATAAAATAAAATTATTTTTAAATAATAAAAATAATATAATATCTAGAATAACAATATATTATTTATCGTAGTTTAATATTATATCTCTTATAAGTGAAATAGAATTAGACAATATTATATATATCTTATTATTTCTAATTAAATCTCATTTCTCAAAATCAAAATTAAAATCAAATAGAAATACATATAACTTTAACCTACAATGCATATATTTCTAAGTTTTACTTATAATTCAATGACTATTTCTATTTTTAAAAATCTCATATACTTATGTTATTACATTTATTACTCTATTAAACACTTGTTTGATTATTAGATTATGAATTGTTCACTCACTAGAGATACTTGGAGGTTTGTCCGCTTAAAGTTACATGTTTTTCTTAGCTATTATCAATTATTATTTCATTACAATTTCTATCAAAAGCGTGATCTTGGCACCATGAAGGCAAGTTGTCTTTCCATTAGGAGGCCATTTTAGAAAGTTCATATTTCTTATATTTTGGTGAATTTTTAATTTTTTTTAAAGGATTTTTGAAGATCCTATTAAAGCATCCATAGTCCAAATTTTAAAGGAATTGTAGAAAAAATAGTTAATTTGTTATATATAATTAGGGGATTTTCTATTTTTTTTTGTAAGTGCATATTTCTTAGATGCTGCTAAATATTTTTCCTAATTTTTAAATAGTTTTCAAGAATTCATTGAGATGCATGTAATCCAAATTTCAAAGTAATTGGAGCAAAATTAAGCGATTCATTGCACAATTAGGGTTTCCAATAAATCTACTATTAAGACTACAAATCAACTAATTTTTGGGAGGTTTTTCTAGGAAAGTGCAACCCAATCCTTGGTGGGTTTTAATAATTTTTTTATATTATTTATAATTTATTTATTTGATTTATTGTAAACTAAATTTTGTTCCATTATGATGGGGTCTACAAAAAGAGGAAAATAGAATGCCATCACACCTATGAAATATCTAGATAAGAATGATATAGAAATTAAGGATATTACCCCTAATGAATAAATCAACAAGTTCAATGGAGAAATTTCATCATTGAAGAAGGAGATGTTTGAGGGAATTTCATTGGTGAGGAAAGACTTGTAAAGGGAGATGATTGAATTTAAATTACTTATTCATGGTACATGCAATAGAAGGGAGAATATTTAGATCATAAGATGGACAATAGCCTTTTATTAGATAGTTTTTTTTGGATTGACTTACATCTCAAGAGTGATCAAGTCTTAAATAAGCCTAAACCTGAGCAATTCATACCAAACTTGGATGTGAGAAATTTTTATGGTTAAGATACAACCACTCTCCTTTTCCAAATGGAGTAGTTCCTTGACCTTCACTGTGTTCCAAATCAAGAGATGGTTATAGAATCATTATACTTGGAATTAGACCAATTTATTTTGATATCATTAGTTTTGTGATGAGAAGAGAAAGAAAGGTTGTGTAGTCACACAATCAAATTTTTGATAGGAACTTACTACCAATTATGGAGATAATTTTATCAATGACTACTTTTTATAACTCACTAAATCAGAGAAACCAAGTATGGTGAAGGATTATACTCATTAAATTTAAAAACTTTGACAAAGAGTGAAGAATGTTACATAAATAAATTTGAAGGAATTTTTTTTAGGAGGTTTAAAGGAACACATAAAGTATGAGGTACATTTATTCAAAGAATAATACTTTTCATTAGTGATGCTTATGACAAGACAAGTTGAGGAAATCCTTTTGGCCACTAAGTGAAAATTGGTCATAAACATAATAGAAAAGATTTTTCATACATAATTGTTTCATCAACCTAAAAAAATTTCTCTAAAACAAATAAAGTAGAAGAGAGAAAAACATTACATTTCAATTGTGATGACAAATATAGTTAAGGATATAATTGTAATGAAAAGGAATTGTTCTATATTGAAGATCTAAGTGAGATAGAAGAGAAGGAACCAATATTAGAGGCTAATAGGGAGTTAGATAAAGAATCAAAAGATCTGCAACCATTCATTTCTTATCATCTAGTTTCACATATTAGAACCCATCAAACTCTCAAGGTAGTGGGTTTTTCAATTAATAGAGCAAAAATGTTCATAGATAGTTTAGTAGTACTTATAATTTCATGAAAAAAACTTGGCTACTCATCCAAATTATTTTATATATCTAGATCTAGAGTTTTACATATTGATTGCATATTTTGGTACTATTAGTAATTTTAGACAATTCTATAACATCAAATTATCTCTAGGAAAATATCATCTAGATTTTTTAATATTTTTTAATTGAATGGGTGTAGTAGATACTATGCTACTATTACATTGCCTTAATAATTGGAGAAGAATTCATATGAACTCACAAGAACTACTCATAAAATTCAAATTTAGAAGATGTTGGACATTGTTGAGATATTTGCTGGTACAATGTTTTTTCATTGATGTCAACATATTCTTCTCTGTATTCCAGTATTACAGTTTGATTTAATGAGTTGTTTAGCCTGTGTATTGCAGATGAGCTAATGTAGTTTAATGGGTTTTTGAGATTATTATATCTAGTTGATTAAGCATAAGTTTTAGTGATCCGCATGATGATTTGATTGAGTTATGAGATCCAGTATTGTGGTTGGTTATTCAGATGTTTAGTATTGGCATTTTTGGTGAATTGGTATGTTGTGCTCTGGAATCGTAATATATTTAGTTGTGAATGTATGGGATGTGTTTTAGATATTGATGTATATCCTCAGTTCGATTGGTTCATGATTTGGATATCCACAAGCAAATATTTCATGTTGATAATCAGTTTGGATGATGTTTTTGGTAATTTGAGTTATTGTGCTTATTGTGTTGAAATTCATGTTGCTTGTGAATATCTCTATATCATTTTCTATGTGTATTAGTGGTCCTAATTGATCGTTGTGTGTGTTATTAAAGATTTCCTTGGTCCGGTGATGTTATTCATGCTATGCCATATTCTTGGTGATTATAGTGTGTTGCAAATGATTAAGGCATGATTATTGGAGGTGTTTCGAGTGCAGTGTTGATTTGGGTTCAAGTTATGTCTTAGATGACATTTTTTTGGTTTGCATGTATTTTTGTAGCATGTGAGGTTATTATCTTGTAATTTTTATTAAGGGTTTAGCTGACCTTGAAATATAGGTTGATGTCTTATGTAAATAAATGTAATAATCATGTAAGATGTATGTTTGCAATCTTGAGTGTGTAAGATTGAGTTGTATATGCAAACAAGTGATTTGATCTTTCGAAAGTGTGAAGGAGAAAAGAGAAGTGTTGTAGAGCAAGCTGCGTGACTAATCGGAACTATACTCAGGCATATGTTGATGCTATTTTCGCAGTTCATCTAATCTGGATTGTTGTTCAAATAATTTTATATGTAAGTGAGACTTCCTGTAAGGTAGTGAGCCTTCCCTAAAGGTTGTAGCCATTCTAGGTTTCTTATTTGAGCAATGAGCTCTAGGTAGTGTGCTTGAATGCATGTACATTCCCCATTGTAATATTTCATTTACTCCTAGCAGGGTATTATGTCATTGTAAGTAGTTTCCCACCATGGTTTTTCCCTTGCCTAGGTTTTTCACGTCAAAAATATTGGAGTAATGTGTGATATTGATGTGGTGGTATTTTATGCTTTAACTATTAATTATTAGATCTGATTTGTGTTTTAAGTTGCATAAAGTTTTTGTGCAAACTGGTTCACCCCTCCCCTCTCGGTTTGCTACATTGTTACCTACAATTGGTATCAAAGCTAGATCCTTTGAAAGAAGATTTACTGCTTGAGGAGATCCAGGATGGAAACCTTTGCTTTCAAGAAGGATAGTCTGAGATTTGATAGAAGGAACTACACTCTCTAGAAGAATCGGATGCAATGTTATTTGAGATACATTGGAGAAGAGTAGTGGAAGGTTACTAAGAATGTATATAATGTTCCATAGAATGGTCCTACTACTCCAGATGAGGTAAAGGAAGAAGAATACAAAATTAGATCTAAGGAAGCATTGTTGAGTGCCTTGTCAAATTCTGAGATGACAAATGTGATGGAATTAGAGATTACACATGAGATCTAGAAAAATTAGAGACCTTGCATGAAGGTGATAGTCATGTGAGGATTTCATAATTACAAAGCCTAAAGGGTAAATATGAGAACCTGAGATTCTTGCTAAAGTTTTGAGATCTTTGCCCCCTACTTACAAAGATAAAGTTGTTGCTATAGATGAGATCTGAACTATGACAAATATGAAAAGAGACACGTTGATTGGTAAACTTTCTCCTTTGAGCTGAGTGAGTTTGGAAACTCTCTTCCTAAGATTGAATTTGCATTCAAAGCTACTATTTCTAGGAAGCAAAGATATTATCTAGGAAAAAGTTCTACAAGAGTATCTAGACATGAGAAAGAGTTGAAAGAGATGGAAGATGAAGAAAGAGAGTTGAAGGATCTTGAAGAACTTATTGCTATAAGATTGCTTAAAGGTGCTAGTAAGTATGAAGATAAGTTGCCTCTTAAATTCTTTTCATGTAATAAGATAGGACATTTTGCATCAAGGTGTTTGGAAAGAGATAGAAATCCTAAAAAGCCATTTAAGCCATATAAGCCTAAATATCATAAGAAGTGTTATTATGCTAGTGAAAAAGGTGTGATAGATGATGTGTCAAATAAGGGAAATTCAGGAGATGAATCTGTGTTCATTTCTATCAAGAAAGATGATCCTGCAACTACAAATTTGACAAGCTGCACTAATAAAGAGAAAGATTTAGATAAAAAAGTTGAGTAGAAAGATAAATGGGTAACTGACAGTGCTTTCTCCCATCATATGACAGGTGACAAGAGTAAATTTGTGAACTTTGAAAAGTATGATAGTGGTTTAGTAAGATTTAGTGATAACAAAAAATGTGTAATTTGTGGTAAAGGTTCTATTTCTCTTAATGGTAAACACAATACTAATGATGTGTTGTATGTTGAAGGATTAAAGCATAATCTTTTAAGTGTTTGTCAGATGGTTGATAAAGGATATAACTTGCAATTCAAGAATGGAAAATGTGAGATCTTGAGTAGCTTCGGAACTGAGATTGCATTAGGGATGAAGACTAAAGGTAATATATTTCACTTGAATGCTAGTGGTAAAAGTTGTTTGATTGCTCAGATTGATGAAAGTTGGTTATGACCTAAAAGGATGTGTCATGTAAATTTTGATAGGATAGTTAATATAAGTTACACTCCAACAATAGGAGATCTACTGAAGTTAATAAATCCTTCTAATCTGGTATGTAAGAAAAATCAACTAAGGAAGTAGACAAGAGTAAATTCTAAGACAAAACAATATAATTCTAATGAATTGTTGGATCTTATGCATACTAGTTTGTGTGGTCCTTCTAGAGTAAGAAGCTTGCAAGGTGACAGGTATTTCATGTTGTTGATTGATGATTATTCAAGGATGATATGGGTTACCTTCTTAAGGGAGAAATCTGAAGTGTTGGACAAGTTCAAAATTTTTAAGGATATGGTTGAGACAGAGACTGGCTTGAAGCTGAAGTGTCTGAGATCTGATAGAGGTGGAGAATTCACTTCTGCTGAATTGAATGAATATTGTGAAGAGCATAGAGTTAAGAGATAGTTATCTGCTCTTAGGAAACCATAGAAAAATGGTGTTGTGGAGAGGAAGAATATAAAAGTTCAAGAAGCTACTAGAACCATGATTATTGAAGGAAATGTTCCACATATATTTTGGAGAGAAGCTATGAGTACCACAATATACACTCTTAACCGAGTAAATATCAAAGGTGGTACTAGTAGGACTCCTTATGAGTTATGTTTTGGTCATTGTCCTACTGTTAGATATTTCAAATTTTTTGGTAGTAAATGCTATATTAAAAGAGATGAAGATCTTGGAAAGTTTGATGCTAGATGTGATGAAGGAATATTTCTTGGTTATTCCACTAAGAGTAAGGCCTACCGGTGTTATAATAAAAGATTGAGAATGTTTGTTGAAAGTTCAAATGTGAAAGTTGATGAAGGTAATGTAAGGCAGAATAGATCTTGCGGATATGATTCTGATGATCAAAATGCTAGTTCAAATAAAGGAAATCAAGTGTAGACCCAAAGTCAAGTTCAGATTGCTTTGAAAAATATTGAGAATGAAGTTACAAATGCTAATGTAGAAGAGAGAGTTTAAGAACCTGAAATTCAAGAAAATTTGAAAAATCCCAAGCATGTAAGGTTGAATCATTTAGAAAATCAGATTATTGGTGATAAGAATAAGGGTGTGACGACTAGGAGAAGACTTGCTGAATAAATTGTTTGATTTTTAAGATTGAACCTATGAATGTTGACAAAGCATGCAAAGATGAAAATTGGATTAAATCTATGGAAGAAGAATTGAATCTATAGACATATAAAAATGACCACTTTCCTAAGTGAATATTTAATATTCATTTTAACCCCATTCTTCTATTTAATTAAATTATTCACATTCATCTATTTAATTAAATGAATTACTCAATTTATTTAATTAAGTTGACCTAAGTCTTTCATATCCTTTAATTAAATAAATCACTTTATTTAATTAATTCCCCTGTTTCCCCTTTTAATTAAATTGTTCATTGCAAGTAAATAAATCTAATTTATTTATTTTAATCCCCCACTTGTATTTATGCAAGTTGCATCTATTTTAGTTTAAATAAAGTAATTTATTTTAATTAAAATTCCTCTCCATCCACTTGCATTCTCCTACATCTCCCACTTGCCTCCCTAAACCCCCTTCTAGATTCTTCTAATCACTTCTAATTTAGCCTAATCCATCTCCTAAATATTGTCACATCCCTAAACAAAGGGAATTCACTTCTCAAACCCTCAAAGTCTTTGAAAACCATTAAAGGCTTTATGTCTTCAATCAATTAACCTTGAAAGTCTTCATAAACGTTAATGCTTAACTCAACCTTCTTGCATGATTAGAGACTTTCTCTCTAACTCAGCCCTCATCTAACCCCAGGGTCTCATCAAGCATTCATTGCTTTGACCATGGTTATCCCTTTAACCCTTGTAAAATATTTTATCCTTTGGGTAAAAGATTTTATCCTTTGGACAACATTAGCCTAACCTTAACCCTTACCTCTTAAGGTAATCATCATGTCTTCTCAAGCATTTAATGCTTCTTACATCTCCTCTCAAGAAGTCTTTTGTTGACAATTGTCACCATTTCATTGGTGAGAATTGTAAACATGGATTGATAACTTTCAATCCTAGTCCTTGCTAAGATTATCCACCTTGACCATCCATTGCCCTATTTTTCCTATAAATAGAGCTCTCATTCCTTCATTTTGATATCCAAGTATTTAATATCAAACTTAGACATTTTACTAAGTATCCAAGTTTCATGCATCCAGTCCATAATTATTTTTAAATCAAGCATTTAGCCTCTCTTTGACAAGAAATCATCTTAATAAGCATTTTAAGAAATATTTGCATTATCATAGCACTCTCATATTAGACTAGTATATCATGTTAGGATAGGTTTTATTAACCTTTTATCTTATCATCATATCCATGATAGTTTAAATAATATTAGATTTAATATCATGCATAACTAGGATTGCATTCATATCAAGTTGATCAAGCATCCCTCATTCTTGGAGTTGTCATTCCTGAAGTCACTTGCTAAGTAATTGAGAGAAAAGACATTGACTTGAGGGATCTTGTGAGATAGAGAACAATGGAACGTCCCTTTGGGAGTTGAGCTATTCAATATAGCTCCATAAATTGCACCAAGAGTCTCATTGGTGTGTGGACCCTTTTGAGACCAAAATTTCTGTTTCTTTGCACCATTTTTCCCACACACATTTCTAGCACCCACCGTGGGGCAACCCCATAAAACATATCATTTTTTATGTAGGAGTGATATTGTAGGTACGTGAAAAAGATGAATTAGCACATTGGAGCCTTCTTTTATCACTTTAAAACTATTTTCTAGCGCATCTCGCTCACTTTTAGTGCATTAGACTCTAACATTAGTTCTTTGAAAACTTAAGTTAGCGCATAACACTTCTACTAACAACTGTAAAATCATAATGCATTAAGAAACCAGTTTAGTGCATCCAAGGATCAACTTAGCGCATTGCATCTATTCTATAGCATATCTGTTCATTTCTGTAGTGCATTGGTGCAACAGTGCAGCGCATAGAGTTAGCAGGGAAAACAAAAAAAAAAATTGTAATCGAGGAAGATTATTTAGGCTTGTGCAAGTCCACACTAACATTTGATCACTGACTATGTGCAGGTTTTAATCTTTCTTTTTGTGCAGGGGAAGGAGTTAGTTAGAAGCTTTAATTTATTTTTTTACTTTCTTCTAGAAGAAGTTAAAAAGAATTCACTCTCCCTTTGTTTACAAGTTAAAATAAACTTCATGTTTTCATTTTGGATTGCAATAAAATGAACCTCAAACTTCCTTTTGGTGCTTAAAAAAAAATTCATCTTTCTTTATTGCAAGATAAAAAGAACAAAAAAATTCATATTTGATTTCTTGTTTTCTTAGGGGAAAGCACTTCATTTTGGAAGCTCTAAAAAGAACCAAACAAACTTACTTTCTGCAAAGCTTAAAATGAACCTCACCTTCCTTTGGTGTCTAAAAGGATCCATTTTATTTTTGCAAAGGTAAAAGAACTTCATCTTCAATTTTATGCAAAGCAAAGAGGGAAAATATTCCTCTATCGACTTTGAATTTTTGTTGACCAAATCACAATTTACTTTGTTGACCAGGTTTTATTCAAAGTTTATTTTGAAAATACACACTTTACTATGAAAGGTTAAAAAGAACCCCATGTTTGTTGGAGAAAAATCTCCAAATAGAGGTTAACAAATCACTGCTTTGAAAGGTTAAAAAGAACCCCTATTTGCCTTGTCTCAGAAGTGGAAGGTATATGCTCTCCCCTTAATTGGGTGATCAAAAAGCCAAACCACTATTATGCTTTATTCATTTTAAGCATTTACATCCTTTAGCACGCCTTCCCTCCCGAGTTGCTCTAGAGCGTCATTTAAATGATCAGTGTGAGGGGAACGACCTAAGTGGGAAATGACTTTATTGCCAAGTGTTCCAACACACTATAATCAAAAGTGGAGGTTGACAAAAGTCCCTTCAATATTTTTTCTCAGTGATTAGCCTTCCCACAGTATCTTTACGATACGTAAAGCCTTTGTTCTAAAGGTTGGGAAGCCTCCCGAGGGAGTTTATCACTGAAGACCAAACATAAAGCCCGATTAAAAACTTTGGAAATAGAAACTTTGAGCCAAGTCAGTATCCAAACATCTTCAATACCATAGTGCAAGGGTGGGGAAGAATCCACCCCCAAGAGTAGTCACCATATTTTTCCCAAGATAACTACTTAATTATGAAGCAATTCACTTTGGGTTAATTTCTGGCAAAAGGCAAAAAAATGGGTGCCCCCTGGGGGGTGACACGGTTGTTTGAGCTGACGGAGTATCAAGACTAGTGGGCTATGGTATTGTTGATGACCCTTGAATAAAGAGTCTATCTGATTTTGCATTACTTGTATCCAAACCTGTGAAAACATTGGGGATTTGAACACATCCTCGCAAAACAAACACTATCTGTTTAGCATAAGCAAAATTGGTTACTTCTTTTATGTCATTTTTTCAAGTTACTTTCAAAAAATCATCCATCAAAGCAAACAAGTGTTGAAAATTTCTAGAAAACAGCCAACAAAAAAAAAAGTCACAATAGTTTAGCGCATAGGAACAACCTCCTAATGCGTATCGACCATATTCTAGCGCATGAAAACCACAACTTAGTGCTTTCATCAATCAAAATAGTGTGCAAACAGTTGTCAAAATGGTAAAAAATTCAATAGCACTTTGTGTAACCATATTAGTAGTTTTGAGAATCAGTATAGCGCATCAGAGGCGTAACTTAGTGCTCTGAGTCCAAACAACAACACTTAATCAAGACATATTAGCGCATAATATTCCCAGTCGGAAGCAGTTTTCTGAATCTGAGTTAGCATGTAACATAGGCAGCTTAGTGCATTGGAAATTTCCTGTAGTGCATCTAGATCTTCAGATAGCGCATCCAGTCTCTGTTTTAGCACATGGTTAAAACATAAAAAAATAGAGAGTAAACCAAACATTTTTAGAAAATTTCATCACCTATCCTAAATACCCTTTTGGACCTTTTATCAAACTCACCAGTAAGAATCTGAACCAAATCATCAGAGAAAATATTTCCAAAAATCAAGCAAGCATCCTTAGAACAATTTGTCAAATCCTAAACTAGCTAGAGATAAGACTTCATCCAATCAAAATAAGGTATTACCCTCACATTGATCAAAAGGTCTGCCATCTAAATGAATTCTATCAAACAAACAACATACTGAGTTTAAACCTTAAGTTGTCAAATCGAGTTTCCATATCGAGAGACTCTTATCCATATCATTTGACACATTTTGTCATAGGGGTGAATCTAAACCTCTACTTGATAAAGTAAGATTGAGTTTTTCAAACAAAGTATCTCAATCCAAACATCAAAGAAAATCATTGATCATTCATGTATGACCACTCATATTTTGAGAAGAGAAAGTCTTCATCACAAAACTGAGTTCAAGAAGAGACAACCTAGTTCTAAAAAACTTGCCAAACAAAATAAGTTTCTCTATATTAATCACCAACTTTTTAAATCACATCGTGCACTCTTGCGTCATATGAGATTATATCTTCAAGGAAAATAAATGAGTTTGACAAAGAACTCTTAAGAAGCAAATCTTACATTCAGAAAACGACATTGAACCAATGCTTGAATCATGGAGGAAATATTAATCCCACTTTATTCCCACAATTCTGCATCACTTATAACATAGATCGACCCAAACCACCAACCCCTAAACAAGTAGAAGAAGATTTTATCCACTTTGTCACAAAAAGCTTCTGCTAGATGCCTGTTGTCACTCGCTCTCAATGAAACAAGCAAAGCGAACTGCAACCAGAGTCAAGTATGGGTCATAGATGTTGGTATTATGGATCTGTTGCATTAGTTTCCCCATTGATGTCAACACTTGTCCTTCTGGAGATCTTCAGTTATGTTGAACTGACACATTATGTTCACTGGAAAGTTCAGTGACTTATGCACAGTCACCGGTATATCGTTCACCAACAAGTTATATTGTTCACCGACACTGAGGATGACTTGTTATCATCTAGAGATCACTTGGTTATGTCGAAGACATTCTTTGGACACTTGGTTTTGGTATTTTGGTTATTGTTCTAATCGGGTTGACATATTTGTTGATACCGGCAAATTGGTCTAGGTTATGGACCAACATGCATGATCTATTATAGATTAGCACGACATGCTATGGAGATGATTTATTTAATTGGATATTGTTATAAATGTATTGAGCCAACATGATGCATCGCATCTTGACTTATTTGTAATTGGTTTAATTGTAATAATCTTGGTAAGCCGACCTACACATTTGGTCTTAGGTTTTGGTATATATATGTAAGATCTCATTTGTGAGATAGGGAGATAGTAGAATATTTTAAGTAAGGTTATGGTATTGTAACATGGTATGTGAGAATATTGAAGATCATGTGAGAAAACCATAGAGAAGGTTCAAGGAAGGTTTGAAGGTGATTATCAAAGCTTAACCGATATTGAATCTAGCATTGGAGATGCTACTTTTAGTAGTACATTATCATTGGATTAACCATCCAATTGTAGTTAGTGTGACTCCTATTTTGCTATTGAGAAGTAAGCTCTAGGCGGTTTGCCTTTCTGCATGTGCAGACCCTATTTGTATACACATACTATCTGTAGTAGTATCATCTGATTGTGGGTAATGTTTCCCACTTTGGTTTTTCCCCTTACAGGGTTTCCACGTACAAATCTCTATGTTATATGTTGTGGATGTTTTTTATCTTTCTGTTTTATGCATTGAGTTTCACTGGTATTAATATTAACTGCTAATCTGTCAACCAGAATTAAGTTAGGTTTAATGGTATTATGCATCAAGTTTGATTATGTTATATTTGGGTTGAAATTAATAGACAACTGATTCACCCCCCCTCTCAGTTGCCTCTGGGTCCTAACAATTGGTATCAGAGCGAAGTTCTCTTTATGCAAAAGTTTAATAGCTTGAGGAGATTCTATGGTAACAAACCTTTTTAAGAAAGACAGCTTGAAACTTGATGGAACTAACTATGGTATATGGAAGAACAGAATGGAGACACATCTGAATTGCATTGGAAGAGACATATGGGATATTACAAAGAATGGCTATGTTTGTCCTACACTGAATCAACCTAATCCACCAACATTGGGTAAGGATCAAGAAAATGATTGCAAAGCAAGAGAAGCACTCTTGAGCACCTTGTCAGATCAACAAATAATGGGATTATCAGACCGATCTACTGGTAAAGCTATTTAGGATAAATTGGAGACATTGAATGAAGGAGATACCACTATCAAAATTGCAAAACTGGAATGCTTTCGGGTCAGATATGAAAATCTAAAAATGGAAGAAGATGAAATAATTTTTTCTTTTATGGAAAGGGTTAATGAAATTATTTTGGGAATACAATGTTGTGGAGGATCCTGAAGTGAAGATGAAATTGTTTCTAAAGTTTTAAGAGCATTGCCACCGGCATACAAAATGAAAGTAACTGCAATTAATGAGTTGAGAACAATGCCTAATACATCAAGATCTAGAGATACCTTGGTTGGAAAACTTTCAACATTTGAGCTTGAGGAATTTGGTCTTGTTGCTACAATTAAAATAGATTTAGCCTTCAAAGTATCATCATTTGTAGCATCATCATCATCATCTAGCAAATCTGATTAGAAAGCACTTTATACAAGGGAACTTGAAGATATCAGAAAGGAAAATGAAGAATTGGAAGAACTTGAAGCACTATTTGCAAGGAAAATGCCTAAAGGTCATATTAGAAGTAAGTATGAAGGTAAAGCACCATTTAAATGTTTTAATTGCAATAAAGTTGGTTATATTGAATCTAGATGTCCTGATAGACATGCAAGATTGAGAGAAGAAGCTAAAAGGACATATAAACCTAACCCTGAATATCAAAGATACATATTTAAGAAGAATAGAGACAAATCATGTTACTGTGCTGATGAAGGAGTTACTAATGATTCTAATGAAGAATCGACAGACAATGGATAGGATTTTGTTGCAATAAAACAAGATCAACTGGCACCTATTGTTCCACTGATAGAGTAGGCCCCGACAACTAAAATTGAAGAAAATGATGAATGGATTATAGATTCCAGATGTTCACATCATATGACTGGTGATAAAAGTAAATTCTTATCTTTTCAGGAATACAATGGAGGTCTAGTAATATTTGGGGATGATAAAGCTTATTTGATCAAAGGAAAAGGCACTATATCTTTTGATAGTAAGCACAATACTGACAACATTTATTATGTTGAAGGTTTGAAGTATAATCTCTTGGGTGTTGGTCAATTAGTTGAAAAGGGATTTCAGTTACAGTTCAAGAATGGTAAATGCAAAATCATGAATAGAACTGGATTGGAGATTGCAAGCAGTAATCAAACTAGAGGTAATATCTTTCATTTGAATATTAGTGAAAAGACATTCTTGATTGCACATATTGATGAAAGTTGGTTATGGCATAAAAGACTTTTTCATGTGAATTTTGATTGCATTTTAAAGATCAGTTCAACTAAGGTAGTAAGGGATTTACTTAAGATTGTAAAACCTCATAATCCAGTATGTAAGGAATGTCAAATGGGAAAACAAGTTAGAAAAACTTTCAAGAGTATTTATGAGAAATCCAATAATGTTCTTGTTTTAATTCATACTGACTTGTGTGGTCCAACAAGAACAAGAAGTCTACGAGGAGATAGATACTTTATGCTAATCATTGATGATTATTCTAGAATGTGCTGGGTTACTTTTCTCAAGGAGAAATCAAAAGCTTTGGGAAATTAAAACTATTCAAGACAATGGTAGATAACGAAACCAGTAAGAAAATCAAATGTTTAAGATCAGATCAAGGAGGAGAATTTACATCTAAGGAGTTTAATATATTCTGTGAAGTGAATGGAATCATAAGACAACTAATAGCACCCCAGACACCTTAGCAAAATGGAGTTGTGGAAAGGAAGAATATAACTATTCTAGATGTAGCTGGAAGTATGATATTATAAGCAAATCTACCTCATGTGTACTCGAGAGAAGTAGTTAATACAATGGTTTACACTTTTAACAGAGTTCACATCAAAGGTGAAACCGGTAAGACCCCTTATGAACTATGGTTTGGTAATACTCCTACTCTTAAATATTTCAGAATATTTGGAAGCAAATGTTACATTAGGAGAGATGAGTATATTGGTAAATTTGATCCTAGAAGTGATGAAGGAATATTTCTTGGTTATTCATCTAAGAGCAAGGCATATAGATGTTTTTATAAAAGATTGCAGAAAATCATTGAGAGTGCTAATGTGAAGATAGATAAACAATTTAGAGGAAATTCAAGATCTATGGATTCTTAACCGATAATTGAGATGATCATAAATGAACCTATACAAAGTGCACCGGTACAAAATGTGGATCTAGTCACATTGGCATCATTAGAGAATTCCACAATGACTGATGAACACACCTAGGTATGTAAGACTGAATCACTCTGAAAGTCAGATAATTGGGAATAAATATCAAGGTGCTATGACAAGAGGAAGAGTAAAAACTGAAGAGGTATGTTTAATTTCTCAAATTTAACTAGCATCTGTTATTGAGGCATGTGAAGATAAACATTGGATTAAAGATATGGAAGATGAATTAGAACAAATTGGAAAGAACAATACATGGACATTGGTTCCCCAGCCTAAAGAAAAAAATGTAATTGGAACTAAATGGGTATTCAGAAATAAACTTAGTGAAGATGGTAAGGTAATCTGAAACAAAGCAAGATTAGTGTGTAAAGGATATTCATAGAAAGAGGGAATTGATTACAATGAAACCTTTGCACCAATTGCTAGAATTGAGGTAGTCAGATTATTCCTTGTATTTGCAGCGCACAAGAACTATAAAGTATATTAGATGGATTTAAAATGTGCATTTCTGAATGGCGATCTTGAAAATGAAGTTTACATTGAACAGTTTGATGGATTTTCATTGACAAATGATAAAGATATGGTTTGCAGATTAAGGAAAGCTTTGTATGGATTGAAGCAAGCTCCTAGAGATTGGTATGCTAGATTAGACAAATATCTTTTGAAGCTTGGTTACACTAAAGGTAATGCTGAGAGCAACTTATATTTCAAAGTGACTAATGAAGACATCTTGGTTATTGAAGTTTTTGTTGATGATATCATTTTTGGAGGAGAAGATGGATTATGTAAAGACTTTGCTAATAAGATGCAGGAATAATTTGAAATGTTTATGATTGGGGAGATAAAATTATTTTTAGGATTGCATATTTCACAGACTGATAAAGGTATATTCATATGTCAAAAAAAGCACTTGAAGGAACTATTGAAGAAATTTGGTACAAAAAATTCCAATCCGGTAAGTACTCCTATGACTACAACTGATAAATTGACATTGAAGGATGATTCAGCTCTGGTTAATCCAATAAGATACAAGTCTATGATTGGAGGTTTCCTGTATTTGACACAAACAAGACCTGACATAATGAATGCTATATGTATTGTTTCAAGATTTCAGAGTAATCCAAGAGAAAATCATGAATCAACAGTGAAAAGGATTTTCCGGTATCTACAAGGCACAACAAATCTTGGTTTATTGTATCCTAAAGATGAAAATTTTCATTTATGTGCATACACCGATGCAAGTTGGGCAGGAGATGTAAATGATAGAAAGAGCACCACCGGTGGGGCATTCTTTCTTGGTAGCAAATTGATTTCATGGTTGAGCAAGAAACATAGATGTACATCATTATCAACAATAGAATCAGAATATGTTGCAGTAGCAACTAATTGCACTTAGGTATTATGGATTAAGCAAATGTTGAAGGACATAAAGGTAAAGTGCAAAGAACCTATAATTATTTATTGTGATAATTTAGTAGCAATTGATATATCAAAGAATCCGGTATTTCACTCTAAGACTAAACATGTTTCTCTCAAATATAATTTTCTAAAAGAGAATTTTGAAGCAAAAAAAATGAGATTGGTTTATGTGAGTACTAAAAAAAAGATTGCAGATATCTTTACTAAGCCTTTGCCTAAGGAAACTTTTGAATATCTCAGAGAGAAGCTTGGGGTAATACCCTCACTAGTAGAGATATAGATAGTTAATGATTGGCATCAAACTGACAGAATTAACAAAGATGTTAGTGTAGGTTTTTTTATTTTCCTTATGTTAGGGGGTATTTATTTTTCCTACACATATATTATTAAGCTTGCTTAGGTTATTAGGTGTGGTTAATATGAGGACACGTGGTGGAATACATTAGCTACATGTGTAACTCTCCACCTCACATGGGTAGTTGAGTTACACACCCTCTTTTGGCTTGTTGTGCCACCTCTCATAACCACTATTTTGTCATTTCCTAAGTGGGTTATGGGGTAGTTGGGTTTCTCACCCTCTTTTAGCCTTATGTGTCACCTCTTATAACTCCTTTTTTGTTTTCATGTAAGGAGGTTATGCCACATGTTTTGACATTTACCATGTAGGCAAAAACCTCCCACCTTTTATGGGGTAGTAGGTAAAACCTCCCACTTTTTATGGAGGTGAGAGTTAATACACCTCTTGGTTGTATATGCTATTATTTTTCTATATAATAAGCAATATACTCTCACTTTCACAAGTTAAGTGATAGCTCAGTGAGAGTCTTCTCTAAATTCTCTTTTTTATCTCTATTTTTCTCTCATATCAGATTTATCTTCATTCAACTATTTTGATCTTCGATCATCCATTGCTTGGAGTTGCATGTGATCTATGACCGACATCAGATCCTGGCTCGATTCTTGCTTCTCACAGAATTTAACATGGTATCTAAGCTGTGTTGTCTGGTATAGCTCAATGCTTTTCTGATTTATTTGAGAGATTTGAGATTGTTAGATAGCTAATATTTTTCTTAAAAACCAAGTATGCTCTTCTCCTGCATTTTCGTGTGATCTGGAGATTTAGAACAATTCAAAGGAAAATAAGCTTCTAGTTAAATCTGGTTTTATATATGTGTTCTTTGAGATCTGGGTGATTGTAGCATTTTTGGTAATATTGGAGGCTTTTTTAGCATTTTCAGAGTGTCCAGAAGGCTTGTGAAAATCATAAGTGACTTTTATTTCACCAAATTTAGAGTTTGGAGAACACAGTAAAAAAGAAAATCAGAGTGAAATATTTTACTAGAGCTGTTTTCATTTCGGCCCTAGTGTTCTAACCTCCGTTCATTTTCAAAAAAAAATAATTCTGGGTTTTGTTCCCAGCATTGAAAAACTTCTGGGTTTTGGAGATTTTTTTGATAAAATTAATAATGTTTGCAGAAATAGAGTTTCAACAAGGCTTAAGCCATTTTTCTATCAGAGAAATTCAGCAACCTTTCTTAAAAGTTGTATAACTTTTGCCTCGAGTGTCAGTTTTTTGCAAATGAGTACTTGACGGAAAGTTGGAAATGAGAACTCTTCATAATTGTAGGTCTTATTCAAATATTCTACCCTTCTTTGTTAGATATTGCAGGTTGAATCAGCTGCATATTTTTTTCCCTTCTATAGATCATATCTTTCTTCTCACAACTCTATTTTACAAAAACGAATAGTTGTTGGAAAGGTATTAAGATACATTGAGTAGCTATAAGGCTAATTTTTTCAGATTTTGTGTTAAATTTATATGTATTTAAACTTTCTATTTTCGCCATTAAAGCCTTAGAAAGCATTGTAATCTGATAAAAGCTTTGTAAATGCACTAATTATAAAGTGCCAACCTTGTAATATTTGGGGGGGGGTGATTTCAAAGACTAGTGAAAAGGGGGGGTGTCTCTTGTGTCTTCTTTCTTGCACTCTTCTTGACTCTTTGCAATCTTCTTTTCTGCTATCATGGATGCATCTACAGTTCCACTTTTAACACCATATAATTACTTTGAATGAAAATCTAAGATGATAATATATCTGAAAAGACATGGTTATCATCGTGTTACTATGGGACTTGAAACTGAACCTCAAGATGCTGCAGAAAAGATTAAATGGTTTAATAAATGTGATGAAGCTTTTGGTACATTGTGCATGTCAGTCTCTCCTGACCTTCTTTTTCACATTGAATCTGCTACTACACCAAATGCAGTATGGACTACTTTGGGAAACCTCTTTGGTAAGCAGGATGAACTAAGAGGTCATCAATTGGAGAATGAACTCATAGGGTTGAATCCAACCAATTTTGATACTATACAAGACTTCTTCACTAAACTTAAGTCTATAAGATTGTAGTTGGAACAGTGTGGAACTAAGAAAGATGATAAGCAACTGATCTTGAGTATTCTTTCTAAGCTTGGTCCTAACTATTCAGTGTTTGTTTCTACATTCTATGCTACCAAATGTGCCCTAGGTACCACATTCAAAATGCCTTCTTTAGATGATTTTGCTACAGAACTCACTAGGGAGCAAGACAAATTGGTTCAAATGGGTACAATAAAGCCCTCTAAGTCACATGCCTTAGTTGTAAATCAAGGCACAAAAGAATAGAAAGGGTCTAGTAAGCAAGATAAGAAACAAAAGAACCAAGGAGAGAAGAAGAAAGATTAGAAATCTACTACTTCAAAAGCAGACAATGAGACCTCTTCATCAAAAGGTGAACAACCTAAGAAGGAGAAGGTCAAGTGTTCTTATTGTAAGAGGCCTAGTCATGATGAACATAAGTGTTTAAAGAAACAAATTGATCACCTTTCAAATCTTTTTGAAAAGAATAATATCAAGGTTCCTGATTCAGATTCAGTCAAACAGAGTTCATCAGAAGGATCTTCTAAGGACATAGATAAGAGTAAGGGGAAAGGAAAGGGTAAGGCCCTAGTTGCTATTGCTTCACAACCAAATTCTTGGATAATTGACTCAGGTGCTTCACACCACATGGCTTCTTCAGAAGATGATTTCACATCTTTAGAGCCATGTTCTATGCCTTCCATCCTAATGGGTGATGACACTCCTGTTGAAGTGCATGGGAGAGGGTCTGTTGATGTGGGTGAAGGAACATTTCAAGATGTCCTTTGTGTTCCATCTTTATCAACTAATCTCCTATCTGTTTATCAGATCACTCAGACTGGTTTTGGCAAGCGAGTTGAGTTCACACCAGATGCAGTGGTAATCAGCGAAATGCATAATTGGTCTACTATTGCTGTGCGAAAAGTAGATCATCATTCTAGATTATATCAGTTTTCTCACTTTGTTCCTGACTCTCCTTCGACAGTTTTACTCACTCATGTAGATGAGGTGAGTTGTTTGTGGCATCAACGGTTTGGCCACTTGAACTACCGTTACTTGCAACAACTCAGTCAACAAGAAATGGTTTCAGGGTTGCCTTCTATTCGATTTTTTGATGGAGTTTGCCAGGGGTGCATTCTTGGTAAGCATCCAGAGGAGAAGTATGATAAAGGTAAAGCTTGGAGAGCTACACAACTATTGGAGTTGGTACATAGTGACTTGGCAGGACCATTTCCACAACCATCCTTCAGCAAGGCTAGATATGTCTTGACATTTATTGACAACTTTTCCAGATATACATGGGTTTACTTTCTCAAACAAAAGTCTGAAGTCTTTGAAAATTTTCTAGATTTCAAAGCCTTTGCAGAGAAACAATCTGGGAAGTTCATCAAGATTCTGCGTACAGATAATGGGGGTGAATATGTTAATAATCAGTTTGAATAGTTTTGTGCTTCAGAAGGTATCAACATGCAGCACACAATTCCATACAGTCCTCAACAAAATGGTGTAGCAGAACAAAAGAATAGGTCCTTGAAGGAGATGGCTAATTGTATGATTCACTCCAAGTCTTTGGCACCTCAGTATTGGGCAGAGGCCATCAACTATGTGTGTTACATCCAGAACCGAGTTCCTCATAAAGTTGTGAAGGGGGTAACTCCCTTTCAAGCTTGGACTGGTTGAAAACCCATAGTTAAACACTTTAGAGTGTTTGGTTCGCTTGCATGGGCCCACATTCCAGCTGAAAAATGCAAGGCTATGGATCCGCAGAGTAAGCATTGCATATTTGTTGGATATCTAGATGATGTCAAAGGGTATAGGCTTCTCCATCCCACTACTCATGTGTTGTTCATTGAGAGGAGTGTTCGTTTTGAGGAGAGTTCTTCTAGTTCTTCTCATACCACCTCTCCATCCACTATCACATTGGAGGAATTGCATTATGATGACAGTTCTTCAGAGGATCTTAATCCTCCTAATCTTGATGAGGAGTCTTCTTCCTCTACTTCAGATGGTGACAGTGATGATGAGGATTCACATTCCTCTCATAGTCATCATTCAGAGGCTGATGATTCTCCCCCAGACTCTCCAGCCTCACTGCCTCTTTGGGCTCGACAAACTTTTGAGTCAGTAGGAGATTGGCTTGGTGATCCATTAGATACTAGAAGAACAAGGTCACAATTTCAGCAAGCTCCACATCTCTTCATTGCTTCAGCTTCTGATCCACAGTCCTTTCAAGAAGCTTCAGGTGTTCCTAAGTGGGATGTTGCAATGCAAGAAGAGTTCAATTCCTTGGAAAGGAATCACACATGGGATTTAGTTCCTCTTCCTAAGGGAAGGAAACTTGTTCGATGCAATTGGATCTATCGAACAAAATTTGCAGTGGATGGGTCGATTGATAAGTATAGGGCTCGCTTGGTAGCAAAAGGTTTTTCCCAAGTTCCAGGGGTTGATTACTCTGAGACTTTTGCTCTAGTTGCTAAGATGAATTCCATCTGACTTGTTCTTGCTATAGCTGTAGCCCATCATTGGGAAGTTCATCAGATGGATGTGAAGAGTGCATTTCTTCATGGTGACCTTCAGGAGGAAATCTACATGGAGCAACCACAGGGGTTTGTTCAGGATCCTTCACTTGTGTGTCAACTTCGAAAGTCTCTCTATGGCCTCAAACAGGCTCCTCGAGCTTGGTATGCCAAGATGGACTCATTTCTTCTGACAGTTCGTTTCACTCGGTGCCATTCTGATCCGAATGTATACATTCTACAATAGGATGAAACTCTTACATTTCTGGTTCTCTATGTTGATGACTT
The DNA here is from genome assembly GCF_030272615.1 of Cryptomeria japonica. Taxonomy (NCBI): domain Eukaryota; kingdom Viridiplantae; phylum Streptophyta; class Pinopsida; order Cupressales; family Cupressaceae; genus Cryptomeria; species Cryptomeria japonica. The sequence continues at coordinate 739,982,694 of NC_081407.1, forward strand.
GTTACTCACAGGGAGTCACTCATCCACCATCAAAGCAGTGAAAATTGCTCTACATGATAGATTTTTGATGTCAGACTTGGGTCTTCTACATTACTTCTTGGGAATTGAGATCACTCAATCATCTTCAAGAATCTTCCTTGGACAACCCAGGTATGCACTTGATATGCTCTCTAGATTTCGCATGGCTGATTGTAAGCCTGCACCTACTCCATTTTTGTCAGGAGTCAAACTTGAGGCTAATTTCTCTTCACCCTTAGTTGATGGCACTTTATATCGACAGCTTGTTGGAAGCCTCATTTATTTGACTCATACGAGACCCGACATTTCTTATGCTATGGGCATGGTCTCTAGATTCATGTAGGAGCCACATGAGTTGCATTGGAAAGCAGCTAAGTGGATCCTCCACTACATTCAGGGTACTCACAATTATGGAATTCAGTATGTAGCAGGTGTGGATATTGACTTGGTAGGATATACGGATTCAGATTGGGCAAGTGATTCTCAGGATCGCAAGTCTACTTCTGGGTATTGCTTCTCACTTGGTTCTGGTCCAGTTTGTTGGTCGAGTAAGAAGCAGTCTGCAATTGCTCTTTCATCGATAGAGGCCGAGTATCGAGGGGCAGTCAATGCCACCACTGAGGCTATTTGGCTTCAAAATATTCTTACTGAGTTTGGTATTCCAGTTAGAAAGCCTACCATCATCTTTTGTGATAATCAGAGTGCTATATAGATCTCAAGAAATCCAGTTCATCATCAGAGGATGAAACACATTGAGATACATATGCACTATATTCAGGAGCTCATTCAGGAAGGCATCATTGATCTTAATTATTATTCTACATTGGAGCAAACTGCGGACATCTTCACCAAATCTTTCACCGAAAGCAAGTTCCTTCATTTGCGATCTTTGCTTGGGATGCAAAAGGTGTCTACTTCAGGAGGGGCTTCTTAGTCCTTCATTCTTTCTCTCTCTATTTAGGGGGGTCTATTCCTCTTATGAGGGGGCTTCCTCTTTTGGGGGGGATATTTATGTACATGGGTACCTAACATGGCCTCATTTGTGGGGACCCATCTTTTCACCCACCTAAGCTACGCTTAAGGGGGGGTGTTAGTGTAGGTTTTTTTATTTTCCTTATGTTAGGGGGTATTTATTTTTCCTACACATATATTATTAAGCTTGCTTAGGTTATTAGGTGTGGTTAATATGAGGACACGTGGTGGAATACATTAGCTACATGTGTAACTCTCCACCTCACATGGGTAGTTGAGTTACATACCCTCTTTTGGCTTGTTGTGCCACCTCTCATAACCACTATTTTGTCATTTCCTAAGTGGGTTATGGGGTAGTTGGGTTTCTCACCCTCTTTTGGCCTTATGTGCCACCTCTTATAACTCCTTTTTTGTTTTCATGTAAGGAGGTTATGCCACATGTTTTGACATTTACCAAGTAGGTAAAAACCTCCCACCTTTTATGGGGTAGTAGGTACAACCTCCCACTTTTTATGGAGGTGGGAGTTAATGCACCTCTTGGTTGTATATGCTATTATTTTTCTATATAATAAGCAATATACTCTCACCTTCACAAGTTAAGTGATAGCTCGGTGAGAGTCTTCTCTAAATTCTCTTCTTTATCTCTATTTTTCTCTCATATCAGATTTATCTTCATTCAACTATTTTGATCTTCGATCATCCGTTGCTTGGAGTTGCATGTGATCTATGACCGACATTAGATCCTGGCTCGATTCTTGCTTCTCATAGAATTTAACAAAAGAAACCTTTTTTTCTGGCTTTCATGGAGGAAAGCTACTTCTTAGGGGGAGTAGTTGGTTATAATAATTGATTATTCTAATTGGTTGTATGTTCTTGTATTTGTATTGTGTTGGCATTTGATGTCAAAGGGGGAGAGATATCTATGGAAAAATATTATCCTATGGATAGATATTATTCATTGCGGGAGAGATATATACTCTCTACATTTATTTTAATTTCTGGAGATTCTTGGTTTTTGGTATTTGGCATTCTGGTTTGGCACTTAGATGTTTTTCCATCTTGTATTGCCATTAATGCCAAAGGGGGAGATTGTTGGTATTAAGGATGTGTTGCATTAGTTTTTTCATTTATGTCAACACTTATCCTTCTAGAGATCTTTGGTTATGTTGAACCGACACATTATGTTCACCGGCAAGTTTAGTGACTTATGCACAATCATCAGTATATCATTCACCGACAAGTTATATTATACACTGACACTAAAGATGACTTGTTATCATCTAGAGATCACTTGGTTATGTCGAAGACATGGTTTGGACACTTGGTTTTGGTATTTTGGTTATTGGTCTAATCGAGTTGACATATTTGTTGATACCGGCAAATTGGTCTAGGTTATGGACCGACATGCATTATCTATTCTAGATCACCACAACACATTATGGAGATGATTTAATTAATTGGATATTGTTGTAAATATATTGAGCTGACATGATGCATTGCATCTTGACTTATTTTTAATTGGTTTAATTGTAATATTCTTAGTAAGCAGACCTACACATTGGGTCTTAGGTTTTGGCATATATATGTAAGATCTCATTTGTGAGATAGGGAGATAGTAGAATATTGTAAGTAAGCTTATGATATTGTAACATGGCATGTGAGAATATTGAAGATCATATGAGCAGACCGTAGAGAAGGTTCAAGGAAGGTTTGAAGGTGATTATTAGAGCTGAACTGGTACTGAATCCAGCATTGGAGATGCTACTTTGAGTAGTACATTATCATTGGATTTAACCATCCAATTGTAGTCAGTGTGACTCCTATTTCGTGATTGAGCAGTGAGCTCTAGGCAGTTGGCCTTTCTGCATGTGCAGAACCCATTTGTATACACATACTATCTGTAGTAGTATCATCTGATCGTGGGTAAGGTTTCCCACCATGTTTTTTTCCCCTTACAGGGTTTCCATGTACAAATCTCTATGTTATGTGTTGTGGATGTTGTTTCTCTTTCTGTTTTATGCATTGAGTTTCACTGGTATTAATATTAACTCCTATCTATCAACCAACATTAAGTTTGGTTTATCGATATTATGCATCAAGTTTTATTAAGTTATATTTGGGTTGAAATTAATAGACAACTGATTCACCCCCCCCCCTCTCAGTTAACTCTGGGTCCTAACAGTAGATTATAAAACTCTTTCGATTATAGTGATCTGGGAGATACAAAGATCACCGAGGAAATTCTCCAAGAATGTCAAGAAAACCCCTCATTACAAAATTTTATGGAAAGACTCATTGAAGTTGACAAATAAAAATATATGCTCATGCTAACAAGCAAAGGAGTTAGGCTTCCAGAAGACTTCGATACTAAAAACTTAAGGAAGGCCGATGAATAAATTTTTAGGACAAGGTCTCAAAATTACGCCTATCAAGAACAATGAAGAGAAGAAGAAACATATGACCCTGAAATCATACCGGAACAACATAACATACCCAAACAGAATCATGCTCAAACTAAGGATAATAAAAGGGAAGAAGCTTTCCCTTGGCGAACAAATGCACCCATGGTCGGTCTTACGCAATAAATTCAAATACTGTAAAGACAAATGCAGGACATACAACAGGGGACCACAGTATGATAATCCTTAAATGAAATTTTTCCTTACCCCTTTGACAGGAGATTAAACATGATACCTTTTTCCTCAAATTCAGATATACCAAAATATGATAAATACGATGGTAAAAGTGATCCCAATGATCATGTTCAAGAATTTTGTACCATAATCCTTGAATTTGCTCACAATGATACTTACTTGATGAGGCTATTCCCAAGAAGTTTGGGAGGGCAAAAAATTGAGTGGTTGTCTAAACTTACACCTCCTATCAAATCCTTTGACGAGTTGGTAAACAAATTTATCACACAATACTCCTATAATATTCAACACGCGATCACCATGTTGGATGTATGTAATACCAAAGAGAAAAACAATGAAATATTCATGGTGTTTCTTTAGCATTGGAGATGTATGGTTTCAAGATATCCTTGATATGTGCCTGAAAAGGAAAAGATGGAGATCTTTATCGGCAATATAAATAGTGAGATGAGTTATCTACTCAAGCTCCAATGCATACCATCTTTTGCCAAGTTGATCGAAAATGGAATCCAAGTAGAGGAGGCATGCATCAAGAAAGGAACATTGAAGTTCTTTAAAGAAGGAACTAATTCATCCTATACTCACTTTGACAACCAAAACAACAACAAAACTCTAGACAAATCCAGATTCTAGACTGGAAACAAAAATATTGTTAATGAGGGACAGACTGATGCTAATGATATGAACTCCAAACAACCAGTATTGGCTTTGTCAAGTAATCTGCAAGCTAACAAGAATAAAAAAAGTGTTAACCAAGGCACTAATACTTATCCGCAAACTACCAATCAGGGACCTTAAAATTCAAACACCAACAACAATACCCAAGGCAACAACACTAATTGAGGGACTAATCCAAATCAAAGGGGTAAGGCCAACAATTTCCCAAATAGATGCATCTACACACCATTGGGGCAATCCTTAGAATCTGCATTTTGCAAACTCCTGGCAAACAAGATTATCACATTTCCAACCATAAACAACTTTGAACCCTAGATCAAACCACCTTGGTGGAATGACTCGCATTTCTGTGATTTTCATCAAAACAAAGGACATCATACAAATGATTGCATGTGGCTTAAAAATATTGTTCAAGATATGATCGATAGAGGTGATTTAACAATTAATGATCTCAAAACAAATGGTGATCATGATGCCTTTAAAAATCCTCTTCCAAATTACAACAAGGAAGAAGCCTCATCATCAAACGATACATAGGGAGCTCACATAAATCATCTATACAACAACACTATCAATCACATATCAATGGATGATAACCAAATAAATGTCATAAAGATCAAAGACAAACAAGATGATACATCAATCAATATGACAACCAAAGATCAAAAATATATCTTGAAAGGGCATACATCAACATAGACTACTATCCCCAAGACTCAATATGATTTGGTAAATCAACTACGGAGAACTCCTACTCAGATATCCATACTTGAGTTACTCAAACTTTCACCAAAACATAAGGACATCTTGGAATAGGAACTAGTTGAAACAAATGTGCCTCAAGATATCGATGTTGATAAATTTCAAGCCATGGTGGCTCATATGTCAGGGTTTCATAATCTCACCTTTTCTGAACATGATAATGTCTCTTTGAGTCATCTACATAATACTCCCTTTCATATTGAAGTATTAGTCTACAAACACAAAGTTAAAAGAGTATTAATAGATGGTGGAGATGGTCTCAATATTTGTACCTTAAAACTTATCCGTGCATTAGGCTTCTCTAACAGTCTATTGATCCACACAAAAAGATCACCATCAAGGCATATGATTATGAAGAAAAATCATCCAAGGGAATAGTGATACTACCTATTCAGGTAGGACAGATATAAAGAGACACTATGTGCCAAGTCTTAGACATAGAATTATCATAAAATATTTTATTGGGTCATCCTTGGATACATGAAATGCAAGCAGTGCCATCAACCTACCATCAGTATGTCAAATTCCCATATAATGGACAGGAGATTTCCATCTCTACTGATAATAATCCATTTCAACATTGTAATGCTATGGGGAAGCTCAAGATAGACTGGTTCCACACAACGGGGAAGCTCCACCTTCCTTAGCACTAGATCATCATCAAGAAAAGCTCAAATCTTTATCCATGGATTTCAAACAAAAGATGAAAATCAAAGAGAAAGGCATGGGAGAATACTCTTCGAACCGATGTGTCTATCAAAATTGCCAACATCACCAAAATCTCATGGAAAACCTTTTGCATCAACACATCAAGAAACACAACCCATCACCAAGTTTGATGGAAACTTTATCCAATTGGGCACACTAGCACATGAATCAAAAGAGAAAGACATCCTTAGTTGGCTATACAAGGATGAGGGAGAAGTTAGAGCTTCTACTCTGGAGGTAGCCATACCAACACAAATGTATGGAAAAGGATTCATGATCATGCAACAAATGAGATACAACGACAAAGGACCTATAGGAAAGTGTCAAGAAGGCATTAAAAAACCACTAGACTCTCCTTCGCAATTTTATCGAGACAAAACAGGACTGGGATATGGACACAACATGCCCTGAAGGCAAAAACAAAATAAGTATCAAAAACCTCAGTGGAAAGAAAAGAAGAAATACAATGAGGACTCATGGCAAGAGGCATTGCATCAAGCAATAGAAACAACAAGGAAAGAGCGACAACACTAGGAAAAAGAGAACCAACAAGAGGAACTAACCATTCAAAGGGAAGAAGCATCTAATGAGGAAGTGCATCATGTTCAAGAACCTATTCAAAACAAGGGAGAGTCACCTCTTGATGAAATAACTACCCCCCAAGGAGAAACAATGTATGAACAAATGCAAAGGGTACAAGCAAGTTCTGATTTAGAAACAAAAAAAAACTACAAGACTGGTATCAATTATCAAAGATCTCTTTTCACCCTACAACATACCTATCCACAACAATGAAACACTCTGGGACAGTACTTCTAAAACTAATTCTAATGATTATGAATGGGGAAGTTTTTTAAATATTACTGAAGATGTCCCTGAAGATACTATACATCCACACTCACCCCTTTCTCAGGAAGGACAAGGCATAGAGTCTCGATTACTTGAATTCAGTCCACAACATATCATTAACTTAACCAACATCCTACACAACCTTAATGATACCTCTATCATGACACTTACCATAGTCAACCTCGACCCACCGAATGACTCTTTACCACTCATATTTTCTGATTTGATAGACTGGGATGAACTTGAACACCATAACATACCTATTTTCCCAGATGACGAATCCATTGTCCATTACCTATGTATAGTCAACCCAAAAACAGGTTCTACCAGCGAACAAAATAATGATATCTATAGTTAGGAGGGTGTCAAGTCTCTCAATCGCAAAAATGAAAGAAAAAAAGGATCTAATGTTGAAAACTAATCAATGGCAGCACTAGATCACAAAAAAGTCAAAATAAAGGACGCATTTGAGGGTGAAAACCTTTTTAAGGTACCTAAGGGTGGGAGACTTGATACTCTTCCTAAACACTATTAGGAGTGATCACCCATATTGATTGAGCCCACTCAATCAATCAACATTGGTACAGAAGCAACAACTAAAAAAATACACCTAGAAGAATCACTGACAGAAGAGGAAAAACCAAAGTTTATCAGATTCTTCATAGAAAAGCAAATCAATTTTGCTTGGTCCTATGCTGATATGCCTATAATAGATCCAAACTTAATCATGCATCATCTATCTATTGCTCCAAGAGCCAAGCTAGTCAAACAAAAGTTAAGAAAGATGAATCTACATGTGGCATTAGTGGTCAAAGTTGAACTAAAGAAATTATTAGATGTCGGATTCATTCAACCTATAGACTATGTTGAATGGATTTCAAACATTGTACGAGTTTCAAAACTAGATGGAAGCATCAGAATATGCATAGATTTTAGAGATGTCAACAAAGCCTATCCAAAGGATGACTTTCCTTTGCCCAGCATTGATATAATTGTAGACCTCATAGCAGGCCATGCAATTCTCTCATTAATAGATAGTTTCTCTGGCTATAATCAAATCAAGATATCTCCACAGGATCAAGATAAAATTGCGTTCACCTATCCTTAGTGAAGATATTGTTGGAAAGTCATGCCTTTTGGCTTGAAGAATGTTGGGGAAACTTATCAAACAGAAATGATAACAATCTTTCATGATATACCTTCATGGAAGACTATGTAGATTAATTACTAGCTAAGTCATTCACCCGGGCAGAACATTTGGGCATATTAGATAAAAATTTTAAAAGATTGGAGAAATTCCAAGTCAAGCTAAACCCTAAGAAGTGTGTCTTCGGGGTGACATCAGGCAAATTATTAGGCTACATTGTGTCAGCAAAGGGAATTGAAGTAGATCCAACGAAGGTACATGCCATCATGGAGATGCCACCTCCTAGGAACATTAGTCAACTTAGATCTCTACAGAGATGACTGCAGTCAATCAGGAAATTCATACCCAACTAGCAGTTAAAATTCTACTATTCAATTATCTAATACATAAGAACATACCATTTAGATGGGAAGCCAAGTGTGCGGAATCGTTCTATCAAATCAAGCAATACCTAATGAATCCACTAGTTCTAGCACCACCAATAGTAGGAAAGTTGGTCATTCTCTACATATCAACAACAGGCATATCATTGGGGGCATTGTTAGCACAAGAAGATCAAGAAGGCAAGGAATGAGCTATATATTACATCTACAGAACATTAAATGGATATGAGCTAAATTATACATTCATTAAGAAGGCTTTCTTAGCTATTGTATTCGCTTCTCAAAGTTCTGACATTACATGCTAGCTCACACAATCAAGCTAGTAGCAAAAATTGATCCTCTCAAGTATTTACTCAGCAAAGAAGCTCTTATAGGTCGACTAGCTAAATGGGTCATGATTCTAAGTGAGTTTGATATCCAATACATAGAGTGTCAAACTATTAAGGGACAAGTAATTGCAGATCAATTAGTTGAAGCACCACTATCAGATAAGCAACCAATGAAGGTAGAATTTCTAGACATGGATGTCCTTACTGTTACACTCAAGAAATGGACCCTATATTTTCATGGTTCCTACACTCAACATGGCTTAGGTGTCAGCATCTTGTTCATCACCCCTAAAAGACACACCATTTCAAGATTGTATAGACTCATGTTTCCATACACCAATAACATCGCTGAGTATGAAGCACTAGTCACAAGAATCAAAATGGCTATGGAATGGAGAATCATGGAATTGAAAGTCTATGGAGATTCCCAACTGGCTATAAATCAAATCAATAATGAATATCAGAAAAAGGATGACAAGCTGCTGCCATACAAAAGAATGGTAGATGACTTCAAATAGTACTTTGTACACATCACCTTTGAGCAAATACAAAGGTTGGACAACAAAATGGCTGATGCAAGGGCCACTATCACTTCATTGCTACAAATTCTAGAGTAACAAAGTCGTTATGAGTTCTTAGTAGAGAAACTATTTTCCCCAGCCTATGACAATTCTGCATCCCATGTCATCTATGCCTTAACTGGTTTAGACTCTCCTTTATATGGGACAATCTATGAATACCTTAAAACCAATACCCTACCCATTGACCTATCTCATAATAAAAAATGCAACTTTATCTAGTAAGTTGCCCGTTATACTTTAATCGTTGATACCCTTTACTGTCGAGGTCTAGATGGTACTCTTCTTCGTTTCCTTGATTATAATGAATCTGTCTCTACTTGACACGAGCTTCACAAGGGTATTTGTGGCACACATTCAAGTGGTCCTACTCTTGCTAAAAAACTTCTGAGAATGGGATATTATTGGCTGACAATGGAAAAAGACTTATCAATTTGCAAAGAAATGTACTAAGTGCCAAATTCATGGCAATCTTATCCATGCACCAGCATAAGAGCTATAGCCATTTACAACATCATGGCCTTTCTATCAATGGGACTTGATTTAGTAGGGAAAATGCATCCTTACTCTTCAAATGGACACAAGTTCATTATCACTGCAATGGAGTATTTCACAAAATGTATTGAAGCAGTCCCACTGACCATAGTAACTAGAAAAAAATTTACCTCATTAATTCTCAATTATCTAATTTGCAAATATGGTACATTCCCAGTTCCATCATCACAAACAATGGATGTCCTTTCAAAAATAAGGATGTGTGAGAACTATGTGAGTGATTCAAAGTCCAACATCATTTCTCTACACCTTACTACCCATAGGGGAATGGTCAAGTAGAGGCATCAAATAAAATAATCTTGAAAATCCTAAAGATGATAGAAAGTAAATGATGCAGGTAAGGATTGGCATGTACAACTCAATCCAACACTCTGGGCATACAGGACTAGCATCAGGACACCTATGCGAGCTATGCCATATTCATTGGTGTATGGATCAGAAGAAATTTTACCTCTTCAGGTAGAAATTCCATCACTCGGAGTATCTTTAAAAGGCCTCATACTAGATGAGGAGTATTGGGTCAACAGATTGCAAGAACTATAGCTTCTGGATGAAAAATGACAACATGCCTATGATCACCTCAAAACATACCAGCAGCACATGCGCAAAATCTACAACCACAGAGTCATCCCTAGGATTTTTAAAGTTGGTGATCTTGTACTCAAAGAAAATCCCATAAATCAATAGGATCTAGGAAAGAAGGGGAATTTTGAACCTAACTGGTTAGGTCCCTATGTTATCATATCTGCCTATGGATCAGGCACCTATCAGCTAACAACTTTAGAAGGAGATGTGCTCGATGAACCAACCAACAACATCCATCTAAAGAAATTACACACTTGAGTGGTCTAATGCATGGAAAAAGTGAAAAATATAAAAACATTAAAAAATCAGAAAACAACAAAAAGGTGCAATAAAAACAAATGGTGAAAACCTGGCAATAGGCACTATTTGTGAGGGAACAACTCCTCTATCTATCATTACTCATATCTTTTTCATCCAAAGTCAAAGCTAATGGCCATCACCCAACACTTTTTTACAAGGCATTATCTCGGACATTCTTAGCGTAGTCAATGTCCTTCCTTATCTAAAGATCGGTTCATCATATCCTACCATGGCTTAGTAATCACTATGAATATCCACATCGATTGGTATCTATAGATAAGGGCAGCTTTCCTCTGACTTCAAACATTCTAGCAATAAGGAAACAAGAATCACTACATGCTAAGGAAATCTTGTCAACAACAGCTCATTAGCTAAGAAAACAAGACACTGATCCAATTAACAAATTCAACATACACATGATGGATGATTTTCTAAATGATAATTTTTTTACATCTCACATGAATTTTTGACTATTTTCCACTTCAAATTTTTGAATCATTGGATCTCCTAAATTTCTCAAAGATGCATCGAGCTAGGAAAAATAGCAAGGGAGTCTAATATTTTTTTGGTTTTCTGTTTGTGAAGCAATCACTTGTACGGTGCACATTTTGTCTTGAGACATGATTGGAAACATATCAATGAAGACATTGTTCCACTTGGCACATACAAATGGTTAATTCTTGTCTGTTTTTATGCAAGCAACACTCAGGTCGTCTTGGTTTACTTATTCCTCGACGCTTGTACCATCTTGCAATATCGAAATCAATTTAAGTTTTACTTAGGTCATTATGGTTCAGTTATACCATTATGCTTGTATAAACTCCCAACATATCAAAAGCTCAATGATGACAAAACAAAAACAAAGCAAAAACATGTGACTACAGAGGAATGACAACAAGAAAAAGAGGGTTATCATTTAGATGCATATCATTTTACACTTGCATTTTAGTTGCATATCATTTTAAATCTTGCATTAGTATCATCACATCACATCATTATCATACATCTCATTTTCAAGGTACATCTCACATCATACATGAACGAAATCAAGATAAACCAAGCATCATCATATTTTCATCATTATAGCTCATACATCATAATCAACATCAAAATAATTACTATCTAAGCATTACATCATCATCATAGAAACATAATAACAATGCATATCATAAATCATCATCCATAACACATCACATGAGAATCAAAGAAATTAATGCCATATATATATCTCAAAATGGTCGAAATGTACAAGGAGTATCAATGTCTATCAAAATACAACAAAATGATCAAAATACAATACGAACAAGTCTCTCAGGTATGACTATCTACTGAGGATGACGGTCTCACAATAGATGTCCTAGCTCTTGGATCTCTCCCAGGTGGCTCACATAAAGAAGGCCCCATAACACCTCTGCTCTTTGTCCCCATCTAACTTCGACCAGACTGACTAGCTACATAACTAGGAGCTCTCTTCTCTCTGATAACTCAATGATGAACCATGAGTACCAAACTAGTACTGAGAGGGGGGGGTGAATCAGTACAAACACAAATACAGTCCAAAACCGGTTTGACAGCAAATACCCCAAATGACTGACAAGCAGGGATACCGGTAAAACAGAGTGCAACCGGTAACATCCAGTACAACTCACTCAGTCATGAACCGGTCATTCAATAAGCTACCCTCTTAGCTCAATACTACTGTATCATTATATTCTCATGCTTAAATAGGTAAACTTAACCATCAGATCTTCACACTAGTGAGTTCAATATGTTTTATAGATAGGCATAAAACATAGAACCTTCATGTGCTTAACAGGTAAAACAAAGCATCACAAGACAAAAGCATTTCACATGACAAACATATTTTTCACGTGGAAAACCAACTGGGAAAAACCATGGTGGGGATGAATACCCACAAGCTTCTTTTTGAACTCTTTAGAAGTCCGCTCTATTAGGAGCCTTGTCCAGTTAAGGACATTACAATAGGTTCTAGTAGGAACCGATCCTGTTAGGGATCACCCAGTTAAGGGATACCCGATTAAGGGTTAAACCCAGTAGGGTCACCTTGTTAGAGAATTTCAAGAACTCAATAACTAAAAGGATCTCCTAAGCTCCCTAGATTCTCAAAACTCATTAGCCTCAAGTTACCCAGTTAAGGGATTTTAATCAAGCCAGTTAAGACCACCCGATTTAAGGGATTTTGAATCAAGCTAGTTAAGGCTACCTTGTTACGGGATTTTACAACTGTTGAAGTGGTTAGAGATCAATAGGAATTACAATGTTCTATTAACAGCACTAAATGCTAATGCAGATCCGTTTAGGCTCCTCTTCACCTTCTGCACATTCACTTTGCATATATCTCTTCTCTACTTTGGTCTAGCAAGAATCACGTATCACTTCTCTTGGATACACACTCACAACTTTTGCCAACAACTTTAGAAAGAAACACAACATCGGCCTTATAGGAAACATACAGGTCGGTAGCAAAAACCCTAAACCCTGAACCTGTTAGGTTAAGCAATTCAAACGGTTCGATCCTGACCATTGAATCATACTACATTAAATGCAATAATCTTGAATCGATCTCAAGACATTCTCCATTGTCCATTATCCATTATCCACCGATTTCATGGTGGCTAATAACCCTTTACGCGTTATCACCGTTTGACAGACTTCGCTCATTCCTGAGGTAGAAAGGAATAGTCTTCTTCATGCAAGATCCTTCATGCGCACAGAGCTTACGTGGCAACACGATCTATCTTCCATCATACTGCTAACTCATCACACAAGGATCACCGATTGAGTAACACAGACTTGAGGTACTCCAACCGGAAAACTTGAAGTGGAAGCTACCTACCAACCAGTAGTCATACAATGCTTCCATGTGCCAGTTCCCATAACTACATGCCGGTTCACCTTGAACAAATATGCTGCTCACTTTGGCATATAAACCGGTTCATACATATGCTAGTTCCTCTCTCTTCACCTATCACATGTGCTGGTTCACACCATGTCTCATATTAACATCAATGACAACATACAATATCATTATCTCTTCATGCTGGTTCATGTAATGCCATGCCAGTTCACATAATTCCAACAATCTCCCCCTTTGGCATTGATGGAAATATACAAAAGATATCTTTTCGCTTCACTCCTTCTCCCCCTTTGACAACAATGCCAAAGTGGAGGTACAATCATCACTGTTTCATCATGCTGCTCCCCCTGAGGAGTAGCATCCTTTAACACACCAATCAACCAAAAATTTGTCTTTCCAATACCTAACTGATGTGGAACAATCACTTTTAGTTCACCTCCTGAAGGGACAATACCTCTAATTCACCTCTCAAATGCACAAATGTTGTCTTTGGGAGAGGCTTGGTGAATGTGTCTACTAACTGCTCCTTATTGGACACATGCTCCAATGCAATCTCTTTATTTTGAACCTTTTCCCTCAAGAAATGATACTTAAGCTCAAAATGCTTGGTTCTAGAATGTAAAACCGGATTCTTTGATATATTGATAGCACTTGTGTTATCACAGAATATACTTACCGGTTCAGATACAGGGATCTTGAAGCCTTCCAGTACATGCTTCCTCTAGATTGTTTGAGTGTAGTTCATGAAAGCTGCAACATACTTCACTTCCGCTATAGACTGAGAGATACAACTCTGCTTTTTACTCATCCATGAGACCAGTCTACCACCGAGAAAGAATGCACGACCGGTTGTGATTTTCCGGTCATCCACATTGCCTGCCCAATCAGCATCTGTCAACACTTTTAGATTGAAATTATTGTTGTATGGGTACCACAATCCATAGTCAACTGTTCCCTTTAGATATCTAAGAATCTGCTTGATTGAAATCAAGTGAGATTCTCTTGGACTCTTTTGGAATCTTGCAGTAATGCCAACTGCATGTGGAATATCCGATCTGCTATGTACTACATAATGCAACTTACCAATCATTGATCCATATTCCTTCTCATCAACCAGTGTAGAATCATCCTCTTTTTTCAATTTGCAACCGGTCACCATCGGTGTACCAACCAGTTTGCTATCTTCCATGCCAAAAATCTTCAACACCTCTTTGACATATTTGGACTAAGTGATGAAGATTCCATCTTTCATCTGCTGGATCTGCAGTCCAATGAAGAACTTAATCTCCCCTATGAGTGACATCTCAAACTCTTTCTTCATCTCATCAGCAAACTCATGACTCATCTTGTCATCTCCACCAAAGATGATGTCATCAACAAAAACTTCATAGATCAATATCTGATCTCCTTCAGACTTCAAGTAGATATTGCTATCTTCACTTGTTCTCTCAAATCCAATCTTCACAAGATGGGAATGTAGGCACTCATACCATGCCCTAGGTGCTTTCTTTAGACCATACAATGCTTTATGTAGCCTACATACCATGTCACTATCTTCAGATAGGGCAAACCCATCAGGTTGCTCAATATACACCTCCTCTTCAAGTACACCATTTAGGAATGCAGATTTTACATCCATTTGATATACCTTGAACCTCTTAAAATCTGCATATGCAAGAAGCATACGAACTCCTTCTAATTTGGCCATAGGAGAAAAGGTTTCTCCATAGTCTTCTCCATCTTCTTGAGCATATCCTTTGCATACCAATCTGGCTTTATTCCTAATCACTGTGCCATCCTCATTCAACTTATTTATGAACACCCATTTGGTGCCAATGACATTTTTATGCTCGGGTCTGGGTACCAAGGACCATGTACCATTTTTCTCTATCTGATCAAGATCCTGTTCCATTGCCTTGAGCCAGTCTTCATCTTTATGAGCCTCTTTGAATGACTTAAGCTTAAATTCAGAGATCATACATGAGTTTTCTCTGATCTTTCTTCTAGTAAGGATTCCTGCATCCTTATCACCTATGATCTTCTTGGGATCATGATTCAACTTGACATACCGAGGAATGGTCTTAACTGGTTCTTCTTGCTTTTCTTCTTCATCCTCATCTTCATCAGTATCAGCATTCACCGGTTCAGGGACACTATTACTGGTACTTGATTGGCTAACAACCAGTTCCCAAAAGGTTGCAACCGGTTCATTTACAGCTTGCTCATTGCCGGTTTCCTCAGTCTTCTCAGAGGATTAATCAACTCTTACATTGATGCTTTCCATAATTCTCTGAGTCCTATTGTTGTACCACTTGAAAGCTTTACTCTTGGTGAAATATCCTAGAAATATTCCTTCATCACATTTAGCTTTAAATTTTCCCTGATGTTCACTCCTCTTGATGTAACATTTGCTACCAAATACCTTAAAGTAGTTAACCACAGGGGTCTTACTTGTCCAATACTCATAAGGAGTTTTGTCCTTACCCCTTTTGATGAGTACCCGGTTCATAGTGTAGACTGCAGTGATCACCGCTTCTCTCCAAAAGGTGTGAGTTACCTTTCCTTGGATCGACATGGTTCTAGCTACTTCAACCATAGTCTGGTTATTCCTCTCTACTAGGCCATTCTACTATGGAGTCTGGGGGACAGACAGTTGTCTCTTGATGCCAAATTCTTCACAATAGTTGTTGAATTCACTAGAAGTGAATTCCCCTCCTTGATCAGTTCTGAGACATTTGATCCTTTTACTGCTTTCCTTCTCCACTAATGCTTTGAAAGCTTTCAATTCCCAAAAGCTTTAGACTTGTCTTTCAAGAATGTGACCCACATCATTCTTGAGCAGTCATTAGTGAGAATCATGAAGTACTTATCACCCTACACACTTCTAGTTTTCATAGGACCACATAAATCAATATGCACAAGATCAAGCAAGTTGTTAGCAATGAAAGATTTGCCTTTAAAGGTTGAGGAAGACAT
Source organism: Cryptomeria japonica (assembly GCF_030272615.1). NCBI lineage: Eukaryota > Viridiplantae > Streptophyta > Pinopsida > Cupressales > Cupressaceae > Cryptomeria > Cryptomeria japonica. The sequence continues at coordinate 739,999,066 of NC_081407.1, forward strand.
TTTCCCCAATTGACATTCTCTACACAAGGTATTATCCAGTTTGCTCAGCACTAGCAACCCTCTAACTGCCTTGATCTTACTAGCCTTCACAATGTTGTCAAAGTTCACATGGCAGAATCTCCTATGCCATATCCAGCTATCATCAAGCTTAGCCATAAGACATGTACATATATTTGCATTCAGATGAAATAGGTTACCTTTAGTCTGCATGTCAGTGGCTACCAATTTGCCATCTTTTCCTTTGATTCTGCAAACTCCATTCTTGAATTGCAGAGTGAGGCCACTGTCATTTAGCTGGGCAACACTTAGAAGGTTGTGTCTGAGACCATCAACCCAGTACACATTGTCAGCACTACTCTTTCCATTCAAAGAGATGGACCCTTTGCCTTTGACCATGCATGGTGCATCATTGCCAAAGCGAACCACACCACCATCATACTCTTCTAAGGCTAGAAACTTGCTCCGGTCACTAGTCATATGGTGAGAACAACCACTATCAATGATCCACTCATTGGAATCATCAAACTGGGAGACAGGAGCCTTCTTGTCTGCCACATCTTCCTTTACAACAACAAACACAATGTCTTCATTCTCTTCATCTTTTGATTCCTCATCTGTGACACCTTCATCAACTGCCACAAAATACTTTCTCTGGTTTCCTCCTTTGAATTTCTTGAGCCTTTCTGGTTTTTTGTTGTTGTCTCTATTAGGACAATTCATAGCAATTGTAGCGTCCTAAAATTGTGACACTTACAATTTTGACTGCATTTGGGTCTTCACGATAGTGATGCAACACGGAACCTGAATGGAGACCCCAAAACTTGCTTATGACACCAAAAACTGCATTTTTCAGCACCCTAGCCTGATCCTCCTTGCACCCTGCTATCCCCGGAGGTGGGACCATGGTGCCTAGTGCCCTGGTCCTTCAGGACTAGGCCGCCCAGTGCCCTGGTCCCCCAGGACTAGGGTGCCCAGTGCCCTGGTCCCCCAGGACCATGGCGCCTAGCGCCCTGGTCCCTGGCCCTATTTTGGGCTCGGTCTCTTTTGGGGCTTTGAGTCTTTAAGTTTGCAAATTGGAAAATAATGTTTCCTGGTTGGCCTAAGGTCGGGAAAATCAGTCTATCAACCCTAATTGACAAGTATATAAACTACTTTTCCTCTCCTAGAAAGGGAGGAAGGAAAGAAACAAGGGCAAGACGCGGAAGCAATATTCAAACATTCAAGCATTCAAGCATTCCTTCAAGCAATTGAGCATTCTAAGTCTCCATTCAAGGCTAGGTGTTGCATTCAAGACAAGGATTCAACCATTGAAGAGGAGATCACATACAACATACAACACACTACATACATTACACCTTCACATGTAAGAATACAAACATTCTTACAACAAGGTATCAGTACTTGTTTACATTACAAACATTTACATTTACAGCATTCTCATTTCTTGGTTAATTCCAAAACCGGGGTTTGACCTAAAGGCAAACCCCTCATCCCTAACCCCCTAATCGTCCTCTCTTTTCTGTGTGTAGGTTGAAGGTACGCGACTGTAATTGAAGATCTGGAATCCTTGTGCAGAGACGAATCGATCCCCCTTCGTTTTGCGGATTTTTCAGAGGACCGTGTGCACGTCGGGCGCCATCGTCCTATCAACTTTCACTCAAATTCGCAGAATAGCACTGTCTTGACATTTTACTGCTAATTCCAGGTTCGCAGCTTCATCCCATATCCCTATCTCTGTTTATAAGCGAATCTTCCCTACTTTACATGCATTCCTAGTTCAATCTTTCTATCTACATTCTTTACAAAAGAGGGTATCCTTGATGTCACAACCCTTGAAACTCATTTAGAATCCAATCTTGCATTGCATGGGATTGGATCTTGTGGGTTTCAACCCCTCTTTTGAATGTAAAGTCTCTCCTAAGTGAAAACCATCAACCCTAGTTACTCTCCCTTCTCTCTCCTTGGAGTTGGGGAGGGGAGAACAACTAGGGTTTGATTTTTCTGTTTTACATTTTGGTGAACCCGACGTGAACATCCTCATTCTGATTATTCATGGTTAGATCTGAAAATTTGCTTCCTTAATTACATTTCCATGTTTGATCTTTTGCAAATTTTAGAGGTTGATTGCATAAAAACCCTAAAATTTTCTTTTTAGTAACTGAGCTTGTGAAACGTTTAATTGTTAATGCTTGTTTCAGATCTACCCTTCTATTGCAAATTGTCAATTCATATTTGTGCTTTAATTCTGAAAATTAAGTGGTTAAATGTCAAAACCCTAATTTTTAAGACCTTCTTGATTCAACCTTTGACTGATAATTTCATTAATCAAAACACCTCCAAATCGGCTGTAATTTTGGATTCCGCAATAAAATCACAATATCTTTCATCCCTGAAAATTTGGAAAAAAGTTGCGAGGACCATGTGCACCCCAAGCGCCATCGTCCCCAACATTTTTTCTGAAATTTCGGGAGCTAGATCTTACTGTATTTATCTGCTAAAATCCAGAATTTTGGCTGATTTTATCAATTTTAACACCTTCAAAATTAAAGTCAAAGTTGGTCTAGCGATTGCTTGGATTGAGGCTTCTAATCATTCAAAAAAATTTGAAATTAAAATTCATATCGAAAATTGTGTTTTTTACAGTCCTAAATCTGAAAAATGTGTTAGCATTCATTCAAAATTTCAGTGTTTTATTCAAATTTTTGCAGTTTGTGACTTTTGAAATTAAGTGTTTAATTGCAACAACTTTGATTTCCACTTTCAAATTCGAATTTTGCATGAAATCGAGTCAACTTTTAAATTTCAAAACTTGCATTGCTTTCAGTATTCCTTCTAAAATCATAAAATTCAAAATTTCAGTTTCCCTCTCTTTTTCAAAATTCAAAATTTGCATTTTTCAACAATCTTGGTAGGGTTCAATTTTGAGATTGCAACTTTAATTTGGCCTATCTATAGATCGTAAAATCACTCAATTTTTTCAGATTAGCTTTAAAATCATCATAACTTTCATCCTTGAAAATTTCAAAAAAAGTTGCAAGGACCGTGTGCACTCCGTTCCCCACGGTCTCGGACATTTTTTCCGAAATTTCGGGAGATTGTCCTGATTGCATTTAACAGCTTGAATCTAGGAGATTGGCTGATTTTATTGAAATTTGCTACCTCTAAAATTCAAAATCTTCTCTCTCTCTTTAGTGCATGAGTTTTACAGCAATAAGTCCTACTTACGCTATTCCCGTTAGATGAAGCCTTAGAATTAAGTCTTTCCAAGGTTTAATTACTGAGGAGATGGAACCTAATTTGAATGGCCTTTTTAACGAGGACATGGGTAATTCCTCTAATCCGCTTAATGATGAAGAAGCTCTCTATGAGGTTTCTGTAGAACAACTTTCAAAATTGGATAACCAATTTGATGATTTTCGACAATGGATGTCTCAAGAATACCCCGATAGTCAAGCTCTTCCTTTAATTGAGGGTCTAAAACGTATGGTTCAAAGTGATAAGAATGGAATTGATATTTTGCATGGTATTGCAGACATTGTGGATTCGAATTTGATGCCGATGAAAAGTTGTGCCGAAACCTTAGGTTATACACAACCTCCTACTCAAGTTAATCATTCTATTCCTTTGACAACTCCTATTGCTAGTATACCTACTTTTACATCAAACATAATGACTACTTCAATACAAGACGTTCCTCCTATGATCACCAGTCATGGGGGCAATCCCTCTTCTTCAATTAACCCTCTTCCTTCATTCAATCCAACTTCTTCATTCATTCCTTCAATGAGTGTTCCTATTATATCTCCACAAATGAACATGACGCAAGGGGGCAATTCATTTAACCATTCCATTCCTCCTTGTAGTGTTCCTCCTTTCCAATCATCTCCTATGACTAACTATCATAATGTCCCACCACCTTACTCTCTACCTTCTTTCAATAACATAACACCTCCATCACAATCTAACACGTCTAATATGAACTCTTCGACTGAAGCGACCATTAACAATCTTGCACAAACTGTCTCTTCTTTACAGCAACAAATTGCCTCTATGAATCAATCTAAGTTTAGTGTGCCCACATTTGATGTTGCGAGCCCACTTTCTCTTGACATTGTTCGAGCTATCCCCCCTAAACATGTTGAAATTCCGCATTTGGAGCTTTATAATGGTAAGGGTGATCCTTTAACACATGTTAAGACCTTTCAAACAATATGTACCGATTTTGCTTATGACCAAAGGTTGCTTGCAAAACTGTTTACTAGAACATTAAGAGATAAAGCCCTACAATGGTATTGCTTGTTGCCTTCTTATTCTATTACTTCTTTCGAACAACTTGCAAATGCTTTTATTCAACAATTTCAAAACAATATAAGTCCTAAAGTTACTTTGATTGATTTAATGCATTATAAACAAGGTGTTAAAGAAAAAGTGACTGATTTCATTGGTAGATATAAGCATTTGTATGCTCAAATTTCTTTTCCAGTACCTGACAATGATATTCAAAGAATCTTTATTTCTAATTTACAAAAAGATATTAGAGAAAAACTTCTATTTTTTGAGTTTACTTCTTTCCAACAGTTGTGCGCAATTCTTCACAATTATCAATTGACTATGAGTCAAATGGAAAAAGCAAGTCCTATGGCTCCGAGTGATAAGGGTGATAGTAGTCAACAACCATTTGGGAAGTTTAAACCGAACAGAGAGTCCATTAAATTCAATGAAAACATCATCAACAACAATGTGAATGTGGCATCAGGTGTGCCTCCTATTTCTAAGTTTTTCAAGAAAGAAAGAAAGTTTACTCCTTTGAATGAATCATTGCATAGTATTATGAATAAGTTATTGGAACAAAATGTGCTTACTCTTCCTCCTATAAGGCAAATAGACCCTGTAAAGATTAATTCACCCTATTTTGATAACAAATCTTTTTGTCAATTTCATCGTCATCCTGGGCATGATACTGAAAAATGTTTTGCTTTAAAGGGTAAAATTCAAGATTTGATTGATAATAATACTATTTCTGTTTCTGGAGTGAATGATAAAGGCAATACATCTATAGCTCCTCCTAACCAAAATCTTTAGATTTTTACTGATCCATTACCTTCTCACACCTCTAATACGATTGATACTAATGATTCCTCTGTCTCACCTGATGATCTTGTGTCTATGACTCCGAATGTGATTAACTTTGTAGAGCAGCAGAAAATCCCTAAAGAACCTTCCATCACCTTTGATTCCAGTGAAACTATCAGGGCACCTGATGGTCCTTTATATATAGTTGCAAAAGTTAAGAATACACCTTTCCGTGGAGTGCTTATTGATCCTTCTTGTATGGTTAATATCATTACTGAAGAATTTGTTTTTACTTTGCAATTGAATCAAGTGATCTATGATGAAACAAATGTGGTTGTGAAACTATTTGATGCATTTTCTTCTCCTGCAATTGGTTCTATTACATTACCTATTGAGGTCCATAACAAATCCCTTGATGTGGACTTTGCTATTATTCCATCATCCGAACAATTTCGTGTGAAGCTAGGCTATCCTTGGCTATCTTCCATGAAAGCTATTTCTTCTCCTAGTCATAAGTGTTTGAAATTTACCCATAATTGTGAAGTTGTTACTGTCAATCATAGTCTCTTTAAACCAGCTGAAAGAACTTCTAGCGTTCCTATTGATTATTTTTGGCCTAAACAATTCCAATCTCTTCCTCCGCGAAGTGATCATCTTTTCAAATCTTATCAAAAGTGGAAGAAAGATATGATCCTATCTCTAAGTGAACCTAGAACACCCAAACTTGACATTCCTATCGTTCTTGAGAAGGAAGTTCTTCCTTTCAAAGATAAAACTAATGTCTTTCCTCAAGAAGATTCCCAACCTATCCCTATGAATGTGACTATGCCTATATCTAATAAACTTCCTAAAAGTAGACCTATACCTCCTCGTCATGATGGACTTGGTCTCCTTCCTAAACCAAATATTCCTCCCTTATATGGAGCAGTTCCTCCTCCTTCCTCTTATGGAGAGAAGAGACCTTCCTCTTCTCCTATTGTTCAACCTAAGAGACCACAACCTAAACACCCAAGTGATAAGGATGAGAACATTCCTCCTCCTCACTCTTCTCAACTTCCTACTAAGACTAGACGAAATCATTCTGCATGTGAACGCCAACGAAAGCGTCGTCTTAGAGCTCAGGAAACTGCTTCTCAAACTTTGCAATCCCCAAAAACACCTTCAGCTAGTATTATTCCATTTTCTCCTCAGCTGATGATTGAGCCGAAATCTCCTAAACATAAGATGCATGATGGTCTTGATCCTGTGCGAGTTAAAGATCCTATTTTTATAAATCTTGATGATGATATAGATGAAAATGTTATTCATGATGAAAATGTTACTCCTGTTCATTCTGATAGTGAATATGAATATGTTGATGTTGATAACCATCTATCTAACGAATTTTCTAAAGCACTTATCCTAGCTCCTAGACAAGAACACCGTGGCTTGGGATATGAACATAGCCCTTGTTTGGATCTTGTGATAGCTCCATCTGCTGTGTTGGATGTTCCTCCTCTAGCGTGTTTCCTACCTTCCCGAAATATTGATTAGCAAGATCGGGGGGTAGATAACGTGCTAGACTAGTTTCATTAGCATAGCAGACTCTCGCCTCCTCTCTTTTGTTACTTCTTCTATGTGTTATTCTCATTCTTCTATTTGTTGTCCTTAGTGTTGTCTACTTGAGGATGATGCAAAACATTGAGATCTCTTTTGGTCTCTCTCATGTTGACGCAAAAGACACATGTGTTCCCTTCTTCTAGGTGACCTTCCTTGATTGGGTAATGAAGAACAATTATGCATACATACATATGATATACATGAATTATCATACAGCATACTGACCCCGAGGAAAGCGAAGTCACCTTGTGCTTTGTGTTTTGTGTCTATTATCCTTGGGCTTATCTCACACTTGGGGGCTAAATCCTTGTGATAACATGCTCCTTTCTCATTTCTTATATGTGTCACTACCTTAAAGCAATCACCCCCAATGAGGTGTGTGCGATCGCTTTAACGTAGGGGGGCATACATCCCGTCCATATCTTTTCAAGATACTTGAAAATTTCTTGACAAATTTAGCTTTGCCTTGAAATTTTTTTATATCTTTCTTGCATGACTCATAGTGAGGGAACCTTAGTACTGACAGTCATGGTTCTCCCTCATGATCTTCCCTTTTACTTTGTCAATCGAAGTTGTAAGATCCTTAGTCCACTAGGGGCTTGGTGTATCTTGCCTCCTTGACATGGTGAAAGTTTTTCAATGTTGTTTCCTTGTACTTTACCGAAAGTATGAGTGTACGCTTATACTCCCGCTAAAGTGGGGGCTAAATGTAGCATCCTAAAATTGTGACACTTACAATTTCGACTACATTTGGGTCTTCACGATGGCAATGCAACACGGAACCTGAATGGAGACCCCGAAACTTTCTTATGACACAAAAAACTGCATTTTTCAGCACCTTGGCCTGATCCTCCTTGCACCTTGCTGTCCCGGGAGGTGGGACCATGGCGCCCAGTGCCCTGGTCATTCAGGACTAGGGTGCCCAGTGCCCTGGTCCCCCAGGACCATGGCGCCTAGTGCCCTGGTCCCTGGCCCTATTTTGGGCCCGGTCTCTTTTGGGGCTTCGGGTCTTTAAGTTTGCAAAATGGAAAATAATGTTTCCTAGTCGGCCTAAGGTTGGGAAAATCAGTCTATCAACCCTAATTGACAAGTATATAAACTAATTTTCCTCTCCTATAAAGGGACGAAGGAAAGAAGCAAGGGCAAGACGCGGAAGCAATATTCAAACATTCAAGCATTCAAGCATTCCTTCAAGCAATTGAGCATTCTAAGTCTCCATTCAAGGCTAGGTGTTGCATTCAAGACAAGGATTCAACCATTGAAGAGGAGATCACATACAACATACAACACACTACATACATTACACCTTCACATGTAAGAATACAAACATTCTTACAACAAGGTATCAGTACTTGTTTACATTACAAACATTTACATTTACAGCATTCTCATTTCTTGGTTAATTCCAAAACCGGGGTTTGACCTAAAGGCAAACCCCTCATCCCTAACCCCCCAATTGTCCTCTCTTTTTTGTGTGTAGGTTGCAGGTATGTGGCTGTAATTGAAGATCTAGAATCCTTGTGCAGAGACGAACTGATCCCCCTTCATTTCGCGGATTTTTCGGAGGACCGTGTGCACGCCGGGCGCCATCGTCCTATCAACTTTCGCTCAAATTCGCAGAACAGCACCATCTCGACATTTTACTGCTAATTCCAGGTCCGCAGCTTCATCCCATATCCCTATCTCTATTTATAAGCGAATCTTTCCTACTTTACATGCATTCCTAGTTCAATCTTTCTATCTACATTCTTTACAAAAGAGGGTATCCTTGATGTCACAACCCTTGAAACTCATTTAGAATCCAGTCTTGCATTGCATGGGATTGGATCTTGTGGGTTTCAACCCCTCTTTTGAATGTAAAGTCTCTCCTAAGTGAAAACCATCAACCCTAGTGACTCTCCCTTCTCTCTCCTTGGAGTTGGGGAGGGGAGAACAACTAGGGTTGGATTTTTCCGCTTTACAGCAATATCTCATATCCGGTTACAAGAGAAACATTTCAAAGGTAGCTTACCTTTGTATTTACCAGTTCCTTTTGAGAATTTCGTGTCAAGAAGTTCTTCAAATTCCATCAAAAACTCTTCATCATTCATTTCTCTACTCTAATTAGGTTCCCCACTAGTGCTAGCCTCTTTTCCTTTTCTAGAAGGTATAACAAAGGCTCTAAAAGCTAATTCTGTCTTTTGAAAATTGCCATCAAAACTATTCAGCTCATAGGCTATCAACTTGGCTATGATGGAGTCCAAGGACACCTTAGACTTGTCTATTGATCTCAGCTTCTGAATGGCAGCAACCCTTATTGCATAGACCGGCAACAGGGATCTCAGGACTTTGCTTACCACAGTGGAATCTTCTATTTTGCCACCTGCACTCTTTATTTCTCCAACAACTATTTTGATTCTTATTCCATACTGCTGAATGGTCTCTCCTTCAACCATCTGCATGTCTTCAAACTTCCCTCTCAGGCTCTCTTCCTTAGCCTATTTTACATGCTCATCACCACCATAGGTATTTTCAAGAGAATCCCATACCTCTTTGGGATTTGCCTTGTCCTGAACATCAATAAACTCAATGTCAGATAGACTACTGATGAGGGCTTCCATGACTTGCCCATTTTCTTGTATCTCTCTCTTTTGGTCATCGGTGAGAGTACCAGTAGGAACAACATATACATTTTCAACATAACTCTAGTGTTGAACACCCATGCTTTTGATGAATATCTTCATCCTATCTTTCCATATACCAAAATTTTCCCTGTTAAACTTTGGACCTTCCCTCTTCATCATTTGACTAGGATCTTTTCCTCAAGCGGTTAAACTTACAACACAGAGGACCTGGAGTGCTCTGATACCAATTGATAACTCAATGATGAACCACGAGTACCAAATCGGTACTGAGAGGGGGGGTTGAATCAGTACAAACACAAATACAGTCCAAAACCGGTTTGACAACAAATACCCCAAATGACTGACAAGCAGGGATACCGATAAAACAGAGTGCAACCCATAACATCCAGTACATCTCACTCAGTCATGAACCGGTCATTCAATAAGCTACCCTCTTAGCTCAATACTACTATATCATTATATTCTCATGCTTAAATAGGTAAACTTAACCATCAGATCTTCACAATAGTGAGTTCAATATATTTTATAGACAGGCATAAAACATAGAACCTTCATATGCTTAATAGGTAAAACAAAGCATCACAAGACAAAAGCATTTCACATGACACACATATTTTTCATGTGGAAACCCAACTGGGAAAAACCACGGTGGGGATGAATACCCACAAGTTGCTTTTTGAACTCTTTAGAAATCTGCTCTGTTAGGAGCCTTGTCTAATTAAGGATATTACAATACGTTCTAGTAGGAACCAATCCTTTTAGGGATCACCTGGTTAAGGGATACCCGGTTAAGGGTTAAACCTGGTAGGGTCACCTTGTTAGAGGATTTCAAGATCTCAATAGCTGAAAGGATCTCCTAAGCTCTCTAGTTTCTGAGAACTCATTAGCCTCGAGTTACCCAGTTAAGGGATTTTAATCAAGCCGATTAAGACCACCTGATTTAAGGGATTTTGAATCAAGCCAGTTAAGGCTACCCTGTTACGGGATTTTACAATTGTTGAAGTGGTTAGAGATCAATAGGAATTACAATGGTCTATTAACAGCACTAAATGCTAATGCAGATCTGTTTAGGCTCCTCTTCACCTTCTGCACATTCACTTTGTAGATATCTCTTCTCTCCTTTGGTCTAGCAAGAATCATGTATCACTTCTCTTGGATACACACTCACAACTTTTGCCAACAACTTCAGAAAGAAACACAACATTGACCTTATAGGAAACATACAGGTCAGTAGCAAAACCCCTAAACCCTAAACCTTTTAGGTTAAGCAATTCAAACGGTTTGATCCTGACCGTTGAATCATACTACATTAAATGCAACAATCTTGAATCGATTTCAAGACTTTCTCCATCGTCCATTATCCACCGATTTCATGGCGGCTGATAACCCTTTACATGTTATCACCATTTGATAGACTTCACTCATTCCTGAGGTAGATAGGAATAGTCTTCTTCATGCAAGATCCTTCACACACACAGAGCTTACGTGGCAACATGATCTATCCTCTGTAATACTGCTAAGCCATCACACAAAGATCACTGATTGAGTCACACAGACTTGAGGTACTCCAACCGAAAACCCTGAAGTGGAAGCTACCTACCAACCGGTAGTCATACAATGCTTCCATGTGCCGGTTCCCATAACTACATGCTGGTTCACCTTGAACAAATATGTCACTTCACTTTGGCATATAAACCGGTTCATACATATGCTAGTTCCTCTCTCTTCACCTATCACATGTGTCGGTTCACACCATGTCTCATATTGACATCAATGACAACATACAATATCATTATGTCTTCATGCCGGTTCACGTAATGCCATGCCAGTTCACAGAATGCCAACACTCTCTAGGGACTAGATCCTCATATAACCAACTATAGTACTCAACCTCCATGGCCGAGTACTGTATCTTGCTCAGTGTGTCCCACATCGCACCACCACTTGTCACTCTCTGCAATCTCTCTGAAAGCTCATCTTCCTGGCCTTGACGCTCTCTCTCTATATCCTACTATATCATAATCTGTGTAATCTAGCACTGTTATGCTAGCACCTATACCTATAACTGTTGCACTGTGACCTATAGGGATCTAATATGTGAGTCTTGCGGATGGGTAGGTACCATAGTCTGAATGGGTACCTGTCTCATGGTCCCACCCATGCTTGTCCTTGTCTGAGGCATTGGTGGAGGTAGAACAATTGATATCCTCCTCTGGGCGGGTCACCTATCATCCTCTATATGCCCCACAATTACTAACACTACACCTACCCTACCAATACCACCAACACCAAGGAGAAGTCCTCCTCCTCTCCCTCCATCCCCTCCTCATCCTCTATCTCTCCCTCCATCACCCCCTCATCCTTTATCTCTCACCAAACCTCCTCCATCACCTCCATATCCTCCTCCATCACCTCCTCCATCATCCCCACTGCTGTCTCTGACCTCCTCTCCCTCCTCATCTCTCTATCTAACTCCCCCTTGCCTCTCTGGCTGCTCATCCTCCTCATCATCAAAAGTAGGTACCATCTCTATTGGATTCGATATTCGTGCCACTGCATGTGCCATGAAGTAGGTTGAGAACTCCTCTGTCATCCCCGCATCAACAACCCCATCTCCATAATCCCAGATTTGGCCTGCCAATGTCATATACTCCTCTACTGCTATTACACTATCCATTACAGGCCCCTCTCGGGCACATCCTGTCTCCAACAAGCATATAAACATGCTCCCTGTGGTATCCCCTACTGTCTCCCATACTATCACTGCACACGACTATGCAAAAATCACTTGATAATAAAGGGCGTCTGCCTAATCAAATATCTAGACATATACACATAGGGAATCTCTAGACCATCCTCTACCCACACCTCACAATCCATATACGGTCTCCAGATGACCATATCAATATCATCCAATTCTCTCCGCTAGTGCTCTAGTTTGCCCAGCTTGCACTCGACAACTATACCTATATATCCATATGCATATGCTCACCCAACTAGCCTATCCCTATCTGCAAGTGGTCTTGCCACAAGAATGTGCTCCCAAGCCTACACCTGTAGTAATGTCACTTCTACTGACAAACTGTTGTATCCTAGATATACCACCTGGTGAAGCTCCATGTAAAGGTGGGCTAACATGCAAGACCCCCATGCAAACTTGCGTCCCTGTGTAACCATGTCCTCTAAAACCAATTCCCATCCCACAGCTAGTCCCTTCGACCTATGGTCGAGACACAAGAATCCACAAATGAAGCCTGCTAAAATAGAGGGTAGAGGACCATAATCCAGATCCACAAACTCCTTCCATGGGATCTGATATCAGCAAATCTGATCACCCTGGAAGATGCAATAGAGAGCCTCTGTCCCACCCTCCTTGGTCTACTCATACGACAACAAGGCCCCCACAATCAGAATCCATAGAATGCGATAACAGTCCTCAGTTGTGACTGTTATCTCACCAGTAGCTAAATGAAAGGTGTTCATATCACTGTGCCACCTCTCTGCCAAAGTTTTCAACAAACCTCAATTAATGATATACCAAGGCATGTCTAATAGTGAATTCAAACCGCATCTCTCAAGCACATCCCTATCGACCTATGTCAATCGCGGAATCAATAACCACGATTGCAGAAATTGCTCTCATGACTGAAGTACACTAAGTTGTGCCTGCAAAACAACAAATGTCCATCATTAGTTCCCACATCTATCTGATATATCCAATAAAACAAAATCAACTTAAAACAACAGAGAATCAAATCAAGTCCCATATCAAAATCAAATCAAGTCCCATATTAAAATCAAATCAAAGGCCCATATCAAGAAATCATATCCAAGACCCATAACGCAAGCAATTAAAATATCCATATAAAAAATCAAGACCCATAACACAAGCACCATATCGAAAAATCATCTCAAAGACCCATAATGCAAGCAACTCAAAATCTATATTGCAAGAATCATATCAGGAATCATATCGAAAATCAAGAATCGGAACTCATATTGAACATCGAATTCAATCGCAAGGCAAAAATCTAAGATCCACATCAATAGAAATTCATGATCCTCATTCAAACAATCAATCATCTTGGCACTTCATAATGAAATCAATTTCAACAGACTCTCAATCATCATATCAAGACTCAAACATCATCACAACAGGCAAAACATTGGCTCATAATTGATCTTGAAATACGCAACAGGCACCTATCCACCCCTAAGCCATCTACCTCATCTATTCCCCCCATGACATATTCTTCCAAGTCTTTTCTACCCATTTTTCTTACTCACACACCACAATATCCCTCCCATGCGCTAAGTTGCTAACCATGTGCTATCTTTCCACACCTACATGCTATAATATTTATTCTACTCGCTAAACTAACCTATGCGCTAACTAGAGTTTCCATTGCACTAACTTGCTTACCCTATGTGCTATCCTACACCTTCTCCGCACTAAACTATCAAACATATGCACTAAAAGCCTAAATGTGCTATCTTGTACCTATGATGCGTTACCCAATATACCTAAGATGCTGACCTAACTAGGTTACCCTATGCGCTATGATGCTTATCATATGCGCTACACTAGACATCCTATGGGCTAAAACGATGAAATTGAAAACAAAAAATGAAAACCGTGACCAAAACCAACAAAACAAATAAAAAACGTGGCAAAATTTAGGTGACTTACAGGTGGACCATACGTGGCGGGCCTCCGGTATCGATGAACATGCTTGAATCAGTGAGAATCATAAGGAATCAACATTTTCATCAGAGCTAAGGTGTCACAATCGCAAGGAGACACATGTGCAAATGACAAGAATAGAATCATTTTTTACCTTTTTATAGGGTAAAAGTCAAAAAGGGTTAGTAGGTGGGGAATGTATTTTTCTCATTTTCTCACTTTTAACCTTATCAAACATGATTTTCAAGAGATGATTCAATATGCATTCAACATAGTTAAAATTTCAAAATGCAATTCATTCAAAAACGCTTATCAAATCAACAAAATTTTGAAAATCTTTGATTCATCTCTTGAGAGGGCATCATCAATATCATTCATCAAAACTGGGGCATCATATCGACATTTCGACACAAACATCATATCCAACAAGATTTTCTTTGAATCAACATGTGCACACACATCACTTCAAAGAGGGGCAAAATGTAGATGTATAAAAATGACTACTTTCCTAAGTGAATATTTAATATTCATTTTAACCCCGTTCTTCTATTTAATTAAATTATTCACATTCATCTATTCAATTAAATGAATTACTCAATTTATTTAATTAAGTTCATCTAAGTCTTTCATATCCTTTAATTAAATAAATCACACTATTTAATTAATTCCCCTTTTTTCCCTTTTAATTAAATTTTTCATTGCAAGTAAATAAATCTAATTTATTTATTTTAATCCCCCACTTGTATTTATGCAAGTTGCATCTATTTTAGTTGAATTAAAGTAATTTATTTTAATTAAAATTCCCCTCCATCCACTTGCATTCTCCTACATCTCCCACTTGCCTCCCTAAATCCCCTTCTAGATTCTTCTAATCACTTCTAATTTAGCCTAATCCATCTCCTAAATATTGTCACATCCCTAAGAAAAGGGAAATCACTTCTCAAACCCACAAAGTCTTTGAAAACCATTAAAGGCTTTATGTCTTCAACAAGTTAACCTTGAAAGTCTTCATAACCATTAATGGTTAACTCAACCTTCTTGCATGATTAGAGACTTTCTCTCTAACTCAACCCTCATCTAACCCCAGGGTCTCATCAAACATTCATTGCTTTGACCATGGTTATCCCTTTAACCCTTGCACAAGAGTTTATCCTTTGGGTAAAAGTTTAATCCAATGGATAACCTTAGCCTAACCTTAACACTTAACTCCTAAGGTAACCATCATGTCTTCTCAAGCATTTATTGCTTCTTACATCTCCTCTCAAGCAGTCTTTTGTTGACAATTGTCACCATTTCATTGGTGAGAATTGTAAACATGGATCGATAACTTTCAATCCTAGTCCTTGTTAAGATTATCCAATCTTGACCATCCATTGCCCTATTTTTCCCATAAATAGAGCTCTCATTCCCTCATTTTGATATCCAAGTCTTTAGTATCAAACTTATAGACATTTTACTAAGTATCCAAGTATCATGCACCCAATCCATAATCATTTTTAAATCAAGAATTTATCCTCTCCTTGAATATAAATCATCTTAATAAGCATTTTAAGAAATATTTACATTATCATAGCACTCTCATATTAGACTAGTATATCATGTTAGGATAGGTTTTATTAATCTTTTATCTTATCATCATATCCATGCTAGTTTAAATCATATTACATTTAATATCATGCATTACTAGGAATCCATTCATATCAAATTGATCAATCATCATGCATTCTTGGAGTTGTCAGTCCTGAAGTCACTTTGCTTAGTGATCTGAGAGAAAAGGAATTGACTTGAGGGATCCTATGAGATAGAAAACAATGGAATGTCCCTTGGGGAGTTGAGCTATTGAATATAGCTACATAACTTGCAGCAAGAGTCTCTTTGGTATGTGGACCCTTTTGAGACCAAAATTTTTGTTTCTTTGCACCACTTTTCTCACACACAGAATAAAATTGAAAAAAATAATGCATGAATTCTTGTTTCTAGACCTAAGGATAAAAATATAATTGGAAATAAGTGGGTATTTTACAATAAGTTGAATGAACAGGGTGAAGTTGTTAGGAAAAAAGCTAGACTTTTTTGTAAAGGTTATTCACAGATGGAAGGAATTGATTATGAGGAGACCTTTGCTCTGGTAGCTAGAATTGAAGTTGTTAGAGTATTCCTTACCTTTGATCCTCATAAAGATTTCAATGTTTGTCAGATGGATATCAAATTAGCCTTTCTTAATGGTGAGTTGGAGGAAGAAGTCTACATTAAGAAACTAGATGGATTTCAGCTAACAGATGGAAAAGACATGGTTTGCTAATTGAATAAAGTGTTGTATGGATTGAAGCAAGCCCCTAGAGCCTTGTATGCCAGATTGGATAAGTATTTGATTAATCTTAGATTCAGTAAGGGTACTACTAACAGTAATATTTATTTCAAAATTAATCAGAATAACATTTTGATTGTTGAAGTTTTTCTTGATGACATTTTTTTTGGAGGAAATGACTACCTATGTAAGAAATTTGCTGAAGAGATATATAATGAGTTTGAGATGTCTATGATTGGTGAAATGAAATTCTTTTTGGGATTGCAAATTACTTTGTTGGATAAAGGTATTTTCATATCTCAATCTAAATATGTGAAGGAACTATTGAAGAAATTTGGTTTTGAGGACTCTAAACCTATTGGTACACCTATGGTGACCAGATTTAGGCTGACAAAAGATGATGATTCTCTGAAAGATAATCAAACCAGATACAGATCTATGCTTGGTGATTTGTTGTATTTGTATCTGACTAGACCTGATAGAATGAATGTTGTGTTCCATGTTGCTAGATTTCAAGTTGATCCTATGTAATTTGATGTTATTTCTATAAAGAGGATATTCAAATATTTGAAAGGGACAATTGATTTTGGTTTGTGATATTCTAAGAATGATGATTTCACATTGAGTGCTTTTATAGATGCTGATTGGGCAAGTGATGTTGATGACCAGAAAATTACTACAGGTGGTGCATTATTTTTGGGTAAGAAGTTGGTCTCTTGCACAAGTAATAAGTAGAATGCTATTTCCTTATCTACTACGAAAGCTGAATACATTGTTGCCGCTAGAAATTATACTCAAGTAATTTGGATGAAGAAGATGCTAAAGGATATATAGGTTATTTTTTATGAGCCTACTTCCATATACTATGACAATTCAAGTGCTATCAATATTTCAAAGAATCTAGTGTTGCATTCCAAGACAAAGCATATATCAATCAAGTTTCATTTCTTGAGAGAGAAGGTGATGAGAAAGAAGTCAGATTGGAGTATGTATCTACAAAGGAACAGATTGTAGATATCTTTATGAAGCCTTTGCCTAAAGATAATTTTGAGTATCTTAGAGAGAAATTATGGGTAAGTTCCCCTCCCAATAATAACTAAGATGCATGGATTTGTATCAGTCCAGTGATTTTCACAATGATATCTTTTGATCTGAATTGATGAGTGTGACTACTAGTCAGGGGGAGTAGTCAATATGGTGGTTCAAATGTTTATTTTTGGATATTGTTGTGATTTATCATTGTCATTGTTGTCAAAGGGAGAGAGAGGCATGTGAGAAACTATTATATCCTATGCTGGTCTTAGGGGGAGGTTTTTGAGAATTGTTAGTTGTTGATTTCTTTCTTTGAGTTGATTGTTTCTCACATTCATATGTCGACACCAATGCCAAAGGGGGATATTGTTGGATATTGTTGAGATATTTATTGGTACAATGTTTTTCATTGATGGTAACATATTCTTCTCTGTATTTGAGCATTGCAATTTGGTTGAATGAGTTGTTTAGCCTATGTATTGTAGATGAGCTAATGAGGTTTAATGGGTTTTGAGATTGTTATCTTTAGTTGATTTTACATAATTTTTAGTGGTTTACATGATGATTTGATCCAGTTATAAGATCCGGTATTATGGTTGGTTATTCAGTTGTTCAATATTGGAAGTTTTGGTGAATTTGTATATGTTGTACTATGGAGCCATAATATCTTTATTTGTGGATGTATGGGATGTGTTCTAGGCTTTGATGTGTATCCTCAATTTTATTGGCTCATTATTTTGATATCCAAAAGAGAATATTTCATGTTGACAATTAGTTTTGATGATGTTCTTGAGCTCCGGTGGTGAGATGATGATATTTCTGGTAATCTTAGTTCTTGTGGTGAAATTCATGTTTCTTGTGAATATCTCTAGATCATGTTCTATGCATATTGGTCGTCTGCATTGATCATTGTGCATGTTATTGAAGATTTCCCTGGTCCGATGATGTTCTTCATGTTATATAACATTCTTGGTGACTATAGCATGTTGCGGATGATCAAGGCGTTATTATTGGAGGTATTTCATGTTTGCAATATTGTTTTAGGTCTAGACAATGTATTAGGCAAAATTGTTTTGGTCTGTATATGTTCTTGTAGTATGTGAGGTTATTATCTTGTAATATGTATCGAGGGTTTACCCAACCTTGAAATATAGGTTGATGTCTTTGATAAATAAATATAATAATCATGTAAGATATATGTCTATGATATTGAGTGTGTATGATCAATTTTTATGTGCAAACAAGTGATTTGATCTTTGAGAAGTGTGAAGGATAAAAGAGAAGTGTTGTATAGAAGATTGTGTGCCTAACCAAAATTGTACTTGTTGTCACTAAGGATTGCACCCATGATGCTAAGTTCAAAAGCAAGCAATCCTGTGAAACATGGAAACACCTTTGAGCCTATGGGTTGCTCAAAGTGAAGGTGAATCTCTGGAGATCAGGTTGGCTTCCTATTTAGTGAATCTCTTATAAATACTATCGATAAGAAAAGGGATAGAAAGGGATAGAAATCTTGCATGTAATGAAAATCTATTCTAATGAAGGTGATGCACCTAATATCTTATCTGAGATTTGCAACCTGCTTAACTCACAAAACCTTCAACAAATAACCTTAATTGCTTCACAACTCAACTAAACATGTAGATGCATAAACATTTCCTAGAAAGGGATGAATTTAATACATGCATGAAGGAACATAACAAGTTTTCACAACTTCAAGCAATTAAAATCAACTAACACGTATCTCCTTGCACCACAAATTGACTGAATGAGATAAATTAAAGGATAAAAATCATAGGAAATAATCAAATAATTCATTCACTAGATAATACAAGAAGTACCAAGAAGGAAAGCTATTGTTATATTACTAAAAATAAAGGAGTGTTGTTGTTACAAAAAACTGAAAATACTGCTGAGCTACAATATTTTTTTGCAAAAATGTGTATGCAAAAAAGAAAGAACCAGAGGGAAAAAAGAAGGAGAGAAGGAATATATAGAAATCATGATGAATCCCCTTCCAAACCCTAAAAAATGTCTGCATGAGAAAAGACTTGGGTGAATATGCCCCAAAATGGCATAAAAACTCATGCACAATACTGTAAAATAATAATTTTACTGTTCAAAAGGACTGCCATTGATCTTGCATGAAGAGAAATCCTCATTACTAAATATGGAATTGCCAGTCTCACCCTGAATAGCTCCATTGAAAAAATGAACCTCCTGTTTAAAAATCTGCATGTTTAAATGCAAAAAATAGCTATCCCCATGTGAAATTAGCATGATCAATTGAGCTATAACTGTATGAAAAATAAATCCCACTTTAAAAAAAAGGTTATGCATTCCCTGGCAACTGCTCTCCGTGTTGAAACTTTTGTTAAAAATGGTTGAAAAAATGCATCTCTTTATTTCATGAGCTTTCCAATGGTATGTAACACTTGCATGTTCAGACAATCAATAAACATCTGCATTAATATTTCATGCATAAATTCATCTCCTTACTTGGCAAGCTTTTCACCATTCAAACAACCAGTTCTAAGTCTACTGTGCAATTTTTTATTCCCAGCGAATGGATCACCTGCATGAACCATGGCCACTTGCATTAATTTTTCATTTACTTTCTAGCGGGCCCCATCATTTGCTTTTATCTCTTCTTGTTTTCTATCTTCATCCTAGGCCCATGGGAACGAGCAATGATAATGAACTTTGAACCATTGAACTATAGAAATCTGCTCATCTGTAGACTTTTGCCACATGTCAGCCTCTGATTTGCTTGCAGGTCCACTTTGTCTACCATTTAGACTGCCATCTTAACAGCCACTAGACTTGGACCCACCTTGTCACTAAGTCATAGTGATAACTGGGCATGCAAATTTTCCTTGCACATTAGCGATAACTGTCAGATCTTCCAGACTTGCATGATCCTTATCTCATCTGGGCACTCACCTTTTATGCATGTACTTTATTGCCAAGTCACAGTGAGTATTCGATGATCATCTTTGCATCGCGACATAGTGACAACCATTGGATCTTTTTTGCTCACCGTTGATCTTTCTGATTTGCTCAGCCTTTACCTCTTTGTCCATCCATGCCATGTGGCAGCCTTCAGTTTCCCACCTAATCCACCTAAGCATGGCCTCATACACCACCTCAGCACCACCGAACCCACTATTTTACTTTGGTTTGTTCAACATCAATATTTTGGCCAAATAGCTCCCTCGACGAGTCATTTACTTATCTCATCGAACCTGCAGTTTCATCAATATCTTTTATTTCCATGGAACTGATGCCTTCGGTGAATCCATTTAGAGATCCATCAATGTCAAGGTCTACTCGATGTTGATGGAACTGAGCTTTTGGTGAAACCTTTTCAGGACTCATGGTAGCCAAGGTTTGCTCGATAAGTCACCCATCCGTGCCATGTCACCAGCCACTAGACCGCCACCTGTCTTGTCGCATGTCACCACATGTCACCTTGTGATTTTCTCAAAGTCCAACTTGGCACCACATGACCTACCACCTGTCACGAGGGTATTCATTCCGGTCACTTCACAACCATGGTAGAGTGATGGTCATTGATAGCCCACAAATCTCACTCTGTCGTCCAATCTCTCTTGATCTGGTGGTCGATCTTGAACTTTCCCCTTGCTTAAGTCAACTGTTTGACAGGTTCCATTGGGCCTTTGGGATAACATCAAATCTACTACTTCGATGTCCGATGACTTCCTCACCGCTTTGTACTTTCCATTGGGCTTTCCATTAGGTCATCAAGGAAACTTCAAACATGTTACTTCGATGTCTGGTGGACCCGGGCTCACCTTGTCGCCAATTCACGGTAGTAACTGGGCTTGCATCTTTTCATTACGCCTTAGCAACAACCATTAGATCTTTTGCCTGATAGTTGGATGTGATCAATCTACTCGATCTTTACTCTTGGTCTTTTCAATCTGATGCAAAATTTGTGTCGCCTTGAGATGTGCGTGCACGCGGGGTCCACTAGGCCACGAGCCTCTTCTTGCCAAATGCCTATAAGCTTTGACATTATAGTTAATGTGACGTTAGTTTTAAATACAAAAAATCTCTTCCCCGCAACCAATGTGGGATAAATTCTCTTCATGCCTGGTGACTGAAAACGCTTGGAAGTTCTCTGGGCTTTTAAAAATCCTCTTCGGCACCCAAGTAAAAACTTTAAACTAGTCAATTGTATTTTCTCTGAGTTTCTTTTGTCCTTACTTCATTAGGTAGCAAAGTGAATTCGACATCCTTAAATCAGCATGCTGAGCTCAACCTCTTTAGGAGCCCATTTTAACCCACATGCTGCATTTCTTTTCCTATGTCTGCACATGAAGCAAACAAGTTAGGCAAAAAATATGTATTTTTGATTTTTTTTTCATGATTTGGCCTTTTCAATATGAATGAATGTAAGGCTTCATTAGGGCACCAAATTTGTCATGTGCAAAATTTTGGTAACATTTTTGGTGACCTCTCAGGGGTGTTTGCCTACTAAACAGTAGAATCCAATAGCCTAGCATATCCACTAGGGATTGAGTCAATTCTGCCTTCCTCAAAAATATGGAACTGCATCTCAGCATTCTAAATAAAACTAAAAAGGAAACTACAAAGGCTCTGCATACAGCTGAGCCTGTACACTGTGCAATCTGCACTTAAGGAAAAAAGAAACAAAACTGAATGAAAAAAATCAACTACGATGTGCCTGAAAGCACTTAATCAATTTAAACTACCACAACTCTGCTTATCGTTGAGCCTCCAAACTACTGAAAAGAAAGAACAACAACTATTCTACTATGTACATATGCAAACTGTTAGTACTCAATAGCATAGTTTGATGTGAATCCCATTCACAGGGATTAACAACACCTCTCCATCCAACTTAGCAAGCTAGAATGCATTATTTTGTTTGCATTGTATGATAACATATAGACCATCCCACATGGAATCAAACTTGGTATGTCTACCATGTTTGTTCTTTAATTCATCCCATTTGAAAACAAGATCACCTTGATTAAATATGCATGGTACAACTTTTCTATCAAAGGTTTTCTTCATCTGAGCATTGTGAATTTCAAATTTTTTGTACGCTTCCCTGCGAGTTTCTTCTAACTCCATAAGTTGAGAAAGCCTAATATGCATTGAGTGCTCTTCAAGTAACTCAAACTCTTTTACATAATTTAAAGTTGGCAATTCAACTAAAATAGGTAACCTGACTTCTTTGCCATAAGTTAAAACATAAGGAGAGTTACCTGTTGATCTCTTTGGTATAATTTTGTCAGCCCAAAGGGCTAACTTGAGCTTTTCATACCAAGTTCTTTGATTCTCAACAATGGTCTTTTTAATGATGTTGATCAAGTTCTTGTTAGTTGATTCAACTTGTCCATTACCCTGAGGGTAATAATTGGATGAAGTATTCAAATATATATTATGCTTAATTGACTAATCTAAAACTCTAAGACCAATGAAAGCTAAAGCATTATCAGAAATGATTGATTCTTGGGTACCAAACCTGGACACTAAGTCTTGATAGAAATTCAGAACAAAAGTCTCATTATCTTCTTTCAATGGAACTACTTTTGTCAACTTTGTGAAATAATTAGTTGTTTTAAGAATCCATTTGTGACCTGCACTAGAAGGTGGATTAATAGGTCCAATAAAATCAAGCCCCCACTTTGCAAAAGGCTACTCTACTTCAATTCGTTGCAAAGGCAAGGTTGCCAGCCTCTGTTTGCCTACAAACAATGAACATTTTTCACATTTCTTCACCTATGAGTGAGAATCCTTAAACATTTCACACCAATAATAACCAACTCTCATAATTTTTAGGGTTGTTTTTCTTGCTACAAAGTGACCTCCTACAAGGCCTTCATGAAATTCACTTAGAACTATTTCAATCTGATCTAGCTCAATGAATCTTAATAGAACATAGTTATAATCTTGTTTAAACAAAATAAGAATAAGGAATGGCTTGCAGCCTGAAATACCTTTGTTTTGATTTGTCTAAGCCTTCCAAATAGTAACTAGTTTGTAAATAATGGGCAGTTTACTGATTTCAAGTGACCAGCAAAGCTAGGAAAGTAGGTTGTTCTTCATTATTAAACACAGTTTCAACTTGTTGCTCCACTTCTTTACTATTTTCTATGTGAGCAAGCTGCTCACATAAACCCTCGCCTCTAACTAGTTTGGTTACCTTGATAGAGATGTCATATTCTATTGCCTTAGTAATCCAACCTACCCTTTTGTCATTTATCTCTTTGCTAAGCAAAAACTCTTTCACTATATGATGAGCAACCATAAGTTGAATCTTATTGTTAGAGAGCATGTCCCTAAATTTCTTAAGGCTTCTTATTACTACTAACACATTTTTTTCTATAAATGAGTATCTAGTATCATAATCATGCAAAATGTGGCTAAAGAAAGCAACTCATTGTTCTAAACCTTCATCATTTTGTTGACATAGCATTGCAAAAATAGTGTCCTCACTCCCAAAGGAATATAGAATAAAATGTTTCTTAAAATTACGATTAATAAGAGTAGGGGCTGCTACAATTGCTTCTTTAATCTTTTCGAAATTGTTCTTACCTTCCTTAGTCCACTAAAAAGGAATGTTTTTCTTAAGCATGGCTATAAGTGGTTACATCAATGCTGCAATATTAGGAATAAACCTTCTAATAAAGTTAATCCTACCTATGAAACTCTGGAGTCCCTTCTTATGTGTTGGTAATGGTAATGCAAGTATGGCTATGATCCTCTCAGGATCTATTGAAATCCCATGCTTTGAAACAATATATCCCAGCAACTTGCCTTCATGAACAACAAATATGCTCTTCTTGGGATTTAATGAAACTCCATATTCCCTGCATCTCTCAAATACCTGTCTGAGATGGTCAAGATGTTCATTAGCCTTTTTCAAAAAAATAGTTACATCATCTAGGTAAACCAAAACAAACTTGTTAATTAGGCCTTGAAATGCCATATCCATTGCACGCTGAAATTTTGCCCCTGCATTGGTCAGTCCAAATGGCATTTTATTATAAGACATTGTACCCCACTTGGTGGTAAATGTTGTTTTGTACTGGTCTTCTTCATTGACCAAAATTTGGTTATATCCTAAATAACTGTCAAGTAATGAGAATCTCTTTGATCCTGATACAACCTGCAAAATTTGCTCCATTGAGCATAGTGGGTAATGGTCTTTCAGGGATGCTCTCTTTAGATATCTAAAATCAACACATAATCTCAGTTCACCATTCTTCTTCCTAACGGTAACTAGATTGGACACCCAAGATGTGTGCCTGATTGGAAATATGATGTTTCCTTTAATCAACTTATTTAACTCAGTTTTCATAAGATGTTCTAATTTTGGATTAAGAGGCCTTTGTTTCTGCCTTACTAGTTTTGCATTATCTACCAACTCTATGGTATGCTGAGCTAAATGAGGATCAAATCCTTTCAAATCTTCATACCTTCATGCAAAGATGTCATTAAATTCTTGACAAAGTTTTACAAAAGCATGTTTTCTTCAAGGGTACATACCTTGCCAATTTTCAATGGCTTGTCCTTGAATATTTCAATAGGTTCATAATATTATTCCTTCACAAACATGTTGCCTTTGTCCTTCTTGACCTAATAATTAGTATTAAAAATAGATTCAAGGGTTACCAGACCCTTGGGCAACTTGTTAGTTTTCAATTGGAGAAATTGATTTTCATATTTATCATTGAACTTACGCTAATTTCCCACAAAAAACTCAACTTCTTCAATTAGGAAATTAGTAATCTACTCATCTGAGTCAAAAACCTACCAATTAATAGGGTTATCTAGAACTGAGGGCCTTAGTGTAACTTTAACATACTGTTGTCTATCACTATTTTCTAGTTCTATTAGAATATTGAATTGAGCTCCTAAAATAGCAAGCCTATCCGCTTCTTTATTTTGACTTCTAGGTATGGACAACAGATTAAATGTATCAAAATCTTTAATTAAATCCCAAATTCTATGCTTGTACATCTTCAAAACATCATTTTTGGTGACATGGATATTCCTTGGTTCACAACTAGTTCACTATCACCAAAAACTTGTAAACATTTAACTATTTTTTGCCTAGCACATTCTAAGCCATGTGCTAATGATTCATACTCAGTTGTATTGTTTGTACAGCTAAAAGAAAATCTGAAAGTGGTGTAGTATCTCATACCTTCAGGTGAAACTAGCATAACACCACCTTTGGAACCATTTTTACCTCTTGAACCATCAAAATAGAGCTACCAAACTTGATTTTTTTGTTGTTTTGACTATTGGTCAAGCGGAATATCCTCTTTTTCAAGATCAAGAATAACATAATCCTCCTCATGAATCATATAAACACCAAGACCTATTTCATCCATGCTGATGAAAGGATCTTCTGCAACATTCTAGGCTGCCCACTCATCCAAATTCACATCACGTATGCCTTGAATAGGCGTATCTAGATCCTGGATAGGTGGTAACTCCTCATGGTCTCTGATGGCAAGATCTTCATTTATGGGACTTAGGGTATATGGTTCTAAGTTGCAAGTGGCTTGGGGTTCTGACTTAATGGTAACCTTAGTACCATAACGAGTTCTAGAAAACAAGTGTGACCAATTAGCAGAAAGGTATCCTCCTAATTTTGTTGTGAAATCTCTAGATAGGCAAATAGAAAAGTGTGGAGGTAAGTCAACTATGTACATGTCCTGAGGTATTACAAAATTAGGACAAGCATGCAAGGTCAAACCAAGATTTGTGACCAATCCAACTGACTTAACTATTATTCTATCTAATTGTACAACTCCTCTAGAAATAGGCTCATAAATTACACCAAGTTTATCTGCAAGGTCTTTGGGCATAATTGAACTACTGGCTCCTGAGTCTATCAAGCAATTGTGGACTAGATGGTTGCCAATTATCAATGTTACAAAAAACAAAGGAGGATTTGGTGTTTGGATTGGCTGATTATTCTTAACTGGGATATCATTAGCTAATGCAATTGTAGGCTGATCTTTTTGAGGCTCATTAGTCAAGGAAATATTATCCAATTTGTCTCTCAGCAATTCCTTTTGTCCAAGAATTTGCAATGCATCTATCATTGTCATGGAAATAGTGGTTTTTTCCATAGATTCAACAATATTAAATGGAACACCACTAACCTTGTGTTGTACTTTTGGAACAGTAGGCTCTTGATGAGTTGGTTTTAACTGAGATTGAACCTTCTAATGTTCTTTAGGTGTTGTAGGCTATCCTATTGGTAAAATCTGCACATTCTGGATAGGTGAAGGTGTACGAACAACTTGTTGACTTGTAGAAGCTTGTTGTTTTCCTTTATCTAGCAGCAACCTAGATTTATTTTGTTGTTGTCCATTATTTATAGCTTGTGGTTGATTATTTGTAGTTTGTTGTCCAATATCAATAGCACGTTTCTTTGACCTTGTATTTTCTGCAACAGGTGAAAAAGGTCTATTTTGTGCTTATGGATGATTAACTCCACAAAATTCCTTGCCTTGCCAATTCATCATATCCACCTCAAGGCCTTTGGTTCCTCATTTATACCTGCATCCTGATAAGATATGTTATTTTGAACCATCAAAGCTTGTGATTGAGCATTCATTGCATTTTGGCATGATGCTTGATTATGAGGTTGTTAGCAAGGAAAACACCACTCTTGTGCCATATTGTCCTGAGCAGGAACAATTTCTTTAGAATTGCTAGTAGTATTTTGATTATACTATTGGTTTTACTTATTTTTTGTAGTTCCTCCTTTGATTCTGAGCATCAACTTGGTAGTTAGGCCTATTGGGTTGATAAGGATCTTGATATGGGGCTTGATATCTTTGATTTTAGCTCTGATTTTTCTTGAGGTTCACCAATTCATTGCCAAAATTTTGCATAGTCTGCTGGACTTGTTGAGTTGCTTCAACATTCTTTATAAACATCTCTTGTAACATCTCTAGTTTCTTTGACGAGTCTCCTACAACACTATTTTGAACATAATTTTGAAAACCTAGTGCTGGAAGTAGCTATAGGGAGTACTTGTAAAGAAATCAATAGTTGTATATCAGGAAAAATAGGCATAGGAGGCCTAGGAGCAATTTTACCAGCTTGTATAAGGTTGTTTTTTTCTCTAATAGATATATCATACGCTGTTGGTAATGTAACCCCACCCATAGATTGAATCACAACAATAATGTCGCTATTTAAAGCTCTCAAATAATATAAAAATGCATGTCCAGGAGAGGGTTTTACCGTTGTACGAATTCTCTACCATGTTCACTCAAAACGGTAATTGAAATCAGTCATCTACTCTTGTTGTGCCCTCTTGATAGTGGTCATCTTCTCAACAAATGAAAGGTAGTCCAATTTATCTACAAACTACTTTGTTAGCTTATCACCCAAATCATCCCAATCAGTAACTGAATTAATTTGCAAACCCCTGAACCATTGAAGTGCTTTGCCTTTGAATGATGCTTCTAGTAGCTTGAGTGCTACGTTCTCTTGGTTTATATGGTGAACTGTACATAGAGATGATATATCCACTAATACATTTGGACTATATTTTCAACTGAGGTTTCTGATGGAGAAGGTATATTGTGGCCAAATTTGATTTTTTTTGAAAAAATGCCCGCATTCATCATAATTTTGATGGAAATTTCCCATTTGGTTTCGATGAAGAAGGCATTAACAATGAGAATTTTCTTTTTTTTTAAAAGTGCTCTAGTTCGTCGTAATTCCGACGACAGCGGCCATTACAAAATAAAAAAAGAGGCAGGAAATTCATTTGTGAATTGCAATCCCACATAGCCATCCGTGGTGAATTCAACCCCCAAGAACATCAAACCCACGTCAAAGGAAATCCCACGTAGGAGGTAGATTCAAATTGCCCTAGTTTTTAATTTCATGTTGCAAAAAATATACATGTGGTGGTTAATTGTCCTAGTTTAATCTTGTAAAACCATAGAGCTATGATTGAGGAGTGAGTGTTCAATTTTTTAGCAGCAATCCCTTCCTCCCGTATACGTGCATGTTGATTGTTCACATGAGATCACATCTCTTTGCAGCATCGTATCAAATAATTCACGAGCCTTGTCCATGTTTCCACATTTTGCATTCATGTCAAGCAGGGCATTTGCAAGTAAAACACCTAACAAAATTCCTCTATCTATTATGCTTTGATGGATGTCCATGCCCTATTCCAAAGCTCCCATTTTTGCATAGGTAGGGAGGATGCTGGCATAGGTTGTGGAATTTGGCTTTATGCCTTCCAATTTCATTTGCTTGAAAGTGTCTAAAGCCTTTTCGGCAAATCCATTTTGTGCATATCCAGCAATCATTGCAGTCCATGAGACAACATTTCTTTCAAGCATTCTATCAAACAGTTCACATGCCTTGTCTATGCTTCCACCTTTTGCATACATGTCTACCAGGGCAGTTACAACTACAACATCTGACAAAATTTCTCTATCCTTTATGCTTCGATGAATGTCCATACCCTATTCCAAATCTCCCATTTTGGCACAGGTAGGGAGGATAGTAGCAATGGTCATGGAATTTGGCTTACACCTGCGGATTGCATTTTCTTGAAAGTTTCTAAAGCCTTCTCAACAAATCCATTTTGTGCAGTTGCCACTACATCTAACAAAATTCCTCTATCTTTTATGCTTTGATGGATGTCCATACCCTGTTCCAAAGCTCCCATTTTGGCATAGGCTGGGAGCACGCTGGCAAACGTAACTAAAGAAATGCAATGATCAGTTCCAAATACATCAAACCACTACTAACAAAACTGAGAGTCTAAAATATGATAGGGAATAGTGCGAGCTATCCTGAAATAAAATATTTTACTTTCAATTTCAACTAAAACATAATTACTTAGCCATTTAATGTTATTAATAAGTGTTTAATTTATGAAAGAGATAAATGGTTGGCCACAATTACATGAGTTAGTAAATGCACACAAATAAGTGAATTTGATATTCAAAACTATCTACAATGAATTCATTTCTTGTCCATTAGTCATTTATGTTTGCAATAAGCATCTTTCTTTGTTTTTCTTAATCTTTACTCATAGTTATGTGCATATTTCACATTCTATAATTAGGATATCAATTGCTATGGTTGAACACTAGCATGATGTTTGTGTTGTGGTATAGATGCGTGGAAACATAATTATGGGATTGTTATATTATAGAGATCATAAATATAGATATCGCATATTAGTTCTAGCTCTTCTTGGATTGAGTCTAAAGTTGACATACAGTCATAAAGCCATTATTAGCAGATCTATCCATTTCTAGTAAAGACAATTGAGAAAGTCATTTTGATATTGAGAGTTTCTTATCTGTTTACCTATTGATCATTATTAAGCCATAATATTTAGGTCTATCTATCTCTCTTGCAAAACCTTTGTAAGTGTCCTAGATTGTCCTACTACTCACTCTTCAATGAAATAGTGGAGTTCTAAAGATTTGTTGCACAAGATGGTGTTGAACGTATCAACAAGGCTAGCATGGAAGGCATGTTCAAGCTTCCACTTGTACAACTTACAACAAATGATTTGTTGATAGAAGAAATTCTTGAAATAGGAATACAATCGAAAGACAAGTACATACAAACCTCCTCAGTTGAAAGTAAAATCTATGTATAAAAAGAGTACATTGAATCCTAATCCATAAACACAATAGAGATACCAATGGAGACTTAATTGGATGTAGCATGTCGCACCAAAGTTGTTAGGGTAGGATAAGCTAGTACATAATGTTTCCTAAAGAAACATTACTATTTTACCCAGATCATTATCTACCAAAACTATCTATAGTAATCCTTTTGAGGATTCATTTCATGGTGCTAGATCTTCATTTAGTTCCACTTCTTGTTGGAGAAAAGAACAGTTATTTCTTGAGGTAGATGAATATCACATCAACAAAGGACAAGACCCTTTCTAGAATATAACAAATTCTACTCCAACAAAAGATCATGGGGGTTTCACTAGAGATATTGAATAAGAGATAAACTTCTACTGCTGCATTCAAAGCATTGTCATGTTCTTCATTTATTGATGTAAACTCTCCATGATGCCACCACAACCAACAAACGTGTCAAAAGTTGTTTGCAATGCATGGATTTTTAGGATTGTCCTTTGAGAAAATAGAATTAAAGTATGGAAGTGAGATCTGCTAGCTCCTGAGGGAATCTTGATGAAAAATAACTGTAAAATATTTGGGCGAGCTTATATGCAAAATAAGAAAACTAGAAATCTAAATTCAATAAGATGCTCTATTCAATGATGATAATTTCTATTTTCTTGCCTATGAAGAAAGACCATGTCAGACAATATCAACAAACAACAAAATAAGGAGACAACTGCTAGATTGTGGTCTAACTTGAAAAGAAAAGGTGATGGAAAATGTTAGTCTGTGCAAAATTTGTAAGGGGTTAAAGACTAGAAGACTTCTAATCAAAACATCGAAGAAACATTGTAGGCTGCATGGTCACATTGAAGGTGGACATGATTATCATCCATTGGTAATTTTTTCGTTATATCATGGTGACAATTTATATACATAATAAATCACGTGATGATGAGATCATGATCACGGTTTATTTGTTCCTATCAATTTTAGATAGGTTGAGCACCCCGGAGCACATGGTATGGATCAACATAGCCCTGAGAATATGGTTTTCAAAGTGGACGAACATGGAGGTGTGAATATCGAAGCTGAAGATAATGATCCCATGGAAGATGACGATCATGAGCTAGAAAACACAATTGAAGATGATGGTACAAATACATTGATCCATGACTCATTTAGTACTCGCACAGCTGATCATGATGATGAAGATGACCTTGATGTTGTTCATGATATCCCTCTTCTTGAGAAGGCATCTGAGGCCCTTTACGAAGGCTCCCAGGCAACTCTTCTCTCTGTTGTATTGTTGTTGGTGAACTTGAAGGTTTTGAATGGTTTATCCAACATAACAATGTCACGTATGTTAAGGTATGTCATATATGTCATAATAAACTGTGAATCATGATGTACCATTAATATTATTTATTATAACAAATTATATTTTTTTATTGTAGATTGATAGGTGAATTTTTGTTACCACCATCAAATATTCTACCTCGCTCATACTGAGAATTATCTACCCTTATGAAAGATATTGGAATGGAGTATCAAGCAATAGATGCTTGTCCCAATGATCATATTATATATCACAAACAACATGAATTTTGAACTAAATGCCCTGAATGTCATATCAGTAGATATTGAACAAATCAAATAACAAAAAGGGTTCCTTGCAAGGTTCTTCGCTATATTCCCATTATTCCACGTATGCAATGATTATTCAAGTGCACTAGCTTGGCACAATTTATGGATTACCATGCATGCAATAGAAGTCGAGATGACATTATTTGAATGCTTCTAGATGATTCAACATTTATGGACATAGAGGAAAAGTGGCCACACTTTAAAGAAGAACCTCGTAATCTCAAGCTTTCATTGGCAGCGGATGGTGTCAATCCATTTGGAGAGATGAGATCTGTTTACTCAGTGTGGCCTATTTTTGTTATCAACAATAACATTCCTCCATGGATGTTAATAAAGAGGGAGCACATAATGTTGGCAATGATTGTTCTAGGTATTTTATCATTTAAATATAGTCATCTAAATTTAATTATAAATATTGCAGTAAAATAGTCATAATAATTATGTAATGTTTTTGTTCATTTGACTAGGTAAGTACCAAGTTAAAGATATGAATGTATATATCGAGCCTCTTATCGATGAGTTGTTGGAGTTATGGAATGGTGTCACTATGTATGACATCTATAGAACAATAGGACAAAGACAATTTCAATTCCATGCGATGCTTCTATGGACAATACACGATGCCCCGGGGCTAACACATTTTTGTGGTATGTTATAGTGTTTAAGTTGTGCATGAACATTATAATTCAAAAAATTATCATATTCAATCCAATTATACATTATCTTGTAGGTCTTCAAACAAAGGGAAAATTTGCATGTCCTGTTTGTGGTCCAAAGATATAATCTTGTCATTCAAAAAGTTTAGGAAAGTAGGTGTTTGATGAGTATAGGCACTTTCTCCACAAAAATCATAAGTATTGAAATACTGAAAAACATCTTTTCAATGGGAAAGAAGAGAATACATCAAAGCCATTAAGAATGACACTTCACTTGTGGAAGTTGCAATATAATAGAATTAATCATTGAGGTAATGCTATTCCATCTATTGGTTTGTCATAAAACATCTTTTCTATTTTATTTTTTTTACTGATGATGTGATTGATGATCATGAAGGTTGTGAAGGCATAAATGACCACCTTCCTAAGGGAATAAAAAGTTATCCCTGACAATTTAGTAGGTTGCCCTACTATGAGCAGTTACAAATTGGTCATTTGTTTGATAGTGTGCATATTGGAAAGAATATAACAGAGACAGTATGGAAAATATTGGATGGAAGGCGTGACAAAGAAAAAATTGTCAAAATATGTAGTGACATTCAGGATTCCAATCATGCAATGATAAATGCCATTCAATCAAATACCCATGGAGACTAGATTAATATAAGTGAGCTTCCTTGGTTATTAATGGACCAGCAAAGCAATGCTATAAAAGAAGTCATACGAAAAATTTGATTTCCCATAGGATTTGTTGCGAACATAAACAATCTCATATCAAAGAAAAGTGAATTTGGGCCAAGGATGAAAATGCATGATTGGCATACCTTCATTAAGGTAATTCATGTTCTTGTGTTTTTAGTATGTATTTAAGTATTGCGCGTACGTGTACTTTTCATTATGTTACAAAAAAATGAAAAGATAATTTTATAATTGTTGCAGTACGTTCTACCTCTATCTCTCCTAGATGACTTCGACAATAATGTCAAGCAATTCATATATGATCTTGGAAAATACATGAGGTAAGTAGTGATATTTGTTTAGATCGTTGTATAGATAATATATTTGCGATTTGTTTTACTTGTTATGTAATATATATTTTTGCATCTTGAATACCTTGTAGGTGGTTGTCATGTAAAGAAATCCATAAAGATGATATAAATACTGGAAGAGAAAAATTCCTCATTTAATGTGTGAAATGCAAAAGTGTCTACCTCCAGATTTTTTCAATGCACAAGAACACTACCTCATACACCAAGTTGAGGAGATTGAATTGTGTGGACCTATACACACTAGGTCAATGTGGATGGTTGAGAGGCACTTGAAATTTTTGAAGGATTTGGTTCGACAAAGAGCACATCCTAAGGGTTCTATGGTGGAGGGATATATGGTATACCACACTATGGTGTACATTTTTGAATATCTTCCTAAGTTTGCAGCAAAGATCCATGTGGATCGCATTTGGGACCCCAACACCATTAACAAATTCGAAGGGAAGTACTTGACAGGGAAAGGTAGAGTGAGGAAAGTGAGAGGTAATTATAAGATGTTATTGTATTTAATTAATTCTTAATCTTCAAAATAAATTGATTGTCAGACGTCTATTTATTTTTTGTGCAGTTGGTCGAGAGTGGGATGCACTACATTTGTATATTGCAAACTGATAACTCAATGATGAACAGATAGTACCAAACCGGTACTGAGAGGGGAGGGTCAATCAGTACAGACAAAAACACATTCCTAAAACTAGTTTGTTAGCAGACACTATGCTTTGGCAAACAAACAATAACACTGGTCTTAAACAGAGTACAACCGGCTAAACTCAGAATAACTGAGACATGCATGAACCAGTTGACACTTATCTTTTCATACACTCTAATACTTCATTTCCATTTCACACTAGTGTAAGAATAGG
Source organism: Cryptomeria japonica (assembly GCF_030272615.1). Taxonomy (NCBI): domain Eukaryota; kingdom Viridiplantae; phylum Streptophyta; class Pinopsida; order Cupressales; family Cupressaceae; genus Cryptomeria; species Cryptomeria japonica. Next base: position 740,033,248 of record NC_081407.1, read on the forward strand.
TAATCTATCACCAAGAGCATACTAGCATCTAGTTCAACATGTTTTACCATTAGACATAAGACAATGAACCATCACATGACACACATATTTTTCACGTGGAAACCCAACTGGGAAAAACCACGGTGGGGATGAATACCCACAAGCTATTTTGAACTATTTAGAAGTCCACTCTATTAGGAGCCTTGTCCAGTTAAAGACTGATACAATAGGTTCTGTTAAGAATTGATCCTGTTAGGGATCACCTAGTTAAGGGATGGCTAGAATACCTGATTAAGGGTTAAACCCTGTTAAAGGTTACCTTGTTAGAGGATTTCAAGAACTCAATGGTTTTGAGTCACCCTGTCAAAGGATTTACTGTAAGCCGGTTAAAGCTACCCTGTTAAGGGATTTCTTAACTATTGAAGTGGTTGGAGATCAACAGGTATTACAATGATCTGATAGTAGCACTCAATGACAATGCAGATCCGCTTTAGCTCCTCAACGCCTTCTGCACTAACACTCTGCAGGTATCACTTCTTTCCTTTGGTCTGGCAAGAATCACGTATCTCTTCTCTTGGATACACACACACAACTTTTTCCAACAACTTCAGAAAAAAACACAACATCGACCTTATAGGAAACAAACAGGTCGATAGCATAAACCCTAAACCCTACACCTGTTAGGTTAAGCAATTCAAATGGTTCAATCCTGACCATTGAACACATTGCATTAAATGCAACAGTCTTGAACTGATCTCAAGACGTTCTCCATTGTTCATTTTTTATCGCTTTCATGGCAGCTAATAACCCATCACGCATCTTCACCGTTTACAGACTTCGCACATTCCCGAGGTAGATAGGAACAATCTCCTCCATGCAGGATCCTTCATGTGCACAAGGCTAACATGGCAACACGGTCTATTCTTCATTGCAATGCTAACTCATCACAAAAAGTCACCGGTTGAGTTACACAGGCTTGAAACTCATCAACCGAAAACCCTAAGATTTCCAACTGGAAACCCTGAGACTACCAACCGGTAGTCATACAAAGCTTCCATGTAGCGGTTCTCATATCAACATGCCGGTTTACCTTGAACATACACACTGCTTCACTTTCCAGTTTACAATGTTATACTGGTTCTCACATATATCGGTTCTCGGTAACATGTTGGTTCCCCTATCTGCAATATATTGACATCAATGACAACATACAATGCTATCATGTCCTTATACCTATTCACATAATGCCAACAATCTCCCCCTTTGGCATTGATGGCAATATACAAATATATCTCGCCACTTCACATCTTCTCCTCCAAAAGTTGTAGATATCTTCTCTGGTTCACTTCTTCTCCCCCTTCGACAACAATGCCAAAGTGGAGGCACATGCTTTTTCTATTCCATTATGCTACTCCCCCTGAGGAGTAGCATCCATCAACACATCAATCTAAAGAGAATTTTGACTATGCAATACTTGACTGATGTGGAGTATACACCTTTAGTTTACCTCCTGAAGGGGCAGCACCCCTAACTCACCTCTTAAGAACATAAATGTAGCCTTTGGGAGAGGCTTGGTGAATATATCTACTAACTGCTCCTTACTGGAAACATGTTCCAGTGCAATCTCTTTGTTCTGAACCTTTTCCCTCAAGAAATGATATTTAAGCTTGAAGTGCTTGGTTCTAGAATGTAAAACCGGATTCTTGGAGATGTTAATTGCACTAGTATTGTCACAAAATATACTTACTAGTTCAGATACAAGAACTTTGAAGCCATTCAATACATGATTCATCCAAATTGTTTGAGTGCAGTTCATGAAAGTTGCAACATACTCTTCTTCCACTGTAGACTAAGAGATACAACTCTGCTTCTTATTCATCCATGAGACCAGTCTACCACCAAGAAAGAATGCACCATAGGTTGTGCTCTTTTGGTCATCCACATTACCTGCCCAATCAACATTTGTGAATACTTTCAAGTTGAAGTCCTTGCCATATGGATACCACAATCCATAATCAATTGTTCCCTTTAGATACCTAAGAATCTGCTTGACTGCAACCAAGTGGGATTCTCGTGGACTTTTTTGAAACCTTGCAGTGATGCCAACTGCATGTGCAATATCTAGTTTGCTATGCACTACATAATGCAATTTACCAATCATTGATCAATATTCCTTCTCATCAACCAATGCTGAGTCATCCTCTTTGGATAGTTTACAACTGGTCACCATCGGTGTACCAACCAGTTTGCTATCTTCCATACCAAAGGTCTTCAGCACCTCTTTGACATATTTGGACTGAGTGATAGAGATTCCATCTCTCATCTACTAAATCTGTAGTCCAATGAAGAACTTAATTTCCCCTATGAGTGACATCTCAAACTCTTTCTTCATCTCATCTGCAAACTCATGACTCATCTTGTCATCACCACCAAACATAATGTCATCAACAAATACCTCATAGATCAGGATCTGATTTCTTTCAGATTTCAAGTAGATATTGCTATCTTCACTTGTTATTTCAAATCCAATCTTTAGTAGGTGGGAGTGCAGATGTTCATACCATGCTCTGGGTGCCTACTTTAGACCATACAAGGCTTTATGTAGCCTACACACCATGTCACTATCTTTAGATAGGGAAAACCCATCTAGTTGCTCTATATACACCTCCTCTTCAAGTACACCATTTAGGAATGCATATTTTACATCCATTTGATATACTTTGAATCCTTTAAAGGCTGCATATGCAAGAAGCATACAAACTCCTTCCAATCTGGCTACAGGAGAAAAGGTTTCTCCATAGTCTTCTCCTTCTTCTTGAGCATATCCTTTACATACCAGTCTGGCTTTGTTTCTAATCACTGTGCCATCCTCATTTAGCTTGTTTCTGAAAACCCATTTGGTACCAATGACATTTTTATGCTCAAGTCTAGGTACCGAAGACCATGTACCATTCTTCTCTATCTGGTCAAGTTCCTCCTCCATTGCCTTGATCTAGTCCTCATCTTTATGTGCCTCTTTGAATGATTTAGGCTCAAATTCAGAGATCATACAAGAATTTTCTCTGACCTTTCTTCTTGTAAGGATTCCTGCATCCTTATCTCCTATGATCTGATTAGGATCATGATTCAGCTTGACATACCGAGGAATGGTCTTGACTGATTCCTCATGCTTTTCTTCTTCATCCTTATCTTCATCTGCATTAGCATTCACCGGTGAAGGGACACTATTCCTAGTACTTAGCTAATTAGCAACTGGTTCCCAGAAGGTTACTACTAGTTCATCTCTTGCTTATTGTCGGTTTCCTCAAGTTTTCTAGAGTTTTCATCAACTTTAACATTGATGCTTTCCACAATTCTCTGAGTCCTATTGTTGAAACATTTGAGAGATTTTCTCTTGGTGGAATATCCTAGGAATATTCCTTCATCACATTTTGCATCAAACTTGCTCTGATGTTCACTCCTCTTGATATAGCATTTGCTACCAAACATTCTAAAGTAGCTTACTGTTGGAGTCTTACCAGTCCAATACTCACAAGGAGTCTTGTCTTTTCCTTTCTTGATGAGTACCTGGTTCATTGTGTACATTGTAGTGCTCACCGCTTCTCTCCAAAAGGTGTGAGCTACCTTCCCTTCGATCAACATTGTTCTTTCTGCTTCAACCATAGTATGGTTATTCCTCTCTGCTAGGCCATTCTGTTGTGGAGTCCAGGGGGCAGATAGCTGCCTCTTGATGCCATATTCCTCACAGTACTTGTTTAATTCATTGGAAGTGAATTCCCCTCCTTGATCGGTTCTAAGGCACTTGATCCTTTTACCGCTTTCCTTCTCCACTAATTCTCTGAAAGCTTTGAACTTTCCAAAAGCTTCAGAATTATCTTTCGAGAATGTGACCCACATCATTCTTGAGCAATCATCAGTTAGAATCATGAAATACCTATCTCCCTACACACTCTTAGTTTTCATAGGACCACACAAATTAGTATGCACAAGATCAAGTAAATTGTCTGCAGAAAAAGATTTACCTTTAAAAGTTGAGGAAGACATTTTCCCCAATTGACACTCTTTGCACAAGGTGTTTTCCAGTTTTCTCAGCATAGGCAACCCTCTAATAGCCTTGATCTAACTAGCCTTCAGAATGTTATCAAAATTTACATGATAGAGTCTCCTATGCCATATCCAGCTATCATCAAACTTGGCCATGAGACATGTACTAATATTTGCGTTCAACTGAAATAGGTTACCTTTGGTCTGCATGTCGGTGGCCACCATTTCACCATTCTTTCCTTTGATTCTGCACACTCCTTTCTTGAATTCTAGAGTGAGACCACTATCATTCAGCTGGGCAACACTCAGAAGGTTGTGTCTAAGACCATCAACCCAATACACATTGTCAGCACTACTCTTTTCATTCAGGGAGATGGACCCTCTGCCTTTGACCAAACATGGTGCATCATTACCAAAATGAACCACCCCACCATCATACTCTTCCAAGGATAGAAACTTACTCCAGTCACTAGTCATATGGTGATAACAACCATTATCAATAATCCACTCATTGGAATTATCAAAGTGGGAGACAAGAGCCTTCTTGTTTGACACTTCTTCCTTGACAACAACAAAGACAATATCTTCATTTTCCTCATCTTTAGATTCCTCATCTGTAACACCTTCATCAACTGCCACAAAATAGTTTCTTCGGTTTCCTCCTTTGAATTTCTTGAACCTCTTTGGTTTGTCCTTGATGTCACCATTAGGACAGTTTATAGCAATATGCTCTATCTGGTTGCAAGAGAAGCATTTCAAAGGGAGCTTACCTCTGTATTTATCGGTTCCTTTTGGAAGTTTCCTGGCAAGAAGAGCTTCAAATTCTATTAGGATCTCCTCATCATCCATTTCTCTGCTCTATTTTGGTTCACCATTGGTGCATGCTTCCTTTCCTTTTCTTGATGATACAACAGAGGCTTTAAAAGGTGATTTAGTCTTTCTAATACTGCCATCAAAACTATTTAGCTCATAGGCTATCAACTTTATAATGATGGAGTCAAGGGATACCTTAGTCTTGCCTATTGATCTCAACTCTTGAATAGAAGCAACCCTTATTGCATAGACTGGTAATAAGGATCTCATAACTTTGCTTACCATAGTGGAATCTACCATTTTACCACCTTTACTCTTGATATCTTTGACAACAATTATGATTATTATACCATACTATTGAATGGTTTCACCTTCAACCATCTACATGTCTTCAAACTTCCCTCTAAGGCATTCTTCCTTAGCTTGTTTTACATGCTCATCACCTCCATAGATATTTTCAAGAGTATCCCATACTTCTTTGGGATTTACTTTATCTTGGACATCAATAAACTCAATGTCAGATAAACTACTAATTAGGGCTTCCATGACTTCCCCATTCTCCTGTATTTCTCTCTTTTGATCATCGGTGAGAGTACCAGTAGGAGCAACATAAACATTCTCAGCATAGCTCTAGTGTTGAGCACCCATGCTTTTGATGTATATCTTCATTCTGTCTTTCCATTTTTTGAAATTGTCTCTGTCGAACTTTGGACCTTCCCTCTTCATCATTACAATAGGATCTTTCCCTCAAGAGGTTAAGCTTACAACACAGAGGACCTGGAGGACGCTCTAATACCAATTGATAACTCAATGATGAACGGATAGTACCAAACCATTACTGAGAGGGGGGGTGAATCAATAAAGACAAAAACACATTCCTAAAATCGGTTTGTTAGCAGACACAACGCTTTAGCAAACACACAGTAACACCGGTCTTAAACAAAGTATAACTGGCTAAACTCAGAATAACTGAGACATGCATGAACCGGTTGACACTTATCTTTTCATACACTCTAATACTTCATTTCCATTTCACACTAGTGTAAGAATAGGTAATCTATCACCAAGAGCCTACTAGCAGATAGTTCAACATGTTTTACCATCATACATAAGACAATGAACCATCACATGAAAAACACCACACATAACATACAGATTTTTCACGTGGAAACCCAACTAGGAAAAACCACGGTGGGGATGAATACCCACAAGCTATTTTGAATTCTTTAGAAGTCCACTCTATTAGGAGGCTTGTCCGGTTAAAGACTAATACAATAGGTTCTATTAAGAACCGATCGTGTTAGGGATCACCCGGTTAAGGGATGGCTAGAATACTCGGTTAAGGGTTAAACCCTATTAAAGGTTACCTTGTTAGAGGATTTCAAGAACTCAATAGTTTTGAGTCACCTTGTCAAAGGATTTACTATAAGCCGGTTAAAGCTACCCTATTAAGGGATTTCTTAACTGTTGAAGTGGTTGGAGATCAACAGGTATTATAATAATCTGATAGTAGCACTCAATGCCAATGCAGAACCGCTTTAGCTCCTCAACACCTTCTTCACTAACACTCTATAGGTATCACTTCTTTCCTTTGGTCTGGCAAGAATCACATATCTCTTCTCTTGGATACACACACACAACTTTTGCTAGCAACTTCATAAAGAAACACAACATCGACCTTATAGGAAATAGACAGGTCGGTAGCGTAAACCCTAAACCCTAAACCTGTTAGGTTAAGAAATTCAAACGGTTAAATCCTGACCGTTGGGCACATTGCATTAAATGAAACAGTCTTGAACCGATCTCAAGACATTCTCCATCATTCATTTTTCACCACTTTCTTGGCAGTTAATAACCCATCATGCATCTTCACCATTTACAGACTTCACACATTCCCGAGGTAGATAGGAACAATCTCCTCCATGCAGGATCCTTCATGTGCTCAAGGCTAACATGGCAACATAGTATGTTCTTTGTTGCAATGCTAACTCATCACACAAAGTCACCAGTTGAGTTACACATGATTGAAACTCATCAACTAGAAACCCTAAGACTGCCAACTGGTAGTCATACAAAGCTTCCATGTACCATTTCTCATATCAACATGCCGGTTTACCTTGAACAGACACACTACTTCACTTTTCGGTTTACAATGTTATACCGGTACTCACATATACCAGTTCTCGGTAACATGCCGATTCCCCTATCTACAACATATTGACATCAATGACAACATACAATGTTATCATGTCCTTATACCAGTTCACATAATGCCAACACAAACAATCTTGATTGGATGATGGTATGGATTGAACGTTGTCAACATTTTGGATGCACGTTAACATGGGAAGGTGTGGCTTCATTGGTTAAAGAAGCACATCGTAATGGAGATTCCAATGTTATGCAAAGGGAAATTGATTTAGTATATGGTTTAAGAGATAAATAGGTACCTATAAATTTATTAATCACCCATATGTTTATCAACTCAGAATGCAATAAATTTTACATGTTTGACATATCATAGGTCAAACACCACAATTCTATGTGCTACAATGGTCATAAATTTCGCATTAAAAAGTTGGATGACACAAAGAAAACTTGTGATTCTGGCATCACTGCAGTCTTTGAGGTGACAAATATTTCATCGAGAAATGACATTCATCCTCAACATTCTCAAAATCAATACTATGGCATTTTGGATGATATACTTGAGTGTGACTTTAATTCCTTCAAATTAGTTTTGTTTGTCATCAAATTGTACAAACTGCGATTGAATAAAAATGATCTTGATAGAACTATTATTGAACATGATAATGGTTTTACAATGCTAAATACAAGGTCATTTGAACTAGTTAGGGATGAGCCCTATGTTCTTCCAAGACAATGTGAGCAAGTATTTTACTCAGAGGTTCCACATAAACCGGGTTGGTCATTTGTTGTTAGACATGATCCAAGAGGAAGGCTGATAAAGTATAATGTGATGGAAGAAGAAGATACCAAAGAAGTAGAAGATGAAGTGGATGATGATCATGATCGATAGTTTCTCAATGATGATGAAGAAGAAGAAGAAGAAGAAGAAGAAGAAGATGATGATGATGATGGTGAAGGTGATGGTGATGGTGATGGTGATGGTGATGGTGATGGTGATGGTGGTGATGGTGATGGTGGTGATGGTGATGACGATGGTGAAGAAGTTGATGATGATGATGATGACGACGACGACGACGACGACGATGATGATGATGATGATGATGATGATGATGATGATGATGATGATGATGATGATGATGATGGAGATTGTTTATTACCTATGTAATGGATGACGATTTATGATACATATGTGATGGATTACATGTTTATGATGACACATGATATGTGATGCTAATTGTGATGCTCAATTATATATATGATGACACATCATGTGATGCTTCTGATGCTTATGATAAGTATGTATTTATTTTTTATCAAATTACAAATGTAGTAATGCTTATGATGCTCAATTGATGGTGTTGATTTTAGGTATAGTCCCTATGTGATGTTGTCACCCTTGGTGGGAATAGGTCATTGACTACAGACATCGTCAACCATTTAGTTGAGGATCCTGCATAGTCTACATAAAGTAAAGGTAAGGAATTAAAAAATTTACAATGATTTTGATGACAACATCTTTTTATTATTTAATACTCTTTTTGTCTACAAAGTTCATGTTGTTCATGTTGTGTACTATTTAATTTCACTAACGTTTTTTATACTTCTTCTTTGTCATAGGCTGACATGGATCCATCACATATCGCAGACAGAGATGTAGCTTGCGACACTTCTACTGAGCAGGTAAACCTCATTGTAATTATACAAATTAGATAGAAGCAAACTGTTACATTATTATGTTCTTTTTTTTAGTGATTTATATTAATTTTGTAATTGTTAATGATATTCTTGACACAGACAGATGTTCAGGGAAAGGGAAAGGGAGATGTAGTACCTGAGCACCTTTCTATGGATGTGGAATCATTAGGGTTAAGCAATGATGACCCTGAAGATCCCACAGACCTTGTGAAATTCTTTAAAATGCCTCTTATAAAAATTAGAAAAGAGATTGTTGCTTTGGCAGCCATGCATCCTACCACTGATGAGATACGACAGAGGGTGGAATTATTGTTTAAGACAACAGAAAACTTGAAAGTAAGCAATAATGAAAGCTTTAATTATAACAAAAGTTCAATAATGGTTTATATTTTATTCTCTTTTATGTGATTAACTAAAATATGTACGTATTGTTTTTACAGCAATTTATCCGCCCTCATGAAAGTCATTCCCACGATCAGGGTGTTGCAGGATCTTCAGGTGATGATGATTTTCTTGTATTATCACTTGCTTGGCTTGTAACTCTGAGTACCCAAAACACATCATACTTGATACTATCAATTTTCAAAATAAAGGTTCATCCTTGTTTACAATTCTTGCACTTTTCATATATTTAATGTTTGATATATTTAATGTATTATTCTATAGGTGCTGTCAATGTTACTGTGCAAATGTCTCCAGTGCCTCATCAGAGGTCCCCCTCACTTGTATTGCCGACTGCAATGTCAAAAACATGTAGCATGCAAATATCCTCTAGTGCATGTCATATTGGCCCGCCCACTGTTGGTAGATCCCTCTTTTGCTCTATCTTTTGTCATGTGTTTATTTCCCTTCAAGCGTTCTTCCTTGAATTCTAATGCCATTTCATAGTGGATTCATTTTTTGCAGGAGGAGATGCACATGAGGATGTGCCAGAGGTGACTACTGCTGATAATATACCATCATTTCCTGGATCTTCTCGTATTGCTAGTATGGGAACATTGCAGGCCACATTGGTGGTGAGCGATGAAGAAATGCTTCCCTTAAAGATACAAAAGGTTCTAGGTACTTTAAAATTATTATTATATATACTCTAATTGTAATTTACTTTATGATCACTCGTTTTGGACTAATGATCCCATGAATTTTTTGCAGGTAATGATATTTTCTATAAACATCTTAGTGACATTGCATTGTAGATATTTGGGCCCACCATACGTAAAAGGTGGTACATCATATGTGAACTAACCCTTATCCACTTTTGATTTCATATCATTGCTAGAATAGTTTTCCTTTGATCCATTTCTTGAAGTGTAATAAATGTAGATTCGGTTCATTTTTGAATCTAACAGGTTTGTTTTTTCTTTAAAAGGTAGAATGACCAAGAAAAAAGGTTAAAAGATGAATTGACAAACCAAATGGCTGAGTGGTTTGGAAATGACACCTTTGACAAAACCAAGCTCCTTGAAAAAGTTGGCACATATCTAAAGTATGTGAGGGACCAATACATGACCCATTTGGAGAGGAACCTAAAGGATGAACATCCCCCCATGATTCCAGAGAGGGAGTGGAAAGACCTGATATTGGATGCCAAGGAGAGAATTGAAAGGAAAAAAGGAAATACACCACTAGACACCAGAAGAAGGTACGAGATACTATTAAGAATGTAATTATGTACTAATTAATTACTCTTTATATTTATATAATCTAACATATTTCAAACTTTTTATAGACTGAGTGACACATCAAAGGCAACCAAGGCAAGGCAAGAAAAGCACGGGCAACACAAACTCGGCTCTGGTGGTTACATGAAACTTGCTGCATGAATTGTAAGTATCTCATGTAAATGAAATATTGCATCAAAATATTAATAAATTGCAAACATTTTTTTTTATCAAACAATGCAAGCAAAATTCACGGTACCAAGGAAAAATGCAGGGCTCTGAATTCAATAGACCACCCACAGAAGATGACAAGAGAATTGCCTACCAGCAAGGCTATTTAGCCGTGGCTAATCAGCTACGAGAATTGAGTGGGCATACACAACATTCAAGTGCATCCATCACACAGGTAAATATGGTAAATGGAAGTTGTTTCAAATTGAATACTTTACCAATAATCTAATTGATGTTGAGTTCCAACATAAAATGACTATATTTCTTTTAAATAAGCAAGCAATGATAACAATGTGCATGTCACTGGAATGCAGCCTGCTAATTGTGAAACACCACCTGCACATGAAGGTCCAGATGTGCATCCCAGTAGTGGAGGTATTCATTTTCTATTCAAATTTATTTATTTAGCTATTAATACAAGTATATATATCTTAATTTGTAATTAGAGTAGTAATTAATGTAACCTTTTTTGTTAATATTTTAGAGCATGTAGTCAGTTGTGAGTAAGTGGAGCATGATCTGGGTACACAACCTCAAGAACGTGATGTTCCCCACTCAGGTAAAAAGGATCACTGTTATTGCTTTAAACAAATATAATTGCAATTGGTGTTCAACATTAATGTAACCTTTAGTATTTCAACTCCAGATGATCTAGAGGGTGTTCAGCATGTTGAGGTTGAGGCTACACAAAATGATGTGGCCCCATCAGGTAAAGAGCACAACAATTATGTTCTCTAAATTAATGAAATACTTGTAACAATAATATTTTTTTTTTTGAATTTAACCTATTTCTTTGTTATTGCAGAGGGCCCCCCTTCGCTTCAGTGTCCTCGTCCTTAGCATAGGACTAGACATACATTGAGATCACAAGCAGTTGGTAAAACATCTGCAGAGGGGGGAAATGATGAAGAAACTGATGTTCCACTTAGTCTTTTCATAGCTTCAAAGAAAAAACAAAGAAAGAAATGATTGTAATATAACTAATTTGATAATGACTGATTTTTATGTGTTAGTGAATGTAATTATGTGCTAATTAATGGTTATGGATGATATGTGTTAATTAATATTGATGAATGTTGCGTGTTAATTAATGTTAATCAATGTTATGTGTTAATGAACGTTATGTGATATTAATGAATGAATGCTATATTTTATTAATGGTAGAAAGAATTAATGAATGAATGTTATAAGATGTTAATGGGGAATTTAGAGTGATGTTAAGGGGGGGGGGAGGGGCCAATTGAGCTTCCACCTTCATGTGGTTGGCCCTATTAAGTAGAGAATATTAAACAATTCTTGAAACCAAGCGAAGCTCAACAAGGTAACACACTTTTCAATATTTCATTATGTTGCACAGTTAATCTTATTGAATAATGTATATTGAATCTTAATTGCAGGGTGCAAGTGGAGCCAACACGAACAACAACACCACAAGTTGCTGGGTATAATGAACTCCCATATTGTCTTGTTTGTACACAAACAATATGAGTTGCTTCTAGTGTTGATATCCAAGGTAGGATTGCAAAAGTTATGAGTATGCCTCATCCTTGTAAGTTTTTTTATTACTTGTAAGTAATGAATATGCCTCATCCTTGTAAGTTTTTTTATTACTTGTAAGTCATGAATATTGCTCTTTAGTTGATTAAAATTAAATAAAAATCTTTAATGAATACACAAAACTATATACATATGCAGGCGCACCATGGTTGACATGGTCCAACTCCCTAGTCTCACTCTATGACTAAGCTCATGCCATATCTAAATCAAAGACATCTCAAATACATGGTTGGTGGAAAGCTGCAAAATGCCATTTTCATACATAAGCAAGACGTACACAATTGGGCAAAATCACCAAGAGAACGGTAAAAAGTGTGTTTGAGATTGTATCATGGATGCTTTTAAGGATTGTATCATGAATGCAGAAAATCTCTTCATTAATCCTTGACTCATGATTTCTATAATACTTCTTTAGACTTCTCATGTCATTTGTTGCACTTCTTCACTATTTTGGACTGAGTTTCAACTATGAATTTGCCTTGACTTATGAGTGTACCTAGCTTTGTCCTATCTTTGTAAGATTCCTCTTTGAATTGTGGTTGTAGCTTTGATAATACCTTTTTAATGTTGCACTATTTGTAAGGAGGACAACTCCTAATGCATGTTGCAAATTGTGTTCTAGTGACTGAGACTAACCTAATGTATCTCAGAATGGCATAAATTGCCAGGAAGGAGATATAGCAGATGAGTTCAAGATTGTTGTTGTAGAAATTATTCAATTTCTATGCTTGGAATTTATGTATATACACTATTTATAGTCTACTCTATATTTCCTACTCAGCTACTCCTATTGCTTTAAAATGAAATGTGAAGTGATGAATTGTATTCTATAGATGACTAGTGCCTTTCTTCGTTGTTCAATTGAAATAACCCTAAATTACCCAAATGAAACCAGTAAAATATTTGAAAGCATACCAGAAGACAACACAAATTTTAGGCTCAAAGTTAATGTTCTATATATTTATATTCAATTTGGTAAATCTTACAAAACTTAGATAGTTTTTTGTGAAACACTAGAAAAAATGCAGATAAATTTCTATAGAGTTTCTTTGCGAATTCTTGTGATCATTTTTCCTCTATCCTGGTATCCATTTATAACATTATGGATGCATACAAGCTTCAGACATCCCTAAAGAAAATTAGTTACAACCATAGCTTCTTTCAAGAAGCAGTTACAAGTCTTTTTCTGTCTCAACGAACTTTTCAGTTGGTAACTCTTCTGCAACATCTTCTAACTATCCTGGAGCATCTTCCAACTTTTCTGGAGCATCTTCCTCTTGCACCACATACCTTTTGGTCCACTCTTGGAACACATCATCAGTAGGCCATGAGTATCCAATAATATTTTTCTCTAACTTAAGTAACCTTTTCCAAGAGTTTCTTATTTTCCTCACCTCTAATTCCAAAAAACTGTAATGTGATTTTATCTTTTCTATCTCCTCAATTGTTTTAACAAATAGAGAGGTGTCATATTTGTTAACAATTTCATTTACCCTCAAAGACAAATTAGCTCCTAGCTCATCAAGCCATACCTGTTTGTCCTTCAATTGATTTTGGCTGACAAAACCCCCAGGAAATAATTCAAATTTATGCTCAGTATATTCTTTCTTGTACAAGTTAGCTTTCCTCTCTACATTGGCTCTTCCTTCTACTAGCTTGGTCAAACCTTTTTCCAACTCACATGTGGATATGATAGTAACATCAGATCCTGCTTCATCATAGGATGCGCACATAAGTTCTAAATCCACTTCTCTTGGCATCCACTTATTCAAAATAGGCTCTAAAATAGCCTTGTCCTCATTTAACTCACACAGAGTGTCTAAAATTCTTTTCATACTAGTGTGCATAGTGGGGGCGTCTACTATATCAACAAAACTCAAAATGGTGGCCTTTACCTTCTCTTCATACTTACTTGCAAACAAGGCTTGAGCCTGTTTCATTTTTTCCAACTCATGTTGAAAAGTCTCAGCTGGTTGAAAACCAGAAGGCATAGGAGAAGGGGAGAATTCTATAATAGGACTGGTAGGTGGAGGTCTTGCTAGAGAAGAAGAGATTGCTAGGATAGAGGACTCACCTCCCTGGTGTTGTCCTACCAATTGACTTTGAAGTCTAGCAATAATAGTATCCCTATTGGCTACCTCCTTTTTGGCTTCATTATAAGCCTTTAAAATTGTCTCCAACTTGACTTGGAGATCATCTTTTTCCTTTGCTTCTTTCTCTGCTACTGCCACATTAAACTTTGTAGTTTCTAAGACTGTATTGGAATCTTCTACCACCCATGTATCTTGGACTCTTTTTACTATCATACCTCCTAGAAGATTGGCTCCTGAGGTATCTTTCCTTCTTCTACTTTCATCCATCCTGAGGGACCACATGACCAGAGAAGAATTATCTTTGCTAAATGTCACTCCCTTCATTAGCTTGGTTTCTTTTCTAACTGCTTCAAGAACCAATGCATCTACTATATCCAATTCAGGGAGGATTAGAACACCAGCCTTTGACACCATCTCTCTTCCAACTTCAGGAGTGATAGCTTTGAATTCAGCCATCATTTCTTGTTTAACCTCTTCTTCCACTGAATTTGTATCTTTGTGAGGCTTCTCACTCATTCTCTTTTCACATCTAGCCTTGAATTGTTCAATGCTTTGTTTCCATACAAATTGCATGAAATCCCCTGTTGTGACAAAATTGTTGTTAACTAGAAACTCTTCACTAGCTTGTTTGACAGTGAGGTCTAATTCCTTTCTCTTTAGCTCACCATCAGTTATATTCATTTCAGCACTAGGTGGCTCTTCTGACATTCCCTCTTGGGTCTCATCATAGGTGTATGCAATTTCACCGAGACTCCCTAACTATAGCAATTGTTTGGCTACTGCTTTCTCATCTCCTATGTGAATAGGGGATTGAGATGGAGAGTATTGAGGCTCATCAGTTTCAACTTCCTTCCCTACTCTCTGCCTTTTAGGGGAATCTTGAATATCAATGACATCTTCAATGGCCCTTTTTCCTCTTGAAGTGGAAGGCTCACTTGTCACTGGCATCATCACAGTATATTTAGATTTTTTATGCATCATATAATTACTAGGTGGGATAGCCTTAGCAAAGGCAAGCTTAGGTAAGACCAATTTAGCCCTATCAGGATCATTTTGCATTATAGCCTCCCTTTTTCCTTTCAGGGTTTGCATTAGGTCTTCAAAATAAAGAATTAAGAATTTAACCTTCTCTTCAAAAGGGGTAAAACTAGAAAGAGGGTCATAGCTAGAATCAAATTGATGAATAAAATCAAGTCCTCTTTTGTATGCAACCCACTTCTCCTTTCTTAATTCCTGCTCATCTAAGCTGAATCAATTTCTAATTAAATCTTTAGGAAATTGAAATTGGTGAGGGCTACTTTTACATACTGCCCTCTTTTTGAACATGCCATTGAAGAAATCCTCAAGGTTTGCACACCTTGAAACTGCAGTTGACAACATATATGGCTTAAAGAATTCTTCAAAGTATTTCCAGCCACCTTTGGTAATTACAAAATGATGGGCCATGGCAATAGTTGGGAAAATGGTCCATTTACCCCTATTGGTCAGCTCGGCCTCTTGTACTCCTCCAATCTATCTCAACACTTCTGCAATCCCTATCTTCAATGGGACCTGATAGGGTAGTAGATAGGGGGTTCCTTTGAAGCCATATACTCTGAAAATAGTAGAAACAAGGTACAAATACATGTCTCCCCAGTTTGAACAATCTTGATATCTTCTGCAAACTCTTTAGGCCTAAGGAATTCCAAAAGAGCCTTAGGAATCCTAGGGTTTTCTGCACATAAAAGAAATCTAATCTTAGATGCAAAGCATCTATCAAACTTCAGAAAACTAGCATCCTCTCTATCCCAAGATAGAATAGTGCTCCAAAGTTGCACAGACATCTCTTCTTTATCTTTAACCTTGACCAAATCCATATCTTTTGCAAAAGAATCAACACCTTTGAACAAAAACATGTGCATTAACAGGGAGTACCATCCAAATGGCCTATCCACCTTACCATTTTTAATCCCTACAAGCCCTGCATGAATAGAATCAGTGAGGTATGAGCCCAAATCAAATGTTATTGCCAGGGAAGGGTTTAGAATTTGGGCAATCATCAACATATAATGTGTTGGCATATGTTTCTTAGCATCTTCTCCAAAGATATGACATAGTGTCCAATACATACCCTTAGTTCTTAAAGTAAACAAATTCAGGGAAAATGGTTCCATTGTATTGGGGGCTACAACTATTAACCCTCCTATTTTAACAAAGTATTCTCTCAATGGGCCACTCCTAAGATGATCTCTTTGTGCATTGTAGACTTGAGCTAATTCTTCAAAATCAATAGGCTCAAGATAATTTGAAGCTTCACTAAGCTTGAAAACATTTCTAAACTCATCATCTTTGATTTCAACTAGGGATGATCCCTTTATATTTATGATACATCTGGCAGTAGGGTCATAATTCTGTGTGATCAGGGTCAACAAATCTACATCCATGAACACACTAGGGACCACAAGCTTCCCCAAATCTAGTTCCCAGATGCTATTCAAAGGGGCAGGGGCATGTCTTTGACCAAAACCAACTTTAAAAATACTTAGACCTGATATCCCTATTTCGGGGTCCCTAACCAATTTCCTTTGTCATACAGGCCATCCCCAATTTTCAAATGAGGGTTTTTTGGTACTAACTCTTTGGCCCTAGCCCCGACATTAGTTTACATGGTTAACTACTCTAGAAAGTCATCACAAATGTTTCTATCTTGATAGTTCACCTTTCCTATCAATTCCCGTCTGGGTACCATTTTGAAAGTATGCAACTATGCCAATTATCAATCAAAGTAGTTCTTTAATAGAACAAAACCACAATTCAATAATTTTCAAGTAATGGGTAAGCAAAGAACAAGAAAACTTGATTTCAGCTTGAAGAATTCTACTCTGCACCAACTTTCTCTACAACTTCTTTGAAATGATACCTTCATTCAATTGATGTGAGAGTATATATGGCAATTGGGCTTCTTAACTATGACATTAACACTGCACGCTTTGGTCGTCCCTTAATGTCACATGCTTCGATTATCCCTTCAGAATTGAATTCATGAAATAATTCAAAAATTTGGCTCCAACGGGTCAAAACTATCTTGAGTATTTTTTATTTTCTCTCTTTCACTTTTTCGTAGAGCATAAAACCCTTGCATGTTCATTTGGCGAAATCATGCCAACTATCCGATCAGATAGAACTTGCACTGCTTTTACCTTTTGACTTTTCCTCATCCAGCAACGGGCTAAAATTCCTTTCGCTATTTCACGAATGGTAACCATCATGCACTTTAACCTAGCAAAACCGCGCTAGCCGTCCGATCAGATGGAACTTGATCGGTCTTTATCATGTCCTGACCTGATAGTTTACCTCACTAACCGTGCACCAATCGGTTAAGGCTAACAATCTTCACTGTTTCACGAATGGTAACTATCCTACTCCTTCGGGCTGCAAAATGGTTCCCACCATTGGATCCTCCTTGAGATACCCTCTCTTTAACAACTTTAATATAGTAGATGTGGGCCCTCTAATTCAGTGTTATCCACACTGGCATTCGATCTCCTAAGAAACCGACGAGGGAACTTCTGACTTGCTGAAAAACTTTCGTGGGATCCACTTCTAAACTGCCACCTGTGCCTGACAGGTCACCTCTTTGTTGGCAGTATGATTCAATCTATCTATTGGGTCCACCACCTGGTCGCCAAGTTTATTCTTTGATTTACTTAACCTCAAGGCCATGTGTGACTTTTTGATTTGCCACCTAAACCACCCTAGACCGCTAACTTGACTGCCATGTCATTTCGCTACTTCGTGAAGGCTAAATCTTGAGCACCTTTTGGCTGTGAATCAACATAGGCCATTGATCATTCTCTAAACCAACCACTCATTACTCTTTGGAAAACCTGCCTACTTCTGGGACCCGCCACTTTTCACTATTTTGTGGAGGGTAAAAATTGATCATCTTCATCCCACGAAACCACGCGATCCGTCCGATCAAAAGAGAAATGATCGGTCTTTAACTTTAGCTTTACTACCGCGTGGACCCATTTTCCTTTTCACCATTTCATGATAGGTAACTCACGATCATCTTCATCCCATGAAATAACGTGGGCCGTTAGATCTTAGGGACTTGCATTGCTTTTATTCCTTCTATTGACCACCTTGCCCGGGCCTACCATCTTTTCACTGCTTTACAATAGGTAAACCACGAGCATCTCCCGGCTATGAATCAACGCGGGTCGTTGGATCAACAAAGAGTTGCATGACACTTACAGGGCCTGATAAACATTAGAAAAAAGGCAAAGTAATAGGCGTATAAAATTTAAAATATTTAAGGAACTGCCTAGGTAAATAACAATGGGGGGACAATTCTCATGACAAATGGACCCATCACTTAAGTGGTAAAAAGTAATGCAGAATTAGAACCAGGTTTTTACTCAGACATCTTGAAGGTTAAAACTTAAAACCCTTAAACCTTCCCATTGGCTTACAACAAAACAAAGGTAACAAGGCCAATACCAGACTCAAAATTTCAACATAATTAGCCAATTATGGACCGAGAACATCCATTTTTTAAAACAGTGATAACAGGACCATCTCTTTTGGTGAGTCATTTTGCACCGATAGTGTTATATCCTCGAAGACCTTTTCTTGCCAATGAGAACCATCTCCACTTTCCTTGAAATCTTTTATCGATGGAGTTATTGTCTTCAATGAGTCCTTTTTGAAGTTGATCGGCATTTGCTTTCTTTGATGCCCCTTTTATATCGATGAGACATCGCTGGGTCTCATTGATACTGTTTGAATCTTAGATACTTCGATAGAATGCTTTTAGACTTGTTTGATAACTTATGGGTTATTACGGTATCAATGAAAATGATGATTTTTTCCAAAGAGATATGGCTTCTATGTTTTAATTTCTCAAATCAAGATATTTTACCTAATTTAGATTTGATGCTCAACAGAATGACTGCACTATCACCAATATATCTTGAAGATTTGACTACTCTTTAGATTATGATTATGACTGTCATGATATTTCATGAGACTGCTCTATCCCCATATGAAACCCTTTGTTCCCACAAATCAATACTTTTAACTTGACTACAACTTTATAGTGATCATTGTCTTTATACAGTAAGCTTGCTACTTTCTCAACTTTTGATATATTGGAGGCTCCTAGGATGGTTTCTATCTTATAGTCACAATACCTTGCTATAATTTGTATCTATTGTATGTTTATTTGTTTTCTATGTTTATTTGTTTTCCACTCTTAACTCATAGTTCAACCGAATATGGTCCATCTTGGAATCAATGCACATTAGTTATAATCAGATTATAACCAGTCTCCATGGTTGCAAGACCTAAAGAAGGATTCTTATCATCAATTAGATGCATACTTTTGGGAATATAGAAAGACAAAAAAATATATTAGAACCATATTTTTTGTTGATTCATAATATGATGTGTTAATTTAGCTAAATAAGGGAACCAATGTTGTATTAGGTTTAATTCCATGATGATAGTTGAAGCTTGTTAGAGATAGGAGATTTGTAGCAATTGGCTTGTTAGGTTATGTCACAATCCTATGAAGGTCCTTGTAAACCGTTAATGCCAGGAGACATGAGACTATTATGTAACGAATTGGATCAGCTAAACCTAGAAGTTTTGTAACCAATGAATCAACTGACTCAAGTGTATGTTAATTATCTTATGATGGTCATTTATGACCGTTATTCTTAGTAGACATTAAGCAGTTCACTAGATAGTTGGTTAGTAAACCAGTGAGTTAGTTGGCTCAAGTGTATGCTAGATGTGGAATATTACATGTGGTATCAAAGCAATCAAGTTCAACATTGAACCTCAAGCTTTCCACCTATAAAGAAAACTATATACATATGCAGGTGCACCATGGTTGAGATAATATGTAGGCACACTATATACAAAACTATATTCACAAGTAAATCTTTTATTCAAATCCACAATATGAAACATAGAGTTTTCTTGGAAGAACATAAGTAACCTTATCTCCTTTAGATAATATCACAAGCAACTGCCTACAGAAAGATGCAGTAATCCACAACATATACACAAAGGAAAGACAACTGATTATATTATGTATGTTCATAAAATGGTACAATAGTAAGGCTAAGGCTATATTCTACTTCTTCTCTAATGATCCTTATTGTTACAAAATCTCCCTCATTTATATGAGGGTATACATTGTCACCAAGCATCGTGGCTTTTCAGCACATAACTATTAATTAGCACTTTTGTTAACAAACTGGAAGATAAACAAGTTCAGCATTCCTATGTGTTGAATGTACTTATTATCTTTATATATTAGAACGTCGTTGTTTAGTGTCCTCATGTCACTTTCTATCTGGAAATGATTGGATAGAATATGGTTAACACAAAGTGACAATTCTTTGTCCCGATCCAACTCTGCTACTACTCGATTATTCTCATCAATGAACTCTTGTTTCCACTGTTCGAATGATACTAACTCACCATTACTATAAAAAGAGGGCACCCTAGGGGTATTCCCATCATCCAACCTCTGAAGCTCCTTCCTTAATTGATTTTCCAATTCATCATGGGACTTCAAGTAAGCCTTGGCTTCAATTTTCTCACCTGGATTAATCAGACTATTGTCATTCATCATGTTTTCCAACCAAGACCTGAGCCTTTCATGCTCTTTCAAAGCTGTGATTATTCCAGTGTATGTTTTCCAATAGATTTCTGCAACTTGCATCATACTTCTGAACCTATGTTCAATGATCTCCAGAATCAACTTATCCATCTTTTGTTGTACCTTTTCTACTTGTCTTTTCGGCCCTGTTCCTCCAATACATAGCATCTATCAAGGAATCCATGGCATCTTTGTCAACACCATATGTCATCCCTATTTGACTGGTACTTGTATCAATCTATAGCAATCTTGCTTCCAGCCTCGATTTTTCTTCATCAGTTTTCTCATATAGGCTTTTGTATGTAGAATTTTCTCAGACTAGAAACTCTATCTGATCTTGGTTCAATTTAGCAACATCCAAATTTTAGTTTGGTAGTTGTTCTAGGGTTAGTCTTTCCAGCTTGCTACACCATCAAATGTCCAAAAGCTTCTTCTGTATCAACCAATATAGGTCTTTTATCTTTGGGATAGATAGCCCAATGTAGAAGAGCCTTCTGATCTAGATCATATCCTGATCCTCTAAAGAGTTTATCAATCTCTTTTGGCATCATTTGCCTACTTGGGTCTTGTTTCTTAAGGAATCCATCAAACAACAAGGCAGAGTTCATGTCCCATCTAGAGTATAATAGCACACTAGCTTCCTTAAGCAACTATCTTCCCTTCTCAGGTGTCATTTCTCTCATCACAAGATCCATCTCCTCTTGTAACTTTTGAAGCTGCTGCTCTTCTTCACTATTTCTTATGTTATTCCTAATTTGAGATCCTTTATGTTGATAGAGGAATATGGTGAACTCCTTGGAAGCAATGAAGTCACTATCAGCAATGAAATCCTCATGCTCCAAGAATCTGATGTCAGCCACTTCTCGGACATTTAGTTGTCCTATTGCCAAGTCTATCGGTGTATCCTCTTCATAATCAGGGGGTAATCCTCTCGAGGAGTGAATGGAATGATGCCAGATGTGGAAGTAGGAGACATATAAGCCAAAGGCTCTGTATTCCTAATAGTATCAATGTAATCCCTAAAAACATGAGGCGGGACTCCCTCAAGTATTTCCAATTCATGCTCCACAAGTTTGTTGGCCAACTCCAAGGGGTCTTCAATCTTTTGCAGCACGTTCTCATCCATTTTCCTTCTAAAAAGCTTGCATTTATAAGCCTGCATTACTTTCTCAAACTTTATTCACTTCACTCTGGCCTCTTCTCTACCAATGTTCTTAATGAGGTCATCCAGTAGGTAAGATTTATGCTCTCCAACCTTCAGCTTTTGTGATGACCGGGCTATCCTTATGTATCCTTCAGGATCAAAATTGGGCCTTGGATCCCCCATAGCCATGCCATAATAATCCAATTTTGTTTGCAGCAGGCCATAACTATTTGAACTTTTCACAATAAAATCTGAAAATACTAACAACCCAGGTACAATTGATTGTTTCCCATGGCTTGTCAGATGTTTTGTACTCACTATTGATAGTTGCCTCACAATTTCCAAACAAGCCACTTTGTTAGGGACTGTAAGTGGTAGTAAGTATGGTCTCCCTCTGAACCCATATACCTTGACTTGTGTGCAGACTAAAAAACAATACCAATCTCCCCAATTGTGTTCAATTGAGGAATCTTTAGCGAAATCTTTTGGTCTTAGGAATCTTTGAATCTTTGGTGCAAGGGCATGATCACACGGGCATCCCAATAGTCTATATAATGGCTTGACAAAGAACTCCTCAAAATGCCAATATTGATTATTCGCATACCTTTGGTCCCATGAAGAAACCCATAGTTGCACTAGTTTTCTCATCCCAGCATTGTCATATGTCCTAACACATAACTCTTCTGGCCATAACCCATAATCTTGCCCCACATACAGTAGCATATGCATAAGTAAAGAATAATTCTTGAAATGAACATTGATGACATCCTCCTTTAAATTTTCTAACCCATGATTCAAAACCTCAACCAAATAAGCAAAAAAATCAAAGAAGCGGGGGTCCTTAGACTGCAAATTAGCACAAATGACCATGGCTGCAATATCCATCAAAGGATGGGCTTTTATCCCTAGCACTTAGGCAACATAGTAATAGGTATACTAGAAATATGGATAGAAAGAGTTGACATCATAGGGAGCTTTGTCATCCTGACCTAGTGGCACTAAGGACCCTGCATTCCTAGGTCTATGTATAGGGAGTCTCCATGTTTTGTAAATATGCTCTAGGTTAAAATATTCACTTGTTAACTTCTTGAGGTCAATAAATTCTTCAAATCCCCAATCCAACTTGAACACAATGTCAATAACCTCCTTTCTGATTGCAAGAATTGGCTCACCCATGTAGTTATATATGGTCCTGGTTTTAGGGTCATAATTGTTTGCCAATGCCTTCATGAGCTCCACATTCATGAATACATTAGCCACAGCTAACCTTCCTAAGTTCAATCACCATAAATTATTGATAGGTTGAGGGGCAACTCTTCTATTGTACCCATATATGAATAATTCATACCCTCTCAATTTTGTCCATATGTCTCCAAGATCCTCAAACCAGTCCTCTAGGCCTTCCTCATCAATTCTAATCTTCTTGGACCTCAAACTAGATGATGGCCACTGGTCAATCAAGTCCTGGGCCAAAGAACACCCTTCCCTTTTCTATCTTTTAGGTTTTTCTTTTGCAACGATAGGTTCTTTTCCCTTTCTAGTCTTATTAGTTTTAGATGATGATTCCATTTGAATTTTAAAAAAGAGGTCTATGTGCAAACAACTTACTTTGAATTACTGAGCTTTATCTGTGAATTTGCCCAATTCCTGCTTTCAGTTCATTGCTTATGAATTCCTTAATGTTGTGTCCTTTGATGTTGATCCACTACTTATGGCATATTTAATCAGTTAGTAATGGCGGTTTGGACAATGGTCACTCGAGCACATGTTTGAATTTAATGGCAATGTGACCTTCTCTAGGATTTGTTTATGATTTTGGCAAGAATCAATAATCATTTCAATGAGGATATGTCTTTCGATCATTTGTTTCTTTAGTCCATCGATCTCTTTTTTTCTATCGACAATACTTTTGTTTCGAATATTACTTCGATCAAGTATTTTTTTCCCTTCATTGAAATATTGTATTTGGTCAGTATGGTTGTCTCCTCATCGAAACATATCTGATATCGATCGGGTCTTATGTTGAAGAAACCTTGGTCTTTAGTGTGCTCCTTTATTTTTTTATCAAAATACTTCTTTCATCAATATCACTATGCCCCGTCGATGAATGAGTCTATTATCTCACCGATAAAGTTACATCAGTAAAACCACGAATATTAAGAACATGCCTTTTAACCTCCTCGAAACCTATATCCTCATCGATATCTTTTATCGATATAGCTTACTTTTGTTGGATCGATATTATTCTTTCGATGAAAACGCTCCTTTCAGTGGGTCCTTTTTATGTTGCATCGATAGTATTATTTCCTCGAGAACTTTTCCCGTTGATGAAGACCCTCTTCTCTCTCATCGATATCTTTTGTCGATGAAGTTATTATCTTCAGTGAGTCCTTTCTAGAATTCATCAGCATTTCCTTCCTTCGATGGCTCTTTTATATCAATGAGATCCAATGATGTCTCATCGATGTAAAAGAGCCATCGAAGTAAGGAAACACTGACATCGATAATAATTATTTTTTTTTGATAAAAATTATCATCATGCGAATTACAACGACTACCAAGCTTTCAACCAATGATGTAATCAGTGGACATACATCATCAACAGAGTCCATTGGATTGTCATATTTCCAACGGGTATGGCATCATCGACCAATCTGACGCCAAGTTTTTGATAGTTGATTTTGTCGGCACTCTGACGAAAATTCATCCCAAATCCGGCAAACAACCGTAAAAAATCAGCTCCGAATGTATTAGTGATCTCTTATGTGCTCAATGGGTCTAACATGGTCTTCGCCAGTGAAAACAGGCAGAGTTTTTAGAGTTGTTCTTGGCATAGGATCATGTTGGGTCAAATTCAAAGGGCTACCTCCATTGAAGGGTACAAAAGCATGTGCTCTTGGTACGACCATTGTAAATATTGGAGGATTTACTGGTCAATTTTGGGTAATAGATAGTTGAATTGGAGTAGTTACAAAAAGAGGATTTATGTAGGTGGTGAAATTGGGCTGACAATTATTAGGTAGAGGAGAAGAATTAGACAGAAGATTAAGATTTGGAGTTTCAAGAAAAACTTGAATTGACAAACTTTTTGGAAACTCAACTACTGAATTTGTTGTTTTCTCTATAATTTTCGTTGTCCTTGACCTTCTCTGTGATGGTGGTAGCTCAATATTCTCAATTGGATCCTCACTCTATCTAGTTTGATACATTTTCATATGCTGTTAAGACCTATTCCACACATAAAACCAGAAAATAGAGTCACCAGGTACTTAGAAAAAATAACCTCAATAGGCTGAAAGGCTGCTGTCAAAACCAAAACAATAGAAAAAATGGATTTTATTTGAGTTGTGATAGCTTAAATGTGTCCCACCAGGTGTGCCAAAAATAGTTGTCATTGAGGATTGCACCCGCGATGCTAAGTTTGAAAATAAGCAATCTTGTGAAACATGGAAACACCTTCAAGCCTATGGGTTGCTCAAAGTGAAGGTGAATCTCCGGAGATCAGGTCAGCTTCCTATTTGGTGAATCTCTTGTAAATAATATCAATAAGAAAAGGGATAGAAAGAGATAGAAAACTTGCATGTAATGAAAATCTATTCTAATGAAGGTGATGCACCAAATATCCTATCTGAGATCTGCAACCTGCTTAACTCATAAAACCTTCAACAAATGACCTTAATTGCTTCACAACTCAAATGAGCATGTAAATGCATAAAAATTTCCTAGAAAGGGATGACTTTAATGCATGCATGAAGGAAAACAACAAGTTTTCACAACTTCAAGCAATTAAAATCAACTAACACAAACTAGAACCTACAACTAACACGTATCTCTTTGCACCACAAATTGACTGAATGAGATAAATTAGAGGATTAAAATCATAGGAAATCGTCAAATCATTCATTCACTAGATAATATAAGAAGTACCAAGAAGGAAAAAAGTTTTTATATTACTAAAAATAAAGGAGTGTTGCTGTTACAAAAAACTCAAAATACTGCTGAGCTACAATGTTTTTTTTGCAAAAATGTGTATGCAAAAAAGAAAGAACTAGAGGGGAAAAAGGAGAGAAGGAATATATAGAAATCATGATGAATCCCATTCAAAACCCTAAAAATGTCTACATGAGAATATCCTTGGGCGAATCTGCCTTAAAATGGCATGAAGAGAAACCCTCATTACTAAATATGGAATTGCCAGTCTCACCTTGAATAGCTCCATTGAAAAAATGAACCTCCTATTTAAAAATCTGCATGTCTAAATGTGAAAAATAGCTATCCCCATGTGAAAGTAGCATGATGAACTGAACTGTAATTGTATGAAAAAGAAATCCCACTAAAAAAAATAAAATCTTATGCATTCCCTAGCAACTACGCTCCGTGTTGAAACTTTTGTTAAAAATGGTTGAAAAAATGCATCTCTCTATTTTGCAAGCTTTCCAACGGTATGTAACACTTGCATGTTCAAATTATTAATAAACATTTGCATTAATCTTTCATGTAGAAATTCATCTCCTTGCTTGGTGGGCTTTTCACAATTCAAACAACCAGTTTTGAGTCTACCATGTAATTTTTTATTGCCAGCCACTTGATCGCCTACATGAACCATGACCGCTTGCATTAACTTTTCATTTACTTTCTATGAGGCCCCACTGTATGCTTTTATCTCTACTTGTTTTCTTTCTTCATCCTGGGCCCACGAGAATGAGCGACGATAATGAACTTTGAAGCATTGAACCACTTTGAACCAGTTCAAAGTTCTATGTGTGGGAAAAGCGGGTCAATAGAACTTGAAATGTGAAAAATGAAGCTCTAGGAGACTTGTCCACACACCCACAAGACTTCTTGGTGCAAGCTATGGAGTCATGAAGGATGGCTTAGTTTCTCAAGGTTGGTTCCATGGTTCTCTATCTCAGAAGGTCCCTCAAGCCAATGTCTTTGCTCTTAGATCACTGAGCAGAGTGAATTAGGGATGACTAATGCAAGAACGAGGGATGTTTAGATTGATTTTATTATGAAATGCATACTAAGCTATGCATGATCTTACAAATGCAATAAACTAGACTATAAGATGACAAGATTAGTAGCAAGACTATCCTAGCATGGTATACTAGTCTATGATTAAGCTAAATGATAAGGAAAATACTCTAAACATGCCTATTTAGATTAATTCCTATTTAAAAGAGAGGCTAAATGATGAGCATAAATGAGATATTAAAGCTTGCATGGATTTGAGTATAAGTATGATGCTAAAGACTTGGGTCCCTAAAATGGAGGATGGAGAGCTCTATTTATAGCAAAAATAGGGTAATGGATGGCTAGGATTGAAAGATTTAATCAACGGTCAAGTTTGAAAGTTGGAAATCCATGTTCACAATTTTCACCAATGAAATGGTGACAATTGGAAACATAGGGTTGGTTGAGAGGAGATGTAAGAAACATTAAATGCTTGAGAAGACCTCATGGCTACCTTAGGGGGTAAGGGTTAAGGTTAGGTTAGGATTACCCATTGGATAAAGATTTTACCCAAAGGATAAACTCTTGTGCAAAGGATTAAGGAATAACCATGGTCAAAGCAATAAATGCTTGATGTGACCCTTGGGTTATATGGAGGTTAAGTTAGTAAAAAAATCTCTAACCATGCCACTAAGGGTTAGTTAACCATTAATAGTTTGAAGAATTTGGGGACAAATTTGTAAGAGTCCTTCCAAATTTGGGGGCATTCAACAAGTTGTTGAATGGATAAAGGCTTTAATGTATTTGGAAGACTTTCCTCCAAATTTGAGAAGTGACATCCTCAAATTTAGGGAAAAGGGATAATGGATGGGTTTAGGTTAATTTGATTAGGTTTAGAAGAATCTAGAAGAATTTAGAAAGCGGATTAGGATGCAAGTGGGTGAGGGATAATAGGTTTAATTAAAATAAATTGTTTTATTTTAATTTGGTTACAAGTGGAG
Source organism: Cryptomeria japonica (assembly GCF_030272615.1). NCBI lineage: Eukaryota > Viridiplantae > Streptophyta > Pinopsida > Cupressales > Cupressaceae > Cryptomeria > Cryptomeria japonica. Next base: position 740,061,225 of record NC_081407.1, read on the forward strand.
GATTTTAAATAAATTAGATTTATTTAATTGGGATTCCCTATTTAATTAAATGTAAATTTAATTAAAAGGTTTAGAAGAATAGATTTAATTAAATAAAATGATTTATTTAATTAAATGGCCTAAAAGGGGTTAATTGAATTTAATTAAATAAATTGAGTAATTTACTTAATTAAATAGAGGAATGTGGATAATTTTAATTAATTAGATTTAATTAAATAGAGAAATGAACATAAAATATTCATGTAGAAATATAGTCATTTTTATACATCTACATTTTTCCCCTCTTTGAAGTGATGTGTGTGCACATTATAATTCAAAGAAAATGATGTGTCGCTAAAATTTGATTATGATCAGTGTTGTTTTTAGATTTTGATGACATACCCCAGATTTGATAAACGATGTTTGATAATGCCCCCTCGAGCAATGAATCAAAATTTGGAAATTTTGATTTAATTGTCTTTGCATTGTAAAATTTTGGCTATGTGGAAGGCTAAAATTGATTCATCTCCCTATATTGATGTGTACGAGGGTACGAGGAAGATCACGAGCAAATTACATGCTCAATCCCCTAACCCTAATTTTATTTTACCCTATAAAAGGGGAAAAGTGCATTGTTTTGTCTCATTTGTGCTTGTTGACCTTGGAGAGAAGACAAAATGCCTATTCCATTTTCTACGCATCAATTCGAGCACATTCGAAGGTATCAGAGGCCTGTCGCGTATGGACCACTGGTAAGTCAACCTTTTTAACCCCTTTTTAATTTTTGATTTTTTCGTTTTTGGTCATGTTTTGAATTTAGGCATGTGGTTTTTTTGTTTTAGCGCACAGGGGTCATCGGTTAGCACATACAAAAAATTTCGTAGCACATAGGGTTCTAGATTTTAGGTAGCGTCTGAAAACTTAGGGCAGTGCATAGATTTGCTAGGTTAGTGCATAGCCGTAGATTAGCACATTAGGGACACAGGGTAGCACATCGGGTTAACCTAGCACATTGAGTGCACAAGGGGGTAAGGGTGAGTAGCGCGTAGGTTTGACCTAGCGCATAGGGTTATATAGGTAGCGCAGACATGGGATAGGTTAGTGCATGGGATAGGTTTAGCACTTAGGGTACATTAGATGGCATATTGGAAGAAATAGATAGCACATAGAGTCAATCTAGCGCATGGGTAGATAGGATAGCGCCTGGAGAAAATAGGTTAGCCCGTGAGTAGGATTTCAGTGTGTAGCCAAATTTAGTTAGCGCATGTGGTAGGTTTTGTGAGATAGGATGATTTGTGAATGACGAAAAATTATAGCATAAGGTCAGTTTTGCTGGGATATGTGTAAATTGTTCATTTTTATGTTTGTTGTCATGGTTTTGATAGTTTGTCCAATATGAGTGCTGATATAACTTGGTTTGTTTTGCGATTTTTCAAGTTATGTATAGATATGAATGTGGAATTGATATGAACTTGATTTGATTTGCATTGTTTCAAGTTGATATATATGGAGCTTGAATTGTGTTACAAGCTGATATGATTGTGGAACTTGAGTTGTTTGACAAGCTGATATGGGTTGGAAAATTGAGTTGTGTTACAAGTTGATGTGATGTGGAAACTTGAGTTGTGTTACAAGTTTGATATGATTTTTGAAAACTTGAGTTGTGTTACAAGTTGATATAGATGGATATGATGTAGAACTTGATTAGATTTTCAAAGTTTTCAATTTTTTGATGTGATTTTGATTTTGATATCTATGTTTTGATGAGGAAACTGATATTGGACTTGTTTTGCTTTTCGATAGGAGCGATAGGAGTGGTTCAGTCATGTGAGTGGTTCCCTAGACCACGGGCATTGATACCACGGTTGTCATAGGCTGATCTAGAGATTATTGATAGATGTGGCCTGTCTTCCCTACTAGATATGCCTCAGTTTACTGTGAATCGGGGTTTATTTATAGCATTGGTAGAGAGATGGCATAGTGACATGAATACCTTCCACTTTGCCACAGGTGAGATGATGGTGACCCCAGAGGATTGTTACTGGATCCTGTGTATACCTGTAGCAAGTGCACTATTACCTTATGAGCAGTCAGAGGAGGGTAGGACAGAGGCACTGCACCAAATTTTTCATGATGACACCATTTGCAGATGTGAGATCCCTTGGCAGGAGTTTTTGGATTTGCACTGTGCGCCTCTTCCATTGGTACTGGCACGCTTTATAGGTGGTTTCCTATGTCCTGACTGGAGGTTGAAGGGACTATCTGTAGGATGGGGATTGGTGCTGGAGGAGATGGAGACATAGGGTCACAGGTTCGCATGGGGATCGGCTATGCTAGCCCACTTGTACAGGGACTTGCATGAGGTAGTATACCTGGGTTACGACAGTTTGTCAGTTGGCATGACACTTCTATAGGTGTGGTGTTGGGAGCACATTCCTGTAGCTAGGCCACTGGCAGATAAAGATAGGCCTGTTGGGTGTGCATACGCATATGGATACAAGGGGTTAGTTGTCCAACGGAAGCTGGGCAAACTTGAGCATTGGAGGATGGTATTGGATGACATTGATATGGTCATCTGGCAACCTTATACAGATTGCGAGGTATGGGTTGAGGATGGGTTGGAGATGCCATATGTCTTCATGACCCAATTTTTGATAGGGCGGACCCCATTTGTGATCAAGATATTTTTGGTTACTAGAGGTTTGCGACAGTATGGTCATCAGCAGGGGATACCATAGGGGACTTGTTTGTATGCACATCATAGGTAGGATATACCGGATTAGGGTCTGACAATTGACAGTGCGGTGGCCATAGAGGATTTTTTGCAGTTAGTGGGCCAGATATGGGACTACGCCCCTGAGATACTAGATGCTGGTATGATGGATGAGTTTGCCCAATTGTTCACAGCTCGTGCCATGGTGAGGATATCAGATCCAGTGGAGATGTGGCTCACTTTCAATGATGATGAGGATGATGGAGTTGGAGATGTGGATGAGGGAGATGATAGAGGAGGTGGAGGAGGATGACAAGGGAGAGGAGATCGAGGGAGGAGAGGAGATAGAAGTAGAGATGGTGGTGATAGAGGGGTGCAGGTGGAGAGAGCAATTCGATGAGCTATGGTGGATAGAGGGAGAGGAGGTGTGGCGATTGGAGCAGGGGGTGAGGGGAGAGTAGGAGAGGTGATAGCAGTGGTGGGAGGGACTAATGAGTTGAGATGACTAGCTCAGAGGAGGAGGATTGATGTGTTACCTCCACCAGCACCGAGGATAGGAGGAAGAATGTGGAGTGCGTCTTCCCAGGTACCCCTTTAGATTTGGGTTCGAACGCATCAAAAGGATGCTCAGATTAGGACCCTATAGTTGACAGTGCACCAGCTGCAAGCATAGTTATTGGCGCAACAACGTCAGATTACACAGTTGACCATAGAGTGGGATACTATTTTGGAGCAGTTAGGTCAAGTTGAGGAGCTAGTAGGGAGTTTGTAGAGAGCGGCAGCAGGTGGCCCGATGAGAGACACCCTGAGAGAGCTAGCCTTGAGAGCCATGGAGGAGGAGTATTATAGGAGACATTACGAGGATGCAGTGCCCAGGGATCATTGAGTGCAAAGTTTCACAGTGTCTAGATCCAGTTGATCCAGAGAGACTGGGTCAAGGACAGAGAGAAAAGGTGTGATAGGGCCCATTCATCAAGATCCACCTAGGGATCCTGGTACTGGTACATCTACGGTGAGACCATCACCCTCAGGAGATAGTCATACTTGAGAGACATTGTCTCTATTGTATTTTTAGCATTTTTGTTGTGGTGGGCACAAACATGACATATTTTGAATAAATTGATCATTTTTGATATATATATACGACACCATTTTCTTTGATCCTCATGTGATGTGTTATGGATAATGCTTTCTATGTGATGTTAATGCTTCTATTGATGATGATGTAATGCTTAGATAGATTGATTTAGATGTGATGAACATGATTTATGATGTTTGATTTATGAGATGTATCTTGAAAATGAGATGTATGATATGATATGCTGTGAGATGTATCTTGAAAATGAGATGTATGATATGATATGCTGTGAGATGTATCTTGAAAAAAAGATGTATGATATGATATGCTATGAGTTGTATCTTGAAAATGAGATGTATGATATGATATGCTATGAGATGTATCTTGAAAATGAGATGTACGATATGATATGCAACTAATTGTAAAATGATATGCAACTAATTTGTAAAATGATATGTAACTAATTGTAAAATGATATGCAACTAATTTGTAAAATGATATGCAACTAATTATTTGTGAGCATCCTCATTCTGCATTGGTCATCCCGATATAGTCACTTGTTTTTGTTTTCTTTTGTAGGTATCATCATTGAGCATTGGTTTGTTTGGAATATGTTGAAAATTTATACAAGCATAATGGTATAATTGAGCCATAATTACCTAAGAAAAATTTACATGATTTTTTATTTTGCAAGATAGCATAAGCGTCAAGGTATAATTGAACCAGGATGACCTGAATGGTACTTGCAGATTAACAAATAAGAGTAAACCATTTGTATGTGCAAAGTGGAATCATGTCTTCAGTGATATTCATTGAATCACGTCCTGAGACAAGTCTTCGTATAGTACAAGTGATCACCTCACAGATAGAACACTAAAAAGATATTGGAGTTCCTGTTACTTTCTCTATCTCTATGCATCATTGAGAAAATGTAGAGGATCCAATAGTTCAAAAAGATTTCAAGTGCAAAAATAGTCAAGATTTTATGCAATATGCAAACATTTGTTACTTCAGAAAATCATCCATCATGTGTTTTGATTCTGTTAAATATATCCGTGTTTGGTTCACTTTGTGTGTTGTTGAATGTTGGCGTTGACATGATTTTCTTGGTGTATTGCAATGCTTGACATGTTGATAGGACAGGTTGTAGATGAATTTGCCCCTAGCTAAATGTATTGTCCGACATGGATATGTATAGTAATTACCAAGCCATGGTGAGATATGATGAAATGGAGTTGTGGTAAGGACAGAGACTACGATAAGTATGTCCTAGATAAAGTCTTGGTCGATGGCCATTAGTACTTGGATTTCTGAATATATTAGAGGTTTGAGGATAACGATAGATAGAGGAGCCGTCCTCTCACAAGTAGCACCTATTTGTCAGGTTTTCACTAGTTTATTTTTATTGTATATATATATATATATTTTTCTATTTTTATTTTTTCTGATTTTTATTTTTTTATATTTTTCACTTTTATGTGCATAAGACTACTCAAGTGTAGTATTTCTTCAAATGGATGCTATTGGTAGGTTCGTCGAGCATGTCTCCTTCTAAGGTTGTTAGCTGATAAGTGCCTAATCCATAGGCTGATATGATGACATAGGGACCAAACTAGTTAGGTTCAAATTTCCCTTTCTTTTCCCGATCCTGCTGATTTCTTGGATTTTCTTTGAGGACTAGATCACCTATTTTGAAGATTCTAGGTATGACCTTGTGATTGTAGCTTCGGCACATGCGTTTCTGATATGCTTTGAGATGAGTGTATGCACATTGGCGTCTTTTGTCTAGAAATTTGAGTTCTTGCAGTCGGTTAACTCAATACTCTTCATTTGGGATTAAGCCTTTCAAAGAGACTCTGAGAGATGGAATTTCTACCTCTAGGGGTAAAATTGCTTCTGATCCATATACCAATGGATATGGTGTAGCTCTTGTAGGTGTGCAGATGCTAGTTCTGTATACCCAAAGTGCTAGATTGAGTTGTACATGCCAATATTTGCCTGCATCATTCACTATTTTCTTCAAGATTTTCAGTATTGTTTTGTTGGATTATTCTGCCTGACCATTCCCCTGTGGGTAGTAAGGTGTAGAGAAACGATGTTGGATTTTGAATTTTTCACATAGTTCTCATACATCTTGGTTTTTGAAAGGTCATCCATTATCTATGATGATGGAATTTGAGATGCCATATCTATAGATCAGATAGTTAAGGATAAAAGAAGCAATTTGTTTCCCAGTTATTGTGGTTATGGTGACTGCTTCGAGCCATTTGGTAAAGTATTCTATTGCAGTGATAATGAACTTGTGTCCATTTGAAGATGAAGGACAAATTTTGCTCATTAAGTCCAAACCCCACTGACAAAAGGGCTAGGATGTTGTAAATGGATGCAGTTCCTGTGCTGGTGCATGTATCAAATTGCCATGGAATTGGAATTTAAGACACTTCTTGGCGAAGTGGTAAGAATATTTTTCCATTGTCGGCCAGTAATATCCCATTCTCAAAAGCTTTTTAGCAAGAGTTGTACCACTTGAATGTGTACCACAGATACCTTTATGAAGCTCATGTAAAGCGGAGTCAGATTCGTTATGATCAAGGAACGAAGAAGAGTACCATCTAGACCTCGACGGTACAAAGTATCAGCAGTAAGGGTATAATGGGCAGCTTGTTGGATAAAATTATGTTTTTAGTTTCGAGATTGGTCAATGGGTAGGATATTGTTTTGGCACCCACCATGGAGCCCAACCCCATATATCAAATCAGTTTTTGAATTCAACCCCTTTTGTAGGTACACGGGAAATAGGAAACAACGCGTGGGAAACATTCCCTAGCGCATCTGGTTAATAGTCTAGTGCATCTCGCTTACTGTTTAGTGTGTTGGGTCCATCTCGTAGCATATACAGTATTTACTATAGTGCATTAAATCACTAACATTTTTCCTATAGGTCTCAGCATGGGAGAAAAATAGAGCAGTGCATCCGGAAACAAGCTTAGTGTGCCTGGAAGACAGCCTAGCGCATCACTGTCATCTTGTAGCGCATCATTGTCATATTGTAGCACATACAGTTTGTTCTATAGTGCATCACAAATAGATACAAAAACCAAAAATTGTAACCAAACTTAAATTTAGACTTGTAGAAGTCCAAAAGATCCAAAAAATTTCTAACGGTTTGATTGACATTTTGCAGGGTTTTGACATTTTCTTGCAGAGGGAGCTTAGTTCTATTTATAGAATGACAAAATTATTTATTTATTTATTTATTATTTTACTAACTTAGTTAAGTTAGTTAAAATTTGGAATTCTTTTACTTTTGGTTGGATAAAATTGAACTCACCTTATTTTGGGCTATAAAAAGAACCACAACCAAAAATCTTTCTTGCTTTCATAGGAGAAAAAATTTCCTTTTTGGGCTCTAAAAAGAACAAAACAACCTTTCTTTTTTTTGCAAAAATAGCTTTAAAAATAACCTCACCATCCTTTGGTGCATACAAGGATCCGTTTTAATTTTTGCAAAGAAAAAAAACCACACTTAAAAAGTTTTGTTTACAATCAAAGAGGGAAGTTCTTCCCCTTTTTTCGATTTTCTTTTGTTGACCCAATCGAAGTTTTTCTTTGTTGACCAGGTTCTTTTCTAGATTAGATAATCACTACTTTGAAAAAATAAAAAGAACACCATGTTTTTGTGGAGCAACATCTCCATGTAGACTTTAGAAAATCATTGAATTGAAAGGATAAAAAGAACAACTTGATTGCTTTGTCTCGAAAGTAGAAGGTATATGCTCTCCCCTTAACTGGGTGATCAAAAAGCCAGACTACTTTTACACTTTCAGTCTTTAAAGCAGTTACATCCTTTAGTAGACCTACCTTTTTGAGGGGTTGAAAACAACTCTTAAATCCATTTATGGCCGGTGTGAAGGGAACGACCTAAGTGGGGAATGACTTTTTTGCCAAGAGTTCCAACCCACTATAATCAAAAGTGGAGGTCGACGAAAGTCCCTTCAATGGTTTTGCTCAGCGATTAGCCTTCCCCCAGTATCCTTGAGATACGTAAAGGCTTTGTTCTAAATGTTGGGAAGCCTCCCAAGGGAGTTTATCACTGAAGACCGAACGGGAAGGTTGATTACAAACCTTAGCATAGAAACTTTGAGCCGAGTCAGTAACCGGACATTTGTAATATCATAGTGCAAGGGTGGAGAAGAATCTGCCCCCAAGATCACTCACCATATATCTCCCAAGATAACTACTCAATTGTGAAGCAATTCACTTTGAGTTAATTTCTGGCAAAAGGCAAAAAAACAGGTGCCCCCTAGGGGGTGACACGACTGTTTGAGCTGACGGAGTATCGAGACTAGTGGGCTATGATATCACTTATGACCTTTGAATAAAGAGTTTTATTGAAGTGTATTATTTGTATCCAAACCTGTTAAAACATTGGGGATTTGAACACATCCTTGCAGAACATACACTTATTGTTAGATTAAGCAAAATGGTTGTCTCTTTGGTGCCATACTTTTATTTGTTACTTCAGAAAATCATCTGTCAACATTGAAAAATTAAAAACAAAGATCAAAAAATCGCAAAAAACAACCAAATCAATACATCAAGGTAGTATAGCATGTAAGAACAACCTCTTAGTGCATGTGAACTATCTTTTAGCGCATTAAAATTGAACTTTAGCGCATCAAGTCTTAACAGTAACGCTTTACCAAGAATCCAAAACCCATAGTCATAACTTAGCGCATTTGGAAAATAGCCTAGCGTTGAAGCATCAGCTTAGCGCGTAGGAATCAAACACTAGTGCATATGGTTTATCAGTTAGCGCGTTGAAGGCCCATACTAGTGCATGATCTTTTGAGCAAAATAGAAGGCAAAAATAAACAGTCTAAACCAGTTAGCACGTAGCCGGGGGTAGCCTAGGGCATGTGGTCTTTTCCTTAGCGCATTGAAAACTTTCTGTAGCACATCCCATCTTTGTTTTAGCGCATGATAGAAACCAGAAAAATAGGGGGCAAAATAGAGGTCAAACTAGAAAATTTTGAGAATATTTTTAGAAACCTCCTTTCATCAGCTTCATTTTCATCAGAATAGAGTATTAGAAATAGAACATTAAAAGCTATTTTTAGGGCAAATTTTTAGTCAAACAAAAGTTGTCCAGAATCCAAAACTGGTTACACGATAAACATATCTATCCTATCAAAATCAGGAAACATCATCACAAGTGATGAGTAGGTCCTTTATTATCTCACGGATTTTATCCAAAACACACTTGTTCAAAGCCTCAAGTTGTCAAATCAAGTTTCCATATCGGGAAACTTTATCCATATCATTTGGCACATTTTGTCATGAGGGGGCATCTAAACCTTCACTTTGATAAAGTAAAACTTGAAGTCTTCAAAACAAGATAACCCGAATCCAAAACAATTCAAAAGGAAACCATTAATCATTTGTGCATGACTAATCTTCATAGTCTGAGAAGAAAGAATATTTATCGTAACACTAAGTTGAAGAAATAACAACCAAGTTTTTCCAAATTTGTCCAAAGAAATAAATTTTTATACATCAATCGTCAACTCTTCAAATCTCATAGAACATTCCTTCATCACGTACATCAAATCTTAAGTTCTATACCTTATAAGTTCTATTTACATGTGACTCCCCCTTGTATGGACCGATATATGACTATCTAAAGAACAATATCCTGCCCATTGACCAATCTCAAAACCAAAAACGTAATTTTATCCGACAAGTCACTCGTTATACCCTTACTGCTGAGACTTTGTACCATTGAGGTCTAGATAGTACTCTTCTTCATTGCCTTGATTGTAATGAATCTGACTCTGCTTTACACAAGCTTCATGAAGGTATTTGTGGTACACATTCAAGTGGTACAACTCTTGCTAAAAAGCTTTTGAGAATGGGATATTACTGGTCGACAATGGAAAAAGATTCTTACCACTTTGCCAAGAAGTGTCCTTGTTGGTGTAAATAATTATTCATCATGGATATTATTACACCTTACTTAAGTTTTCTTAGGATAATGAATTTCATAGTAGTCTGGGTATGAGACACTTGGGTGTTTGTGCCACATTGGGATAGTGTGTGTAGAACAATTTCCACCTTTTATGGTGTGATCTTGTTGTTACACTCCACATTCAGTGGGTGATCCACCTCATGTGGAATATTATATTATTTCTCCTACCTACCCACACCTATTCCTACCTACCCTTGTTTTTTATTGAGCCACATGTCATGTTTGTGTGCTCACATATCCATATAGCCTTGCCTATATAAGCAGACTCATTTTCATTGTATGTATCGATTGATGATCCAGTTGATCAGTATTTTCTCTTGATAGAATACAGTTTATTTCTATCATCTATTTTGTTCTCTCTTATTTGTGCTTTCCATTACCTCTTGATCCTAACAAAATCTCATATGGTATCAGAGTTGGTCCATGTCTCACATTGTATCAGAGCCATTAGAGTGTCATTGGTTTGCCAATTGAGATAAATTTGATTCTATTTGGGGTTTGCATTTTGGATTTTTCTATTGCAGGTTATTATTGAAGCTTGATGGATCAAATATGAGGTTACCATTGGATTGAAGAGGTCCAGGAAAGTCATTTTTGCCTTTTGTTTCATCCAAATCGGACTTCGGAGGCCAAATCAAGAGGCATTTGAAGTTTGAAGCCGCGACAGAAATTTTCCAAAAATTATAATTTTGTAGGCAATTTTCAAATAGCGATATCTCACTCATTCGGATTCGTTTTTTTAAGCAATTTTTTTTGTTTTGGGGTAGAATTTTGTGATCTGTATAGTAGTGCAGGGGTTTTCTAATTTTAGGATATAGGTATTTTGGAAATCATGAAATCCCAATTTTTACAACTTTGGAGGCTTCGTTTGGGCTCATATGGACTCCTTTTCAGGTGCCATTTTTTTTAAAGTGCATATTTTTTCATCTACTTTCATAATCTGCCATCTGTTTGCAGTGATTTTAAGTAGAAATTGTACTTTCAGTATTTGGCCATTTTTGGCATATTTGGTACTGCATTTTGCTTGGATCTCAGTTTAGATCACTAGCAGTATTTGTTTAGGTCTCTTAGATCTCATTTTGAGAAGTTGTAAATTGAAATCAAAAGTCCACTTTGCCTTGTTTTGCAAGTGGCCCATTGTATACGCACCAAGTATAAAGTGCCAAAATCACCGTTTCAGGGGGATTTCTTGATTGAGTATTTTGGGGGGGTGTCTTCTGTGATTGTGCCTCTATCTTGTATTTTTTCATTTTTCATGCTATGGGTTCTCCCAAATTTCCACTTTTAACTCCTCATAATTATGCATCATGGAAAATTAAGGCATGGAGTAAACTAATGGAAAAGGGACTCATTAATTATGTAAATGAAACTATTACAGCACCACCTGATCCTAAGGCTGATCCTAATGCTCAAATTGAATGGCTTACTAAGAATGCTATGGCACTTGGAACTCTTAGAAAGTATGTATCAGATGACCTCATTTTTCACATTGATAAGTGTACAACAATTAAAGAGGCTTGGGATATTTTTAAGAAATTGTATGGTCAAGTTGATGATATTAAGGGCTACAAGTTTGATAGTGAACTCACAACTTTAGATCCCAAGGATTTTGATACAATCCAAGATTATGTCACAAAAGCAACTAAGCTAAGAGCAAAGCTAAAGGATTGTGGAATTGACAAAAAGGATGCTCAATTGGTTTATAACTTGTTGGACAAGCTTCCTTCAAAGTATGTGGCCTTTGTATCTAGCTTTCACACCCATAGGTTAGCTCAAGGTTCCTCATACACTTTTACCTCATTTGATTCATTCACGAAGATGTTAATACTTGAGAAATCTAAGCTGACCACGATGGGGATTCTCAAATCTTCAAAGTCACAAGCTTTGGTGGCTAACAAAGGGAATCAAAGTAATCAAGGAAAAGGAAAGAATCAAAAGCAACCGAAGTCTAAACCACAACAAAATGGAGCACAATCTTCCTCTCCACAACAAGGTGATTCACCATTCTCACCTAAGAGGAAATCTTATAAGGACAATATTTTTTGTGGATATTGCAAGAAGTCAGGACATGATGAACATCATTGTTATAAGAAGGATATTGATGAGTTGAAGAATCTTCTTGAGAAGAATAGAATCAACCTACCTTCTAGAATGTCTACATTGGCTTCTTCTTCCAAGGATAAAGGAAAGGATAACTCTTTTGGGATAGATAAAGGAAAGGGACAAGCTCTTTGTGCTACTACAAGTCATGATTCAGGGAGATGGCTTCTAGACTCAGGGGCTTCTCATCATATGGCATCTTTGTAGTCTATGTTTTCTACATTTGAGCCTTGCCACATGCCATAGATTTTGATGGGAAATCATACATACATGGATGTGATTGGGAAAGGATCTATTTCCATTGGGGATAACTCCATCAATGATGTGTTGTGTGTACCCCACTTGACAAATAATCTTCTTTCCATATATCAAATCACACATGGGGCAACTAGGAAAACTATGGAGTTCACACCTGATTTAGTTATTGTTAGAGACTTGGAGAGTGGAGCTATCATTGCGACTGGGGTGGTTGATCATACATCTCGGTTGTACTCTTTTTCAGATTTTGGTCCTATTGATGAGGTTGATTCTTCCTATGTTGATGATTCAGATTTTGAGGAGAACTTTGGGCATTTGAACTTGGGGATTCTCACATGTGACCCCATTCTTGAGCCTTGCATTTCATCTCCTTCTATTGATATCACACCACCTATTGCACCTGATGATGCAACTAGTGTGATAGTTTTGGCTTCTTATGATTCAGTGCAGTAGGATATTTCATATCTTCCAGCTTCACTTGATTGGGATGCCTACTTGACAGACATTGCAGGTTTGTTTGTGGAGTCCTACATTGCAGATTTGGGAGACATCATTGATGACATTCATCTTCTCTTTGATGAAGATGATCCTTCTTCGATTGTTGCAAGGGAACACTCTGACCCTCTTGTTCATTCTCTACATGATCATTCTTTCGAGGTTGACATGATTGTGGATACTTTTGTACAACACTTGGAGGAGGTCTCTTTATCTTTTGAGGAGACATATGAGTCTTTTGATATTGTTCTACATTCATCTCCACTAGATCTTGGAGTGCCTTTTTCAATAGTGTGGCACAGTTTACCTCCTTTGGAGGGGGTACCTTTCAACATCCACATGGGGACACTTGAGCAGTTTTCAGAGATTCCTTTCATCATGAGTATTTTTTCTCCATCTTCTTTTCATGGTTGGGGAGACTTCATGGATACACCTTTGGTTTTGTTTCTTCCTAAGGGGAGGAATGTTGTTTGACGTTCATGGAGCAGTTTCTTCATTCATCTTCGAGCTTCTATCATTGGTGCAGATTCCAAATTGAGGGGGGGCTTCCTAGTCTCTCTTCTTCTTCTCTCATATCCATGGCCATCTTATACATACACCAACACAGGAACTGCAACCATTTGCAACATCCTGGCCCTTTTGTTAGTGGGGTTTGGACTTAATCGGCAAAATTCATCCTTCATCTTCAAATGGACACAAGTTCATTATCACTACAATAGAATACTTTACCAAATGGATCGAAGCAGTCCCCATGACCACAGTAACTGGGAAACAAATTACCTCTTTTATCCTTAACTATTTGATCTGCAGATATGGCATCCCAAGTTCCATCATCAGAAATAATGGACGACCTTTCAAAAACCAAGATGTATGAGAACTATGTGAAAAATTCAAAATCCAACATCATTTCTCTACACCTTATTACCCACAGGGGAATGGTTAGGCACAAGCATCCAACAAAACAATACTAAAAATCTTGAAGAAAACAGTGAATGATGCAGACAAAGATTGACATGTACAACTCAATCCAACACTTTGGGCATACAGAACTAGCATCTGCACACCTACAAGAGCTACACCATATTCATTGGTATATGGATCAGAAGCAATTTTACCCCTAGAGGTAGAAATTTCATCTCTCAGAGTCTCTTTGAAAGGCTTAATCCCAAATGAAGAGTATCGAGCTAACCGACTACAAGAACTTGATCTTCTAGATGAAAGACGCCAACATGCATACACTCATCTCAAAGCATATCAGCAACACATGTGACAAAGCTACAATCACAAGGTCATACCTAGAATCTTCAAAATAGGTGATCTAGTCCTCAAAGAAAATCCAAGAAATCAGTAGGATCAGGAAAAGAAAGGGAAATTTGAACCTAACTGGTTGGGTCCCTATGTCATCATATCAGCCTATGGATCAGGCTCTTATCAGCTAACAACCTCAGAAGGAGACGTGCTCGATGAACCTACCAATAGAATCCATTTGAAGAAATACTACACTTGAGCAGTCTAATGCACAAAAAAGTGAAAAATACAAAAAAATAAAAAAAAAAAAAAAAAAAATTTAAAAAAAAAGGAAAAAATAAATAAAAATATATATATATACAATAAAAACAAACTAGTGAAAACCTAGCAAATAGGCGCTACTTGTGAGAGGACGGCTCCTCTATCTATCTTTATCCTCGAACCTCTAATATATTCAGAAATCCAAGTACTAATGGCCATTGACCAACACTTTATCTAGTACATACTTAGCGTAGTCACTGTCCTTACCACAACTCGATTTCATCATATCTCACCATGGCTTGGTAATTACTATACATATCCAAGTCAGACAATACATTTAGCTAGGGGCAACATGTCAAGCATTGCAATACACTAAGAAAATCATGTCAACACAAACATTCAACAACACACAAAGTGAACCAAACACGGAATCATTTAACGAATTTAAAACACATGATGGATGATTTTCTGAAGTAACAAATGTTTGCATATTGCATAAAATCTTAACTATTTTTGCACTTGAAATCTTTTGGAACTATTGGATCCTCTATATTTTCTCAACGATGCATCGAGCTAGAGAAAGTAACAGGAACTCCAATATCTTTTTAGTCTTCTGTCTGTGAGGCAATCACTTGTACTATATGAAGACTTGTCTCTAGACGTGATTCAACAAATATCACTAAAGACATGATTCCACTTTGCACATACAAATGGTTTAATCTTGTCTGTTAATCTGCAAGTACCATTCAGGTCATCCTGGTTCAATTATACCTTGATGCTTATGCTATCTTGCAAAATAAAAAATCATGTAAATTTTTCTCAGGTCATTATGGTTGAATTATACTATTATGCTTGTATAAATTTTCAACATATACCAAACAAACCAATGCTCAATGATGATACCTACAAAAGAAAGAAAAAACATGTGACTATATCAGGATGACCAATGTAGAATGAGGATGCTCACAAGCAATTAGTTGCATATCATATCATACATCTCATAAATCAAACATCATAAATCATGTTCATCACATCTGAATCAATCTATCTAAGCATTACATCATCATCAATAGAAGCATTATATATATATATATATCAAAAATGATCAAAATGTACAAAATATGTCATGTTTGTGCCCACCACAATAAAAATGCTAAAAATACAATAGAGACAACATCTCTCAAGTATGACTTTCTCCTGAGGGTGATGGTCTCACCATAGATGTACAAGCACCAGGATCCCCAGGTGGATCCTAACGAATAGGCCCTATCATGCCTCTGCTCTCTGTCCTCGACCCAGTCTCTCTGGATTGACTGGATCTAGATGTTGTGAAACTCTGCACTCGGTGCTCCCTAGGCACCACATCCTCGTAATGTCTCCTATAATACTCTACCTCCTTGGCTCTCAAGGCCAGCTCTCTCAAGGTGTCTCTCATCGGGCCACCTACTGCCTCTCTCTGCAAACTCCCTACTAGCTCCTCAGCTCGACCTAACCACTCCAAAATAGTATCCCGCTCTATGGTCAGCTATGTAATCTGACTCTGCTGTGCCAATAATTGTGCCTGTAGCTACTACACTATCAACTGTAGGGTCCTAATCTGAGCATCCTCTCAAAGCATCAGAACCCAGATCTGAAGGGGTACCTAGGAGGATGCACTCCACGTCCTTCCCCATGTCCTTGGTGCTAGTGGAGGTAACACATCAGTCCTCCTCCTCTGAGCTGGTCATCTCAACTCATCAGTCCCTCCTATCGCTGCTATCACCTCTCCTACTCTCCCCTCACCCCCTGCTCCAATCGTCACACCTCCTCTCCCTCTATCCAACACAGCTCGTCGAACTGCTCTCTCCACCTGCACCCTTCTATCACCACAATATCTACCTCTGTCTCCTCTCCCTCGTCATCCTCCTCCACCTCCTCCATCATCTCCCTCATCCCCATCTCCACCTCCCTCATCATCATCAAAAGTGGGTCGCATCTCCACTAGATCTGATATCCTCACCATGACACAAGCTACGAACAATCATGAAAACTCATCCATCATACCAGCATCTAGTATCTCAGGGGTGTAGTCCCATATCTGGCCCGCTAACTGCTAAAACTCCTCTACGACTACTGCATTGTCAATAGTCAGACCCCAATCTGGTATATTCGACCTCTAGTGCGCATACAAACAAGTCCCCTGTGGTATCCCCTGCTGACGACCATACTATCACAAAACTCTAGTAACCAAAAATCTCTCGATCACAAATGGGTTTTGCCCTATCAAAAGTCAGTTCATGAAGACATATGGCATCTCCAGCCCATCCTCAACCCATACCTCGTAATCTGTATAAGGTCACTAGATGACCATACCAATGTCATCCAATACCCTCCTCCAATGCTCAAGTTTGCCCAGCTTCCGCTGGACAACTAACCCCCTATATCCATATGTGTATGCACACCCAACATGCCTATCTCTATCTGCCAGTGGCTTGGCTGTGGGAATGTGCTCCCAACACCATACCTATAGAAGTGTCACGCCAGCTGACAAACTACTGTAACCCAGGTATACTACCTCATGCAAGTCCCTATACAAGTGGGCTAGCATAGTCGATCCCCATGCGAACTTGTGACCCTGTGTCACCATCTCCTCCAGCACCAATCCCCATCCTATAGATAGTCCCTTCGACCTCCGGTTGGGACATAGGAAACCACCTATAAAGCCTGCCAGTACCGATGGAAGAGGCACATAGTCCAGATCCAAAAACTCCTACCAAGGGATCTCATATTCACAAACTGTGTCATCATGAAAAATCCGATGCAATGCCTCCATCCCGCCCTCCTTTGACTGCTCATAAGGTAATAGTGCACCTGCTATAGGTATATGCAAGATCCGATAACAATCCTCTGGGGTCACTGTCATCTAACTTGTGGCAAAGTGGAAGGTATTCATGTCACTATGCCATCTCTTTGCTAGGGCTGTAAGTAAACCCCGATTCACAGTAAACCGAGGCATATCTAGTAGGAAAGATAGGCTGCATCTATCAATAATCTCTAGATCAACTTGTGACAACTGTGGTATCAATGCCCATGGTCTAGGGAACTGCTCACGTGACTGAACCACTCCCAATCACTCATGTTGAAAAGAAAAACAAGTCCAATATCAGTTTCCTCATCAAAACATAGATATCAAAATCAAAATCACATCAAAAACTTGAAAACTTTGAAAATCTAATCAAGTTCTACATCATATCCATCCATATCAACTTGTAACACAACTCAAGTTTTCAAAAATCATATCAAACTTGTAACACAACTCAAGTTTCGACATCACATCAACTTGTAACACAACTCAAGTTTCCAACCCATATCGGCTTGTCAAACAACTCAAGTTCCATAATCATATCAGCTTGTAACACAATTCAAGCTCCACATATATCAACTTGAAACAATGCAAATCAAATCAAGTTCATATCAATTCCACATTCATATCTATACATAACTTGAAAAATCACAAAACAAACCAAGTTATATCAGCACTCATATTGGACAAACTATCAAAACCATGACAGCAGACATAGAAACGAACAATTTACACCTATCCCATAAAAACTATCTAAAGAACAATATCCTGCCTAGAATATTCCTTGGTGAAATACTAAAAGGTGCATTATTTAGATTGATTTATAAGCTCCATATGGTGGGCACCAAAAATGTGTGCGGGAAAAGCGGGTCAATAGAACTTAAAATGTGAAAAATGAAGCTCTAGAAGACTTGTCCACACACCCACAAGACTTCTTGGTGCAAGCTATGGAGTCATGAAGGATGGCTCAGCTTCCCAAGGTTGGTTCCATGGTTCTTTATCTCACAAGGTCCCTCAAGCTAATGCCTTTGCTCTCAGATCACTGAGCAAAGTGACTTAGGGATGACTAATGCAAGAACGAGGGATGTTTAGATTGATTTTATTATGAAATGCATCCTAAGTTATGCATGATATTACGAATACAATAAACTAGATTATAAGATGACAAGATTAGTAGCAGGACTATTCTAGCATGATATACTAGTCTATGATTAAGCTAAATGATAAGGAAAATACTCTAAACATGCATATTTAGATTAATTCCTATTTAAAAGATAGGCTAAATGATGAGCATAAATGAGATATTAAAGCTTGCATGGATTTGAGTATAAGCATGATGCTAAAGACTTGGGTCCCTAAAATGGAGGATGGAGAGCTCTATTTATAGCAAAAATAGGGCAATGGATGGCCAGGATTGAAAGATTTCATCAAGGGTCAAGTTTGAAAGATGGGAATCCATGTTCACAATTTTCACCAATGAAATGGTGACAATTGGCAACATAGGGTTGGTTGAGAGGAGATGTAAGAAGCATTAAATGCTTGAAAAGACCTCATGGTTACCTTAGGGGGTAAGGGTTAAGGTTAGGTTAGGATTATCCACTGGATAAAGCTTTAACCCAAGGGATAAACTCTTGTGCAAAGGATTAAGGAATAACCATGGTCAAAGCAATAAATGCTTGATGAGACCCTTGGGTTATATGGAGGTTAAGTTAGTCAAAAATTCTCTAACCATGCCACTAAGGGTTAGTTAACCATTCATGGTTTGAAGACTTTGGGGACAAATTTGTAAGAGTCCTTCCAAATTTGGGGGCATTCAATAAGTTATCTTGTTGAATGGATAAAGGCTTTAATGTATTTGGAAGACTTTCCTCCAAATTTGAGAAGTGACATCCTCAAATTTAGGGAAAAGGGATAATGGATGGGTTTAGGTTAATTTGATTAGGTTTAGAGGAATCTAGAAGAATTTAGAAAGGGGATTAGGATGCAAGTGGGAGATGTAGGAAAATGCAAGTGGGTGAGGGATAATAGGTTTTAGTAAAATAAATTGTTTTATTTTAATTAGGTTACAAGTGGAGGATTTTAAATAAATTAGATTTATTTAATTGGGATTCCCTATTTAATTAAATGTAAATTTAATTAAAAGGTTTAGAAGAATAGATTTAATTAAATAAAATTATTTATTTAATTAAATGACCTAAAAGGGGTTAATTTAATTTAATTAAATAAATTGAGTAATTTACTTAATTAAATAGAGGAATGTGGATAATTTTAATTAAATTAGATTTAATTAAATAGAGAAATAAATGTGAAATATTCATTTAGGAATATAGTCATTTTTTATATGTCTACAAGTTCAAGTTCAAAGTTGACTTTAAAAATATAGACATCTACTCATCTATACATATTTTCCACGTGTCAGCGTCTGATTTTGCTTGCGGGTCCACTTTGTCTACCATCTCGACTACCATCTTAACCACCACTAGACCTAGACCCACCTTGTCGCTAAGTTGCAACAATAATTGGACATGCAAATTTTCCTTGCACCTTAGCGAGAACTATTAGATCTTCTAGACTTGCACGATTCTTATCTCACCTGGGCACTCACCTTTCTTGCATGTGCTTTGTCGCCAAGTCAGGGTGAGTATTTAGCGATCATCTTTGCATCATGACATAGTGACAACCATTGGATCTTTTTTTCTCACCATTGATCTTTCTGATTTTCTCGACCTTTACCTCTTTGTCCATCCACGCCACATGTCAGCCTTGGGTTTTCCACCTAATCTACCTGAGCATAACCTCATCCGCCACCTCAGCACCACCAAACCCACCATTTTACTTTGGTTTGTTCACCATGAGTCTTTTGGTCAAACTGCTCCCTTGGCAAATCATTTACCAGTCTCATTGAACTTGCAGTTTCATCCATATCTTTTATTTCGATGAAACTGATGCTTTTGGTGAATCCATTTAGAGATCCATTGATGCTGAGATCTACTCAATGTCGATGGAACTGAGCTTTCGGTGAAACCTTTTTGGGACTCATCGTAGCCAAGGTTTGCTTGATAAGTCACCCATCCGTGCCATGGCACCAGCCATTGGACTGCCACTTGTCTTGCCACGTGTTACCACATGTCACCTTGTGATTTTCTCAGAGTCCACCTCGACACCACATGACTTTCCCCCTGTCATAAGGGTATTCATTCCAGGCACTTCACAACCATGGTACAATGATAGTCATGGATAGCCCCAGAATGTCACTTCATCATCCGATCTCTCTTGCTCTAGTGGTCGATCTTTAACTTACCCCCCGCTTGAGTCAACTATTTGATAGGTTCCATCAGACTTCCATCAGGCCTTCGGGATAACATCAAATTTTCTACTCTGATGTCCGATGAATTCCTCACTGCTTTGCACTTTCCATCAAGCTTTCCATCAGGTCATTGGGGAAACTTCAAACCTGTTACTCTGATGTCAAATGGACCTGGGCTCACATTGTTGCCAACTCGTGATAATAACTAGGCTTGCATCTTTTCATTGGGCCTTAAGGATAGCTATCAGATCTTTTGCCTGACCATTGGATGTGATCAATTTGCTCGATCTTTACTCTTGGTATTTTCTGTCTGATGCAAAATTTGGGTCGCCTTGAGATGTGCGCATGCGAGGGGTTCACCAGGCCATGATCCTCTTCTTGCCAAAGGCCCGTAAGCTTTGACACTATAGTTATATTTGACTTTAGTTTTAAGTATAAAAAAGCTCTTCCTCGCGATCAATGTAGGATAAATGCTCTTCATGCCTGGTGACTAAAAATAGTTGGAAGTTCTCTGGCCTTTTAAAAACCCTCTTTGGTGCCCAAGTAAAAAGTTTAGACTGGATGATTGCATTTTCTCTGAGTTTCTTTTTTCCTTACTTCATCAGGCGGCAGAGTGAATTCGGTATCCTTAAATCAGTATGTTGATCTCAACCTATTCGGGAGTATATCTACACATGAAGGAAACAAGTTATACAAAAAACATATATTTCTGATTTTTTGCTCATGATTTGGCCTTTTCAATATGAATGAATGCAAGGCTTCATTAGGGTACCAAATTTGGCATGTGCAAAATTTTGGTAATAGTACTCAGGCATATGCAGATCCTATTTTTGCAATTCATATAATCCAGATTATTGTCTGAATGCTTTTGTAAGTCAATGAGACATATTGTAAGGTAGTGAGCCTTTCCGAGTTTCTTATTTGAGCAATGAGCTCTAGGCAGTGTGTTTGAATGCATGTGCATTCCCCATTGTAATATTCCATCTACTCCTAACATGGTATTATCTCATTTTAGGTAGGTACCCACCATAGTTTTTCCCTTGACTAGGTTTTCTATGTCAAAAATATTGGTTTTGTGTGATATTGATGTGGTGGTATTTTATGCTTAAATTATTAATTATTAGATCTGATTTGTGGTTTAAGTTGCAGAAAGTTTTTGTGAAAACTGATTAACCCCCACCTCTCATTTTGTTGTAGTGTTTCCTACAAAGGAAATATAGTAGGGCTAATAATTTTATGTCTTAAGTCCCCACAAATGGTAAGATATCATCTAATAAAAAAAATTCTTATTAAAGGAGATGATAGGTTTGTGGTCTAATTTCTTTCATTAGAAGCATATCAATTAGATTAATGTACTCATCCAATAATACAAGAAAATATAAATTATCACTAAGTGGTTTTTGGAGATACCTAAAGAAATTTATCTTAGGAGTGATTATGATCATGCTGAACAACTAATTCCATGGAGCCAACCACCAAATACTATTATTTACAAGTTCCCAAATATAAAAAAATGTGATATTGAAAATATTATTTAGGAGATGGTAGAGGCATATATTATCATATCTAAATATCTTACTCATTTCCTATGGTGATGCCACATAAGAAGGATCAAACTTGGTGCATGTTCCTAAGATATAAAATGCTCAATATTTATACAATCAAAGATAAGTTTCCTATTATAATAATTGTTGAATCAATAGTTGCATTGAATGGAGATATGAATTTTATGTTAAAAAATAATTTATAATACCCAAAATATGTAATCCATTATGTACATAACCCCATGAAAAGAAACAATGCATACAAGCTTATAGAGTAACCATAATACAAAGGTAAAATAGATAAAATATAAGATAACATAAGATATACCATGAGAAAGCTATCAAGTGAGAGAAAATAAACCTGTAAAAGCATCCACACTCCTTGCATTATTCAACAAAAAAAAATTATAATACACTTGGAGTGTTTCTATGAACACTTCTAAAACATAAGGCTCCTCCAATGGACTCTCTATGTGTCCAAGAATGAATATGCACATCCCATGCCATACTTCACATGTCCTCTGATTAGAAAAAAATAATACTATGATAGCCCACTTACCCAACCAAGCATAATCACTAAACATGTGCTTGCTTTTATAGACTAAAGGGCACACAAGTACAGCCAAGTGATAAAATAAAACCAAGTTCCTCAATACCATGAGTACACAAAACCAATTGACCTCACATTTAATATTTCATTCACATTTTTTTAGATATTTCACCAAATAATATTTAATTATTTTATGTCTCTCACACATAATTAACTAACCCAGTGTTGCATACAACTTTACAAGTGGACCCAAAGAAATATTTTTGTCTAAACACATTTCCTAGATGCATCACAACTAAATATTTAGGTATTTTAAATAATTAAAAAATTTCATGTTATGTGAGGTGTACAATACATATTAATAACATTCTCCCACTTATTGTATGCATTAGATAATGTTCAATCAATGAAATACATCATTGTAGCCATACATGAAACCACATGAATACTTATCCTTCTCTCGTGCTCCATTAGGATAGCTATAATAAAACAAAGGAGACCACAATCTAAAGGAATAAATCCTCTTATCCTCCAACAATTCCACGTATGGAAGAAAACAAAAAAGATAAGCTAAAGATGCACCAATCTAAAGAACAAAATAATCAAATCTAAGTGATAAAAAAGGCTCCAAGATATTGTCAAAGTTTAAAAACACCCACACAAATATAAATAACACCCAAAATATATGCTGATACATCCAATCATTCATGCCTCCTAGGTATTGTTAACATCAATAAACTCATGCAAATAATATATATGCAATTCATTAACAAGAATCACAAGCTCCCTATATCAAACATGTTAATGAATAGCATAAAAACTCAAGAACTCACATTCATTAGTAATGCCAAATAAAATCAATACATATCAAGTATACCAATCAGCACTCATAGAAAAAAGTTTCTACTAATCAAAACCATGTAATACCATGGAAAATTACAATGATCCACACATCCAACATAAATAGTTTAACACACTCTCACAATATGGCACAATGACTCTCCCAAATCATATGAGAATGAAGCTCTAGGAAGTATCCATTTAAAGAAGAGACAAAAATTATTCATATCATGTCCTTCTACCACAACCTCTAAGTGCTATGTTGTATCAAGTGTGGCCTCCATTATAACCCCAAATGGAAAGCCTCAACAACACCAAACCAATCAATCATATGGATAAAATAAAACAAATTTATTATGTAAAACAACATGGATGTAAGCCTCTCTTGACTAAGGAAGATCAAACTCAAAATATCCATTCCAAAACAAATAATTAGGTCCACTAAATATCTCCTATGAACCTCATGAATGACATTAGAAAATAAATAGTATGCATAATGAGATAACCATTCTAAACATGGCTCAAGCAAACCCTCCAAAACTATCTATAGCTCAAGATCCATAGCCAATAGAAAATAAAGCATAAAACATAATTCATGTAAAACCAAAATGGTAAAATTACCTTTCAAATGAAAAACCAAAGAGTAGACTAAGAGTGGGGAATGAAATGTTAGTTTAGAATATTCCTCCTCTAAATAAGTTTTCTAGTTGTGAATATCTTGTTAGGATAATTTATTAGGTCTATAAATATTTCACATGTCACATATCATGACTCTAGATAACAATTTCTATGATAGTGTACTTGGCTGCATATTTGTACGTATTTCTAAAGTAACTAATAATGAAATGTATTTTTATCCTTTACTAATCAATCTATGCAATTATGTAATTTGCATCTTGAATAGTATTCCTAGGTCTCACATAATATAAGAGCTTAGTCTAGTATGAGTAAAAATTTATTTGCAAGCCTTCTTAATTTGAGTGCAATTAAAGTGGGTATTGAGAGAGATTATGGATCTGAAAGGATTGTGAATCTATGTCATTATTACTTATATGTTCCTATGAGTAAATTAATCAATTGAAGGGGTATCTATTTGTATCACTAGCTTTTCTTGGACTCAGGTTTAAGGCATCAGAGGAGACATTTATGTATTCTGTGACAGTGGTTTGAATGTGTATTGTCATAAAATTGCAACCCTGCCAATTTTTGACTACATTAGGGTCCTCACACATGCCAGTTTAAATCATCTAGCCTGATCGGAGACCAGAGATTGCTCAACCCTCATAAACAAATTCTTCCTAAGCTTCTGTATCACCCCATCTGCACTCTGCCCTGGAGAAAGGGGTAGGACAAGGGCATGGCACCACTTTCCCCCCTTGGAGATGGGTGTGGTGCCCTTGTCCTCCTAGGAAAAGGGCATGGTGCCCCTATCCCTACCCTATTCTGGGATAGAACCCTTCCTAGGGTTGCATTGTTGGTTGTGCATTGGGTGGGAATCTCCCCCGATGTTGGCCCGTGATGAAAATCAAATCCACTAATATGTATCTAAGGGGAACTCTTCCTCTCATTTGCATAATTGGGATAGGTTGAAGTTGGATAAATTCAAGTTGCACAAGCGATCAAGCATTGAAGAGCCTTCAAGCATTCTTTCCTAGCATTGAGCATTCTCAAGTCTCCCTTCAAGGCTAGGTGTTGCATTCAAGTCAAGGATTCAACCATTGAAGAGGAGATTGATTCTAACATTCAATTCCACACAAGTATTTCTATCAACATTGCTACCACAACCTCCCTTGAGGTGATTTACAATTTAGTCTTTCATTTACAACTACTTGCAAGTACTTTCTTTCATTACTTGGTTAATTCCAAAATTGGGTTTGACCTAAAGGCCAACCCCTAATCCCAACCCATTTTCCTCTATTTTCTGTGTGTAGGTTGTAGGTGTGCAATTGTACTTTCAGATTTAGGCTCCATTTGTAGAGGCGTAAAACCCTTTAAGTTTTACGGATTTTTTGGAGGATTGTGTACATTCGCACCATGGTCTGGGCAAATTTTCCTCAAATTCACAGGGCCACTTCGTCTCGACATATTACTACCAGATTCAAGTGCACAACTTCATCCCATATCCTGATCTCAAGTTATAATCAGTTCTTTGACAAATTTGCACTACATAATTCAATCAATTCCTTTCCATTTCAAACAAGGAAGAGTGGATCAACTTATCATTCCCATTTCATTCAAAATACAATCTACCATCTTCGTGTGGAGAGATTGAATCTATTGAATTATCCTCTCCTCTTCCTAATGTAACATGGTGAAAAATGTTTGAAGGGTAATCAATAGTGAGACTCTCATCTCTCTTTGAGGGTAAGAGTAGTTTTCCTCTTGATTTATCATTCACCATTTTACCACCATTACATTTTGGTGAACCGGATGTGAACAAAATTGCATATTTTTCATTTACAAGTTTCAAATTTATGGAATCTTAGTGGTTAAATCATTAAAACCCCTAGTTTTTAAATTTAAAATTGAACTTGTGATTTGTAAAAATTTCTTGTGGTTATCTTAGATCTAAAAATTGTTTTGTTTGTCAAATTCAATTTTCTCTTTGACTTGTTTAATTTACAAATAAAATCTACCAAATTAAGAGGTTACTTGTTAAAACCCTAACTTTTCAAAATCATCTTGAACTTGTGCAAATAATTGGATTTCAATTTCATTTTTAGATTTCTAATTTTCCTCAGATTTGTCTTCAATCCTACAATTCAAATTTTCAATTTTCACCTTTTTTCCCAAAAATCAAACTTTAAAATTAAGTGGTTGGGTCATAAAACCCTAATTTTCAAAATTAATTGGATTTTGTACAAATTTCAAATCAATTTCATTCAATTCACATTTCTATACATTTTGCACGGTGTCCCTATCCATTAGGTTTGACCCTTTTCAAAATTACAATTCAATTCCTCTTTTTTTTCAAAACCCTAATAGGGTCCTATTTTCACATTTGCACCTTTATTTCTCCCATCTAGAGATCGTTAGATTCACAATTTTTTTGGGGGGTTAGTTTTCAAATCATTGTAATATTCTTCCTTGAAAATTTCAAAAAAAAGTTGGTCGGACCATGTGCATTCTCGCCACAGTCCTCGACTTTTTTCCTGAAATTTCTGGAGACTGTTATGACTATATTTAATAGCCTAAATCCAAAGGATCGACTGATTTTATAGATTTTTGATCCCTCTAGAATCTGAAATACCTTCTAAATTCAACATTTCAAATTTTAAGAAAATTTTAGAAATTAAGAGGTTAATTATAGTTTGCCCTGATTTTAAAAATTGTGATTTTAAAATTAAGAGGCATTCCCTTGGCCCTAATTTTAAAATTCCAATTTCCTTTCATTTTTGGAAATTTTTTCATCCTCTTCTTCCAACAAAGTTCAAATTTTTTAATCATTATTTTCTTAAATTTTGCATTAATCAATTTTGTAAGCTTTGTTCCAAAATTCAAAATATAATTTTTCCCTCTAGTGAATGAGTTTTACCATTATCAGTCCTACCTATCCTATCCCCGTTAGACAAAGCATTAGAATTAAGGCTACCCAAGGTTTAATTATCGAGGAGATGGAGCCTAATTTGGGTGACTTCTTTAATAAGAATCATCCTAATTCTTCCCATCCTAATCATGTGCCTATTCACCCCATTGATGGATCCCATGATGAAGAAGAAGCTTTAAATAGGGTTTCTTTAGATCAACTTTCCACATTGGACAATCAATTTGATAGCTTTCAACAATGGGTATCGCAAGAATACCCTAATAGTGAAGACCTTCCATTAATTGAAGGCCTTAAGCACATTATTTAAAGTGATAAAAATGGAATTGATATATTGCATGGCATTACACATATTGTTGATTCTAATGTCATGCCTATCAAGAGTTGTGCTGAAACCCTAGGTTATTCACAACCTTCATCACAAGTCAATCCTTCAATTCCTTTGACTACTCCCATGACTAGTAATCCTACTTTCACATCCAACATCATAGCTACTTCAATTCAATATGTCATCCTTACAAACATTGTTCATGGGGGAAATCCATCTTCTTCATTTAATTTTTCATCTTTACCTATTTCTTCCATGAGTGTTCCTATTATTCCTCAGCCAATCAGTGGGACACAAGGGGGAAATTCCTTCAACAACTTTATTCCTCCTTTAAGTGTCCCTTTTCCTACCCAATCATCACCCATACCTACATACCATAATGTCCCACCACCTTATTCTCAGTCCATGCCTTCTTTCAATAAAATAAAACCACCTTCCCAATCACCTATGTCTAAAATCAATTCTTCTACCGAAGCGATAATTAATAATCTTTCTCAAACCATGTCTTCCTTACAACAACAAATTGTTTCTATGAGTCAATCCAAGTTTAGTGTACCCACCTTTGATTTTGCGAGCCCACTTTCTCTTGATATTGTTAAAGTTGTGCCACCTAAACATGTTGAGATCCCTCAATTGGAACTCTATAATGGAAAAGGTGATCCTCTTATGCATGTTAAAACATTCCAATCCTTGTGCACTGATTTTTCTTATGATCAAAGATTGCTTGCAAAATTGTTTACAAGAACACTAAGAGATAAGGCTTTATAATGGTATATCTCTTTGCCTTCTTATTCCATCAATTCTTTTCAACAACTGGCAAATGCTTTCATTTAACAATTTCAAAACAACATTGGTCCTAAAATCACATTGACTAATTTAACGCATTGTATACAAGGTGTTAAAGAAAAAGTGACTAATTATTGGTAGATATAACCATTTGTATGCTCAAATTTATTTTCATGTACTTGATAATTATATTCAAAGAAATTTCATTGCCAATTTGCAAAAAGATATTAGGGAAAAGATTCTTTTGTCTAAGTTTACTTCCTTTCCACAATTATCAACTGGTTGTGAGTGAAATGGAGAAATCCACTCCTATGGCTCTGAGTGATAAGGGGGAGAGTGTTCAACAACCTTTTGTGAAGTTCAAACCAACAAAAAGTTTCATCAAGTTCAATGATCCAATGAACAACAACCATGTGAATGCTACAATAGGCATGCCTTCTATTTCTAAATTTTTCCAAAGAGAAAAATAGTTTACTTACTTGAATGAATATCTACATAGTATTATGTCTTAGTTGTTACACAAAAATGTTATCAAACTTCCTCCTATAAATTTTTTTTATCCTTTTAAACTTGCATCCCCTTACTTTGATATCAATTCCTTTTGCCAATTTCATCATCAACCTGGTCATGATACTGAGAGGGGAGGGGTGAATCAGCACTTAATCAATTTTTTACAATTAAAAATTTATCTTAAATCTGCATTCATCTAAGATCCAACAATATACTTAATCACTGAAGTAAAATATGTAAGCATGAAAAGTTGATAATGACACCAAGGATTTATCTCGTGGAAACCCAATAGGGACAAAACCACGGTGTGAGTATGAACTCACAAGATTTTTACTCTTCTAAAGTATACCTAGTTAAGAGCCATCCCTATTAGGAGATTATAAAGACACTATTAGGTGCCACCAGGTTAAGGGATTTTAAACAAGGTCGGTTAGTGCCTTTACCCTGTTAAAGATAGCCTGGTTAGAGGAATTAGAATATTAGTTAAGATGTCACCCGATTAAGGGATTTTACAATAGGGACCTATTAAAGTCCACTCGGTTAAGGGATTTATGTTGCATTTGTTAGAAAGCAATAGATGGAAGATTTGCTAAATTAGCTATTGATAGCTTGATCAGATCTCAACATGTATCACACTCAATACACACTGGTTGTGTCTTCACTATAGAGCTCTGGTTTCCTTCTTACACCTTTGGCTCTTCACTCAGTCGGTCGCCTATCCCTCAACACCGCACTCTGCCAATCCTTAGACCTTCAGCTCTACAGTCTGTCGGTCCCTTGACCTTTGGCTATGCACTCCATCCATCCTCTAATCTTTGTCTCTGCACTCTACTGATCCTCAGTATCTCGACTCTGCACTTAGTCGATCTACCTCAAACACACTCTCCTGTACTAACTCCTCTTTGCACTTTGGATCACCTTCAACAAGATCTCCTTGTTGCAAATTTCATGATCAAAACTTGTTAAAAGAGCTCAAGAACTCTTTATAAATTTTTTGCCGACACCTCTAGGAATTCCCTCAATCTAATCAATCATGGATTTAAAAATATTTCAAATTCAAAATCTCCCACTCTTTCTCTGTGCGCCTTACAACAATTTCGCCAAGTGTTCACCCAATCCTACCACCGCATCTCAGAAAGTTAGAAATTTCTGAGTCGTGTTCAACCAAATAAGTGTGAACCACAAAATTGGCTTGTAATCATGCTTGACTTCATGATAACTAAAATTTGACCTTACCAACATATGATTTGGCGTAGACACAAGCTCACCAACTCATCCTTTGCCACTACAACTAAGTAATCGATCACCGCTCCGAGATTTATGGTGATCACCTATCTTCCTTCTGTCATACTGGTGTACCGGTATGCCACTGTACTTCTATATTATCGATTCATCTTTTGATTGCCGATTTGTTATGATAGCACCAAGTATCTTCCCCTGTTTACCAATAAGTTACCGGTTTGTTAGAACAAATAAGTTTTCTTACCCGAGTCACCTTTTGTGACTTCACCATCACCAAAGTGACTAATCTTCTTGAATGATAAACTGGTTAACTTAATTTATCTTTCCTTGAGCTGAATGAACCTTTGATCTTTCTATACCAATGTTGTTCCCATGTATTGTAAGTCATCACTTTTTCTTATTGAAAAGCATCACCACTCTACCTATACCACTTCACTAGTTAGTGTCTTCATCGATAGGTGTTGGACATCAATGACAAACCTTAGCACATATATCGGTTCTCTAGATTGATCGGTTTTGTCAATGCCAAAAATACCACAATCTCCCCCTTTGGCATTGATGGCAAACACTTCAAACTCTGGCTAATTAGATGCATGTTTGTTCATCTTTGTACCAGTCCAGTCATTCTTCCCTAAGTGAGGAATATCACCCCCTATCACTGATATCTGCCAATTCTCAAGCACTCTAAGCATATCTTCCCATTTGACAACAATGCCAAAGAGTCCTTTCTGATCACTTACAAGACTACTCCCCCTAACCAGAGTAGTCCAAACTCATCAATCTAGTTGTTTTAAAAAAAAAACTTGACATAATACCAGATTGATGTAGAACCCTATTTGCTTACTTTACTAAATGGAGGGGCATAACCCCCAACTTACCTTTGAGATAGTCAAAGGTGTCCTTCTATAGTGGCTTGGTAAAGATATCAGCCACCTGCTCTTTTGTTGGTATGTACTCCAACATCAATTCCTTTTCTTGAACTTGTTCCCTTAGATAGTGATATTTGATGGCTATATGCTTCATTTTGGAGTGCATCATCGAGTTCTTGGATATGTCAATGGAACTGGTGTTGTCACAATGAATCACTACTAGTCCAACCACTTTTTCTTGTATTCTTCCAGTAGTTGCTTGATCAAAACTATCTGTGTGTAGTTGATAGCAGCAACTACATACAATCCTGTCTCCAAGAAAGAATGCACCTCCACTGGTGCGCTTCTGGTCATCAATGTTTCCATCCCAATCTGAATCAGTGAAGACACTTAAACTAAATTCTCCCTTTTGTGGATACCAGAGACCATACTCATCAATCCCCTTTAGGTATCTGAATATTATTTTGACTGCCATCATGTGAGTCTCTTCACGTTTGTAGAAAATCTGGCAACCAAGCCAACAACTTGTGCTATGTCCGGTCTGCTATGGACTGCATACTGTAACTTACCAATCATGGACTGGTAAAGTGTCTCATTTACTTATTCAGCCTCATCATGTTTAGATAGCTTGCAACCTGTAACCATTGGAGTTCGAAAAGGTTTGCAATCTTCCATTCCAAAAGTTTTCAGGATTTCTCTTATGTACTTAGTCTGACTGATGAAGATGACGTTCTTTAATTGAGAGACTTGCAGAACAATAAAGAACTCTATCTCGCCAATCATGGACATCTCAAATTCTTGTTGCATTTGTCTTGCAATGCTTCTTCTCATCTCATCATCTCCCCCAAAGATGATGTCATCTACAAAGATCTCATCAATTAGGTGTTTTCCTTTAGCTCCACTCTTAAGATATAGGTTACTGTTATCACTGGTTCTTTTGAACCCTATGCTTAGTAGATATGAGTATAACCTCTCATACCAAGCTCTTGGTGCTTGTTTCAAACCATACAAAGCCTTCTGCAACCTGCATACCATATTAATCCCATCTTTAGATGCAAACCATTCTGCTTGCTCTATGTATACTTCTTCCTCTAATAACCCATTTAACAATGTCAATTTGACATCCATTTGATATACTTTAAACCTTTTATAAGAAGAATAGGCCAACAAAATTCTGACCCCTTCTAGCTTGGCTACTAGTGCAAAGGTTTCTCCATAGTCCAAACCTTCTTCTTGAGTATAGCCCTTACATACCAATCTTGTCTTGTTTCTTATCACCTTACTAGTTTCATCCATCTTTTTTTTGAACACCCACGTGGTGCCTATTATATTTTTATTTTTTGATCTAGGTACTAGAGTCCATGTATCATTTTTCTCTATTTGCTCTAGCTCTTCTTCCATGGCTTTTACCCAGTCATCATCTTTTAGAGCCTCCTTTGCTATTTTGGGCTCAAAAATTGAGAGCATAAACCCATTCTCTCTTGTTCTTCTTCTAGTTAGAACTCCTGCATCCTTGTCACCGATGATATTTTCTATAGAGTGATTGTTTTTGACATATTTAGCCACTATCGGTTCACTCCATGGAGCTTCTTCTACCAGTTGTGGAGGTTATACTTCACATGCTTCTACAATGGCCACTTCAACAAGCTCTTCTTCAATAGGTTCCATCGGTACATTATACTCAAACCCTTTTATAGTCCTCTGGTTCACTTTTACTATCATGTTCATTTTTCTCAGAGTACTATCTACTTTGACATTTGCACTTTCTACAATCTTACCGGTTCTTTTGTTTAAACACCGGTATGCCTTGCTATTTGTTAAGTAACCTAAGAAGGTTCCTACATCACTCTTGGGGTCAAATTTTCCATTGTACTTGTCCCTTTTGATATAGCACCTACTTCCAAATACTTTGAAATAACAAACATTAGGTGAGTATCCACTCCATAATTCATAGGGGGTTTTGTTTGTCCCCTTCTTTACTTGTATCCGGTTCAAAGTGTATACAACAGTGCTTATTTATTCTCTCTAGAAGATATGTGGGATGTCCTTCTATATCATGAGATTCCTTTCACAATCAATTAGATTTCTACTTCTTCTTTTGGCAACTCCATTCTACTGAGGTGTTCTAGGTGCAGACATTTGTCTCATGATTCCCTATTTATCGCAGTAGTTCATGAACTCTTGAGAGGTGAACTCTCCTCTGTTTGATTTTAGGCACTTCAGATTCTTGTCGATTCCTATTTATACTCAAGCCTTAAACACCTTAAATATGTGAAAGGCTTCATATTTATCCTTCAATAATACAACCCACATCATTCTTGAGAAGTCATCCACAAATAACATAAAATACCGATCTCCATTGAAACTCTTGGTTCTCATGGGACCACATAGGTCTGTGTGAACTAAGTCCAACACACTTTTAGATGAGAAAGATTTACCACTAAAACTGGTGCCATAACTAGTTGTCAACCTTAGCCACTAGACAATTACCTATGATGGTGTCTAGATGAAACAAATTGCCTCTTAACTATTTACCAGTTGCAATCAGACTTCCAGATTTGTCATTTATTTTACATATCCATTAATTGAACTCTAATCGGTATCCCTTATTGTTAATTTGTGCAACACTTAACAAACTATACTTTAATCCTTCTACCAAATAGACATCATCACAATTTGTCTTAACATTCAAGGCTATAGACCCCTTACCTCTTACTGCAGATGGGACATCATTTATGAACCTCACTGTTCCTCCATTGCAATCCTCCATGCTGAGGAATTTGCTTCTATCACCGGTCATGTGGTGAGTGCAGCCACTATTTATCACCCATTCTCCACACCAGTTTGTTCTAGAAATCAATGCCATATCTCCTTCCTCTATTCTATCCTCTTTGACTACCACAAAATAAATGCCATCTCCATCAGATCCTTCTGATTCTTCATCAGTGACTCCTTCTTCTGCAAGATAACATTCCTTCTTGCTCTTATACCTATAACTTTTAAAATTATCTTTCTCGTCTCTATGATTGTCAGGGCATCTTGAAGAGATATGACCTATCTTATTATAGGAGAAACACTTTAAGGGTAGTTTACCTTTGTATTTACCTTTACCTCTTGGCAATCTTCTTGCCAGTAGAGCTTCAATTTCATCTTGCTCCTATTCCTCAAAGAGAAAATTGTCACTCTCATGGGAATGACCGGTTTTGGTAGTAGAGCTACTATCAATTTCTTTCCTTCTCCTTGTTGGTACATGCATCATGGATCCTTTGAAAGAAACATCAGTCTTTGGAACATTGTTGTCATAATTGCTCAATTCAAAAGCAGTCAACTTACCGATCAGTGAGTTAAGAGTTACATTGACTGTTCCCAAGGATCCGAGTTTCTAGATAGCAAAGACCCTTACAACATATTGTGGTAGGAGAGTTCTCAAGATTTTTCTAACCACATCATCCTCATTGAGCTTTCCTCCTGCACTTTTAATGGAGTTTACTACATCCTTTATCCTCTTACTATACTGCTCTATGTTTTCACTTTTTTGCATTCTCATCTCAGGCTATCTACTTTGGCCTTTTGAACATGGGGATATCCCCCATAGACTGTCTTTAGCTTTTTCCATATCTTAAAAGCTGATTTCAAATCTTGTACCTCAGCAAATTCATTAACTGAAAGAGTCCAAACAATCAGATCCATAGTAGTAGTATTATCTTTGTTTTCCTTGATTTGGTCTGGAGTAAGAGTCCCTGAAGGTTCATTGTACTCAGTGATGACATGATTCCAATAGTCTTCACCAAGGGATCTTAGATAGAGTTTCATTATTCCACACCATAAAGTGTAGTTCTCCTTTGAGAACTTAAGACCCTCCTTACACATCATCTTTGATCTTTTCCTAACACATTTAAACTTCTTTTGATTCTAAGGACTTGATGCTCTGCTTCCAATTAGTTATCGGTTTGTTAGAACAAACAATTTTTCTCACCTGAGTCACCTTTTGTGACTTCACCATCAACAAAGTTACCGATCTTCCTAAATGATAAACCGGTTGACTTAATCTATCTTTCCTTGAGCTAAATGAACCTTGGATCTTTCAATACCAATGTTATTCCCATGTATTGTAAGTCATCACTTTTTCTTACTGAAAAGCATCACCACTCTACCTATACCACTATACCGGTAAGTGTTGGACATCAATGACAAACCTTAGCACATATACCAGTTCTCTAGATTGACTTGATTGATAATAATATTATATCATTGGCAAGTGTGAATGATAAAAGGAATAAATCAGTAGCTCCTCTAATCAAAATCCTAATATTTTCACTAATCCCTTGCCATCTCATACCTCTAATGTTATATAGATTGTGCCTAATTATCTCTCTTCTGAATAATTCACCTCTATGGCTCAAAACTTGGTTAATATGGTAGAAACACAGGATATGCCTAAGGATCCTTGTATTACATTTTACCCTAGCGAGACCATTAGAGCACCCAATGGCCCTTTATACATAGTTGTGAAGGTTAAGGATATCCCTTTCCATGGTGCCCTAATTGATTCTTCTTGCATGGTTAATGTCATAACTGAAGAGTATCTTTTCACTTTATGATTGCATAAACCAATATATGATGCTTCTAATGTGGTTGTGAAGTTATTTGATGGCTTCTCTTGTCCTACCATTGTCTCTATCACCCTTCCTATTGAAGTTCATACTAAATCCATGGATGTTGACTTTGTTATCGTACCATCTTCTAAGAAATTTCATGTGAAGTTGGGCTATCCTTGGCTATCTTTCATGAAGGCTATTGCTTCTCCAATCCATAAGTATCTCAAATTTCCCCACAATGGAGGGATCATAACCATGAACCATATCTTATTTCATCCATCCAAAAGAAGCCCAGGTGTTCATATTGATCTCTTTTGGCCTAAACAATTTCAATCTCTTCCATCAAGAAGCAACACTCTTTTTCAATCTTATCAAAAAAGGAAGAACAATATGATTTTATCATTAAGTCAACCTATATTTCCAAGACTTGACATTCCTATTATTCTTCAAGATGAGGTTCTTCTCCTCACAGATAGGACTAATCTCCCTCCTAAGGAAGATCGTCTACCTATACGTATGGATGTGACTTTACCTTCTCTTAAGGAGAACAAAAATATTCCTCCTAAGGTTAGACCTATACCTTCTCCTCATGATGGACCTATTCTCCTTCCTACACCTAATATTCCTCCTTTCTATACCATAGTTCCACCTCCTTCCTCTTATCGAGAGAAGAGGACTACTTCTCCTATTGTTCAACCAAAGAGACCTCAATCTAAACCTTCCACTATCAAGGAGATAAACATTCCTACTTTTTCAAGTGTTCCTCCTCCTTCTCAGCCTTCCACTAAGACTTGATAGATTCATTGTGTGAGAGAATATCGATGAAGACACTGCATTCAAGCTCATGAAGCTATCCCTCAAAATAATTAATATCCTAGGACTCTGACAGTTAACATGATTCCCTTTTCTCCTAAGCAATATGTTCAAACTACATCTCCAAATGATAAGTTGCACAAAACATGTGGTGGTTTTACTCCTATTCATGTTCTTGCTCCTCTTTCTTTAAAATTTAATGAAGAAGTGGGTGAAAATGTTATTCATGATAGCAATACAAATCCTAATGATTCTGATTGTGAGTATGAATATGTTGACATAGACAAGCATTTATAAATTGAATTTTCACAAACCCTAATCCTAGCTCCTAGAATCGAACAAAGTGACTTACAACATGAGCATAGTCTTTGTTTGGATCTTGTGATAGCTCCACCTGTTGTGCTTGATGTCACTCCTCTAGCCTATTTCTTGCATTTCCTAAATAGTGATCAACAAGATCAGGAGGCTGATGTCGTGCTTGATTAGCAATATTAGAACTACAAATCTTTCTCTCTCTCCTTTCTTTCTCTTTTCTGACCATTCTTCTATATGTATCCCTATTCTTCTATGGTTCCCTTAATGTCTACTTGGGGATGATGCAAAGCACTGAGATATTTTCTTGGTCTCTTTCATGTTGACTCAAAAGACATCCTCTCTTACCTTTCTTCTAAGGTACTATCTTTCTTTTAAGTTGGATCTAAAGGAAGAAATGGGTGAAAATGTTATTCATGATGGCAATACAACTCCTAATGCTTTTGATAGTGAACCCTAGAAGAAAGGGAAGAGAGAATGTATTTTGAGTCAACATGAAAGAGACCAAGAAAATATCTCCGTACTTTGCATCTTCCCCAAGTAGAAATTAATGGAACCATATAAGAACAAGGATTCATATAGAAGAATGGTCACAAAAGAGAAAGAATGGAGAGAAAAAGATTTGCAGTGCTAATATCGCTAATCTAGCATGACATTCGCCTCTCAATCTTGCTGATCACTATTTTGGTAAGGTGAGCAACATGCCAAAGGAGTGACATCGAGCACAGAAGATGGAGCTATCACAAGATCCAAACAAGGACTATGCTCATGTTGTAAGTCACTTTGTTCTATTCTAGGAGATAGGATTAGGGGTTGTAAAAACTCAGTTGATAAATGTTTCTCCACATCAATATATTCATACTCACTATCAAAAGTATTAGGAGTTGTATTGCCATCATGAATAACATTTTCACCCACTTCTTCATTAAAGTTTAAAGAAAGAGGAGCAAGAACACGAATGGGAGTAAAACCATCACATGTTTTATGCAACTTATGATTTGGAGATGTAGGTTGAACATCTTTCTTAGGAGAAATGGGAATCACGTCAACTATCAGAGTTTGAGGAGATTGAATATTTTGAGGGATAACTTCATGAGATTAAACATGACATCGTCATCGATGTTCTCTTGCACAATAATTCTATTGAGTCTTAGTGGAAGGCTGAGAAGAAGGAGGAATAGTTGAAAAAGTAGGAACATTTCTCTCCTTTATAGTAGAAGGTTTAGGTTGAGGTCTTTTTGGTTGAACAATAGGAGAAGCAAGCCTCTTCTCTTGATAAGAGGAAGGAGGTGGAACTGCGCCATAGAAAAGAGGAATATTAGGTTTAGGAAGGAGACCAGGTCCATCATGAGGAGGAGGTATAGGTCTAACCTTAGGAAGAATATTGGTTTTCTTCTTAAGAGAAGGTAAAGTCACATCCATAGGGGTAGGTAGATGATCTTCCTTAGGAGGGAGATTAGTTCTATCTATGAGGGGAAGAATGTCATCTTGAAGAATAATAGGGATTTCAAGTGTTGGGGATCTAGTTTGGCTTAAGGATAATATCATATCATTCTTCCATTTTTGATAAGATTGAAAAAGATCATCGCTCCTTGATGGAAGGGATTGAAATTGTTTAGTCCAAAATAGATCAATAGGAACACCAAGGCTTCTTTCGGATGGACAAAATAAGCTATGGTTCATGGTTATTATTTCTCCATTGTGAGGAATTTTAAGACACTTGTGGATCAGAGAAGCAATAGCCTTCATGGAAGATAGGCAAGTATAGCCCAACTTCACACAAAATTGCTTAGAAGAACGAATGATAACAAAGTCAACATCCATGGATTTAGTATGAACTTCAATAGGAAGGGTAATAGCACCAATGGTAGGACAAGAGAAGCCATCAAATAACTTCACAACCATAGTAGAAGCCTCATATATTGGCTTATGCAATCGTAAAGTGAAAAGATAGTCTTCAGTTATGACATTAACCATGCAAGAGGGATCAATAAGGGCACCACGACAAGGGATATCCTTAACCTTTGCAACTATGTATAAAGGGCCATCGGGTGCTCTAATGATCTCACAAGGGTCCAACATAATACAAGGATCCTTAGGAAAATCCTGTGTTTCTACCATATTAACCAAGTTTGGAGCTATGAAGGTAAATTTTTCAGAAGATAGAGAATTAGGCACCATCTCAATAATGTTAGAGGTATGAGAAGGCAAGGGATTAGTGAAAATCTTAATATTTTGATTAGGAGGAGCTACTGATTTATTCCCTTTATCATTCTCACCTACCAAAGATATAGTATTATTATTAATCAAGTATTGAATCTTATTTTTCAATGCAAAACATTTCTAAGTATCATGACCAGGTTGACGATGAAATTGACAAAAGCAATTGTTATCAAAATAAGGGGATGCAAGTTCGGAAGGATCAATTTGTTTAATAGGAAGAAGTTTGATAAGATTTATGTGCAACAACAAAAACATAATACTATGTAAATATCCATTCAAAGGAGTAAACTGTCTTTCTCTTTGGAAAAAATAGAAATAGAAGGAACACCTGTTGTAGCATTCACATGGTTGTTGTTGATTAGATCATTAAAATTGATGAAGATTTTTATTGGTTTGAACTTCGCAAATAGTTGTTGAACAATCTCCCCCTTATCACTCGGAGCCATAGGAGTGGATTGCTCCATTTCACTCACAACCAAATGATAATTGTGGAGTGTTGCGCACAATTGTGGAAAGGAAGTAAAGTTAGACAAAAGAAGCATTTCCTTGATATCTTTTTGCAAATTAGAAATGAAAATTCTTTGAATATCATTATCTGGTACATGAAAATAAATTTGAGCACACAAATGTTTATATCTACTAATGAAATCAATCACTTTTTCTTTAACACCTTGTTTATAATGCATTAAATAAGTCAATGTGATTTTAGGGCCAATGTTGTTTTGAAATTGTTGAATGAAAGCATTTTCCAATTGTTGAAAGGAAGTAATAGAATAAGAAGCAAAGAACAATACCACTATAAAGTCTTATCTCTTAGTGTTCTTGTAAATAATTT
Organism: Cryptomeria japonica; assembly: GCF_030272615.1. Classification (NCBI taxonomy): domain Eukaryota; kingdom Viridiplantae; phylum Streptophyta; class Pinopsida; order Cupressales; family Cupressaceae; genus Cryptomeria; species Cryptomeria japonica. The sequence goes on from NC_081407.1 coordinate 740,100,528, forward strand.
TGCAAGCAATCTTTGATCATAATCTCAACATTTTTAGGTGACACGGCTTTAACAATATCAAGAGAAAGTGGGCTCACAACATCAAAGGTGGGTACACTAAACTTGGATTGACTCATGGAAGCAATTTGTTGTTGTAAGGAAGACATGGTTTGAGCAATATTATTAATTGTCTCTTCGGTAGAAGAATTGATGTTAGACATAAGTGATTGAGAAGGTGGTGTGATATTATTGAAAGAAGGCATGAACTAAGAATAAGGTGGTGGGACATTATGATAAGTAGGCACTGGTTATGACTGAGTAGGAAAAGGGAGACTTAAAGGAGGAATAAAATTGTTGAAGGAATAACCCCCTTGTGTCACACTGATTGGTTGAGGAATAATAGGAATATTCATGGAAGACATAGGTAAAGACGAAGGATTAAATGAAGAAGAGGGATTTATCCCATGACCAATGGTTGTAGGAATGACATGTTGAGTTGAAGTGGCCTTGATGTTAGATGTGAAAGTAGGAATACTTGTCATAGTAATGGTCAAAGGAATTGAAGGATTGACTTGTGTTGAAGGTTGTGAGTAACCTAGGGTTCCTGCACAACTCTTGATAGGCATGACATTAGAACCAACAATATGTGCAATGCCACACAATATATCGATTTCATTCTTATCACTTTAAACCATGCATTTAAGGTCTTCAATTAATGGAAGAGCTTCACTATTAGGGTATTCTTAGGACATCCATTGTTGAAAGTTATCAAATTGATTGTCTAATGTGGAAAGATGATCTAAAGAAACCCTAGTTAAAGCTTCTTCCTCATCATGGGATCCATCAATGGGGTGAATAGGCACATGATTAGGATGGAAAGAATTAGCATGATCCTCATTAAAGAAGTCACATAAATTAGGCTCCATCTCCTAGATAATCAAACCTTAAGAATCCTTAATTCTAATGCTTCATCTAACGAGGATAGGATATGTAGGACTAATAGTGGTAAAACTCATGCACTAGAGGGAAATTTTGAATTTTGAATTATGAAACAAAGCTTACAAAATTGCTTAATGCAAAATTTAAGAAATTAATAATTACACAATTCAAACTTTGTTGGAGAAAGGGAATGACAAAATTTCCAAAAATGAAAGGAAATTGGAATTTGAAAATTAGGGCCAAGGGAATACCACTTAATTTTAAAATCAATTTTTTTTTTTAAAATCAGGGCAGACTACAATTAACCTCTTAATATTAAAAAATTTCTTGAAATTTAAAATGTTGAATTTTGAAGGTATTTCCGATTATAGAGGGATCAAAAATTGATAAAATCAGACAATCTTCTAGATTTAGGCTATTAAATACAGTCATAGCAGTCTCCCGAAATTTTGAGAAAAAAGCTAAGGACCATGGGGGGAACGCACATGGTTCGACCAACTTTTTTTCAAAAATTTCAAGGATGAATATTAAAATGATTTCAAAGCTAACCCCAAAAAATTGGCAAATTTTACGATCTCTAGATCGGCGAAATGAAGGTGCAAATGTGAAAATAGGACCCTATTAGGGTTTTGGAGAAAAAGAGGAATTAAATAGCAAATTTGAAAAAGGTAAAACCTAATGGATAGGGACACCTTGAAAAATGTTTAGAAATATGAATTGGAATGAAATTGATTTAAAATTCACACAAAATCCAATTAATTTTGAAAATTAGGGTTTTATGACCTAACCACTTAATTTAAAAATTTGAATTGTCAGATTGAAAAAAAATCTGAGAACAATCAGAAATCTGAAAATTAAGTTGAAATCCAATTTTTGCACAAGTTCAAGATGATTTTTAAAAATTAGGGTTTTAACAAGTAACCTCTTAATTTTGTTAATTTTTATTGCAAATTGAACAACACAATGAGGAAATTGGATTTGATAAACAAGACAATTTTCAAATCTAAGAGAACCACAAGCAATTTTTACAAATCACAAATTCAATTTTAATTTTAATAAATAGGGTTTTTAATGATTTAACCACTAAGTTTGTAGAAATTTAAAACTTGTAAATGAAAAATACGCCATTTTGTTCAAAGGAAAGCATGCAAGACCTCAACTTCACCAAAATGCCATGGTGGAAAAATGGTGAATGATAGATCGAGAGTAAAACCACCCTTTCCTCAAAGAGAGATGAGGCAAATGGAGAGAATATCAAAGAACATTGTGGAGAAGTATTCCACTGATATCTGTTTCATGGTAAAAACTGATGAAACTCTTATGGAAGCAGTTGAACCTAGGAAAATCTAGATTACTAAGCATGGATATGAGGTGGATGATAGAATTTTTGAGCTCTATGCAAAAATGTTGTTAGAAGCCCCATTAGATAATAAGACAAAGCATTTTGGTACAGCAGGAGAGAAGGCTCTTGAAGTGAAAACTAGTTTTAACAGGAAGAGAAGATAGAAGAAAATAGAAAAGATGTTTGCATATGTACAAGATATAATTTATAAGATAGACACTCAACTGGGTTCAAAATCCAAACAGACAGCTAAACCGACAAAGGTTGGTACTGCAGAAGTGAAGAAGCCACAAGCTCACATTTCCCCTATCCCTTCTGATTCTGATTCTTAGGATAATGAACCTCTGGTTATTAGAAGGGTACAAAGGAAGAATTTGGTAACACCACAGGTAGAGCAGGAGAAGGCAAAGCCTAGGAGGAGACTTGTTAGAAAGGCAACTAAGCCTACTGCACCTCCACCACTGGCAATGAAACCTATGAAAAAGAGAAAACCAGTTACACCAGCAACCACAAGCAAAAAGAAGAAGGGTGATGTTAGTGAAACTGGTAAGACCACAATAAACTATGCTAAGCTTATTGATGAAATTACAAAAGATGGAATATTGAAAAATTTATCAAAGTATTATGAAGATTTAGAAGAGAATGAGAAAAATGAATTAGAATAGGCTATTTAGTTGTATATAGACATTTATAAGAAAGCCTTAGTTGAAATTTTGAAGGAGATACCTTTATCCTTATATAATAAACTTGAGGCTAGAAGACTTGATGTTGTCAAGAGAGATAGGGATATCAAGGAAGTAGCACTTTTGGAATTGTGTGGTGCTGTAAATAATGAAGAAATGAAAAGATGCATAGATGCTACAAATGGGATAGTTTTTAGTAGTAAACCCCAGCAGATAAGCCTTATGATGAGGAGAGTAAATGCGGTGATAAATGAGACTAGTAAGGGATGGACCAAATTCTTTCAGGAAAACCCAGACTTTCTCACATCTCAAGAAGAATTTGCAAGGGCAACATCTTCCATCATTCTTGACAAATCAGAAGGGAAAGGTATTTTGGACAGTTGAACTCCAATTTTGACACAACTAGCAATAACTATAGATACTCAAACACCATCAACAGTTAAGGAGAGCATACAGTCTGTACCAGGATAGATAATTTTTAAGCAAGGAAATATACAAGACACTATAAATACTGTGGATAATACTCTACTGGTAGTAACTGACACTGCACCAAGTGGTGAAGTCACCGGTGCAAAAGAAGTTGAGATTGACAAGGTAAAAGCAACTGAGTCCATACCGATGGGTAAAACTGATTCCCCCATAAAATTTTTGGCAATTAACACTTCTCTAGTTGAGAAGAAATCAGTCTTTGAGGTGAGTCCAACTGAATTGATGATGATGGCTACTCAGAAATTACTGAAGGAAGGAACTATAGATAAAGGAATAATTGATCAATCGGTCACAATGTTGCATAGATTAATACCTAACTATCAGATTGAAGATGGAGCAAGCCCTTCCGAGAAGCTCAAGACTCTAATAGAGCATATCTCCAACAATTTTCAAGCTCTGAGGCAAATTACAGATCGACAGGCTTTGGATAAATTCACAGTAGCTAAAATAATAGCTTTCGATCAGATTATAGAAATAGAGAAGAAGAAAATTGAGGACAAACTTATTTCTATTGAGGTTTTTTTAAAACAATTTACAAATATCTACAGAGTGTGTTGCAACATAAAATTCTTATGGCTAATGTAGATAGTAGATTAAAGGAGCTCTATGATAAGATAGCTAAAATTGCTAACTCTTTTGATGGATTGACTGCACTGACCACATCTATTGATGGACAAATTTTGTCCTTGGAGAAATAATTTTTTGCTTTTGAAAAGGAGAGAGATAAAATCATGCAAAGAGAAAGAAGTCTAAGAGGACTTATAAGTCATAGATTAGATTCATTGGGTGTTCATAAGAGAGAGTGCATGGATATGATAGCTAAAACCACATTGTCAGATGTCCAAAAGAAGGAAACACATGCCCACTTACTAAGTGGATTAGCATCCATTTTTGATACTTTCAAAACTAGCTGGGATACATATCTTCAGTTATTACAAAAGGCATACCTAGAAATCTTGAAGATAACTAAGCTCCAGTGAAACTAATCGTATTCTTTTGTTTTGAAATTCTTTCAATTCTTTCACCGGTCTTTGGCAATAATTTCAAAGGGCGAGTATGCATATACGTAAAAAATATTAGATAATAATAGATAAAAACACATGGGAAGGATATCAGGATATCAGATGGAATGTATTGGTCAGGGGGAGCCTACCGACAAGGAATCCATTTTTCACATGAGTGTTGCCATCAATGCCAAAGGGGGATATTGTTGGCAATTGACACTCATTGGATTCATTTTGTTATCATTGATGGTGACAAGATCAGATGGAAGTCATATACCGGTAGATACCGGCTTTGGAGCATTCAGGGCTACATCGACACCAACACCTACATCAATACTTCAATGGAAGCCAACATAAATGAGGATTTAATTAATAAATAATTTTGTACTTATTGTCAATGCCGACAATGAATATATTTTGTAAATGTAAGCCGACATAAGGCATATTATTTGTAATAGGTATATAGGTTAGTCTGCTAGGTTATTTTTTATGAACATGATAGAGAAGACATGAAGTGTGTGGATATAGGAAAATATAGCAGAACTATATGATACAAAATATATGTATAAAGATTATTTTGTATGCAAATTTCTTGGAGGACAAGAGATACCGGTAGTAGTTCAGGGTTTATGAAATAGTACAGAGCAGAGATAGAACCGAAACTCTATTTGGCATAGCAGATACATTCCTAAGTTCATTTTTAGTAATTTACTTTAGCAGAAAGCTTGTACTCAATGAGGCTCTTTAAGTGATGAGAAATATGCTCTAGGCAGTGTGCCCTCCTGCGTGTGCAGACCCCTATTATATACATTATATCTTTTCATATGGCTAGTGAACTAATATTGTGCGTCACAAATCCCACCGCGGTTTTTCCTCATTGAGGTTTTCCCCATATAAATTCTATGTGTTATGGTGTTCATTTATGTGAATGGTTTATTTTCTTCTTGTTATATGTTTACTTGTTTACCTATTTATATGTGTATGGTATAAAAGGTTAAAAATTGTTCATACCGGCAGAACACCGATTCACCCCCTCTCAGTTTTCTTGGATCCCAACAATTGGTACTTTTAAAATTGATTGTTAAATGTTAGAAATGACTTTAGTTCAACTCAAATTTACATCATTTGAAAATTATATTATTTTGTTTTAACCATATATTCTAGATAATGGTTGATATGCTCACTATTGAAAGGAACAAAAGGTTTAAGTTTTGAAGAGAGCTAACCATCCCTAGAAGCGAAGAATAATAATTATTTTATAAGGGGCTCTCCCATGATAATTTTATTTGCAACCATTTCCAATATCTATGGTTGAAATCACTAGTTAGGAGTAGATGATCAATTCTTTCATATGTTGTCATGCATAATATAGTTGAATAAGAGAGTGATGCCTAACCTATAGAGTCTCATACCAATGAGAATTTGGTCATTGATATAAAGTCATGCATCTAATTCTAATTTGGGTAGAAAGGCATTATTCCAGCATAAATGATTTAGCCAGTCCCCATTTAGGTCTTCTTTGAGTAGAGAATTATAGAAACCCGATTTTGATTTTGAGCAGGTGATTTCATCATCTAAATTAGAGAAGAGAAGTTGCCTCTTTCCAAGTTCTTTATTGAAAGAAGTTGTGAAGTGAGAAGGGATGGGATAAAATCTTAACTCATTTCCAACAAATCTTGGGGGAAAGGAGGAATATTCTAAATTATTAATAGATAATAATTACTAATCGATAATAAATATAATTTAAATTTAATTTAATATTCTTTTAATTTTTAAAGTGATTTACTTATTTTGAATTTGCAGAAATAGTATTTACTATATAATTGTATTATATTCATATTATTTCTTAATAATAAATACTATTTAAAAATTTGATTAAATACTATATACAAGTTTATACATTAAACAAATATTAGTTATTTAATTATTATATTATATCAAAATTATTAATCGATAATATATTATTTGAATTTTATTTAATATTATATAATAATTTATAAGAAAATAATATTATATTGTAATTATATAAAAAAAAATTTGTTTTTTATTAGGGGTCAAATAGGTTTTGAGGGGACCTGAAACCCCTTACAATAGGTTTTGAAGGGACCTAAAACCCATGGATTTTTTATAGATCTAAAACCCACAGAAGACTCCTGCAACAAGATAAAACATAGACAATTAACAACCAAACCACAACCTAACAAAAAAGATTGAATGCTGAGGAACCAGTAAAAGAGAAGCAAGCTTAAGCCATACACAAGAACACTCAAATAAACACGAACATAGTGTTTTTATAGGCTCCCTCATATTTAGAAATGGGTTTTAGAAAGACTCTCATAACCTTAACCTTGAGAATGAATAACACTAAGTTCAGTTCACCCTTCAAAATCTTAACCTTAAATAGACAAAAAGGAAAGAAGGCTAAAGAAAGGGCAGCAACAACTCCCTTACAATCAAGAAATAGTGCATCATTAGCCCCCCAACAACATGTCCAACAACATCCATCTCAAACTTAATAGAAGATAGATCATCTCTAGACACATCCATTGCCACCTCAATAGAAGATAGATCCACCTAAATAGGAAAGACTGGAGAAAACCAATGAAGTTGAAACTTAAGCATAAAGGCCAAAGTCAAATACACAAAGCCTACCATAAAAAAGGAGGACAAAACCCTTAAATAGAAATAAAAACCACTTGCAAGGGCAAGCCCAAAAGTAAATGAAGCGATCAACATAGAGAACTCATCAACATCTCTTCCAATAGCATTTTCACTACAACCAAGCAACAACCAGGACGAGGCCATAAAGGAAAAAATAATAGACAAAGAAACCTCCTTCCATAGAAACTTCCAAAGCCAAAGAAGCCAACAAAGGGGCCACAACAAAGAAACCCCTAAAAGGCATCTAGGTCCTCTCCAAACCAAACCAGAAGTCCAAAATTTGAACAAAGGAAGCCAGGTATGTAGAACCTGAAGTTGAAAAATAAAGCACAGAACCCAAAGAAAGGCCAGTATCAAGGCAACAAATAGAAAATATCACTCCTTCAAAAGACGACAACTAGGTCCAAAGGAAAATAAGAACATAGCCCAAAAAACTAAAAATAGGGTCATGCTTCTATTAGCAACTAGATCACCAATTATGCATATGTCCAAAAGGGCATCTAGGACAACACAAAATGCTCTTGACAATGCCAAGGGCAATACAAAGGAGATCAAGAACCCAAAAATAGGAAAACCAACCATTCTCCCGAAACCATGGCCTTCACTACCAGAAAAACTTGAGGCACCCAAAGAGAGGTCCAACGATAAAAGATGAGATCCTCTCACACACTATCTTGTGGCAAAGATGATAGGCACCCATGGACCAAAAGTAGGGTAGTCCCAACCCCAACTACATTACCTACCACCACAACCATATCCAAAATAAACACATCTAACATCTCCCCTTGAAAATAATCACAATTCCTTCCCAAAATAGGGGAAGAAAGCAAAAGAAGAGGGGGCAAGAGAGAAAACTTCTCTTCACATCAAGCATAAGAAGAGCTCCTAAAAGAAATGAAGGGGCTCACATAGCAGAAGAAGGTAGAGCCCACCAACCACCAAAAGGGATAGCACTAGAATTACCACACCCCAACCATAGGTGGCTAGACTGCAAGAAAAGATCTTCCTGCCACTGTCATCATCATCTGCCTCATTTGTCTCATCATCATCTCCCTCTACATCAAAAACCTTATCAGTACTTCCACCACTCCTACCTCTCTTTCTGCTCTCGCCTCTCACTCCCATTTTACCATAATATTTATGTTAGTTAATAGTAAAATTTGTAAATAATATATAGATACAAGAGAACAAATCAGATTATATTAAATTTATTATGTCTGTTTGATACAAAATTATATATAATGTTAATTCATTTTAGAATGTGACTAGCAACACATGGAATTTACTATAATGGTCTAAGGTTCCATGGGCCTTTGGAGGATGCCTCAAAATGTATCTACATTCAAGAATATACAATCAAAATAGTATCTACACATTCATATGGTTGTAT